>NC_091457.1:71425213-71750629 GCF_027789765.1 Dendropsophus ebraccatus
CTTTTGAGTACCCCGATACTTGAGTGAACTTGAACAAGCACGTTTGCTCTTCTTTATTACATACCACTGTAACTTCTCTTCCTTCTGTAACTGCTGGGATGTCAGGGTCCAGTCTAATCACACCTGGGGTGGATTCCTGATATCCCATATACAGGTCTCTAACCCACACCTGATTGCTTGCTATTAGTCTCTGTGCTAGTGTACCCCCTGTATATCTTATCTTTTTTATCCTGACCCACTGCTATTGCTGTTTGATTATTCTTCTGGTTCTGCCTTTGTTTTGGCTCTGGCTTGTTGACTACCCGTATTTGCATGGAGGGAAAAAAAAGCAGACATGGTGGCACATCCACATTTGCTCACAATGACTGTCCACTTCTCAGTAGTGTTTAATATTAACATCAGGAGTTAGTTAAAATTTTACTCAAAGTGCATAAGCCCAAACAACGCTTCAAGGTTCCTGATTTGTGTGGGTCCTTAACCTAGGATAAGAGAAGCAGATCGCTGATTTCAGGGAGACCAGACAAACGATAACACTGCCGGCTGCTGGTTAAAAGTGCTCAATGCAGTGAAATCCTAGGTGAATTGCTTCTTAAGGATCATGAATATGCAAAAAAAGAGCCCATGGGAGCAATGCACCTAGGATTTCACTGCATTGAGCACTTTTAACCGGCAGCCGGCAGTGTTATTTTTTGGTTGGTCTCACTGACAAAAGCGATCTGTTTTTCTTATGGCTTTACTAGGCTCCCAGCCAGAATTTCGCTCCACACTGATGGGGGGGCAACACCCCGAAACAGCTGTATGTGGATGGATACCTGGCCTTGATTTTTCCCTTGTCATTTAATTGGCTTATTGGTCCATTTAATATGGTGGTTTTAGTGGTTTCTCTACAGGAGCCACGCCTTGGCTGGATCCTTCCAGGAGGGATGTCTGGCTAGTCCTGTGTTTCGAGACTCTTAAATGAGGCTCCACGGGCTCTTCTTTTGCATATTCATGTTTCTCAGGGAGCAATGCACCTAGGATTTCACTGCATTGAGCGCTTTTTAACCGGCAGTGTTATTGTTTGGCTGGTCTCCCTGACATCAGTGATCTCTTATGGCCTTACTAGGCATTGCTCCCATCTAGTCAGAATTCTGCTCCACACTGATGAGGGGTAACACCCCTAAACAGCTGTCTTTGGATGGATACCTGGCCTTGGTTTTCCCCTTGTCATTACATTGACTTATTGGGCCACTTAATATGGTGGTTTTGGTGGTTTCCCTACAGGAGCCACCTCTTGGCTGGGTCTTTTCCAGAGGGATGTCTGACTAGTCCTGTGTTTCGAGATTCTTAAATGAGGCTCCACGGGCTCTTCTTTTGCCTAAGCTAGGATGGCACAGTGCCACATGGGGAATACCATCACCACAACAGTGCCCGAGGTGGGTAAAAACCAACAGTCTAGCTGCCCCACTACTGCCAACTTTCTAGGCCCTACAACCCCACAGACACCACGCTGCAGCAAAAAATTGCCACCTCACAGCACCAAGCCACACAGAAGCAGATGGAATTGCTCACCATGGCCTTTAAACCAAAAACCCTGGAGAGAGCTAGGTACAGAATTTAAGATTAAGGCTATGTTCCTACATGGTATTTCTGTCAGTCTTTTTTCAACCAAAACCATGAGTAGGTTAAAAACACAGAAACTGAGCACTATGTTATGAACGGTCAGTGGCAATGGGTAGAATAGAGAGTAAGTGCTGAGCGGTTTCAGACCACTGTCCCTGCCTACTTGCCACTGACAGCCCTAGGTGGCTGCGAACAACATTGAGGATGGTCCCTGTTCTGGTATAGGTGATATACAAAACACGGACAGACAAACAAACACAATAGTTCAGTGTGGACAAACCAGGTCAGCACGCATAAGTAGGCAGAGACTAGAAAATTAAGAACCAAAACAAAGATTAACTGTGAAGTGGCCAGACAGAACTTACCAGGTGAAGCAAGTGTCCCTGAAACAATAAAGTAAGCAGACAAAAAAACAAAACACAAAACCAGCACAAAAAAAACAAAAAACAAAACAACAGTGCCTTCTCGGATGCACAGCATGAGCCGAGGGGCGCATTAAGCTCCCCAAAGATACAGTCCTGACAAATTCTTTCCATTATTTTTTTGTCACTACTGATTTTGGATGAAAAAAGACTGACCAAAAGAATGACGGAAATTCCATGGGTATAGAAGGAGTGCTGACAAAGGCAGAAAAAAAAAAGTGAAAGGGACATGGGTGGTAGGGCCCAGAGTCCAGAAGTACTATGCATGGCAACACTGGGGTTGCTAGGAAACTGGCTCATTCACTCTGATGCTGTTGTTGTGGTGGTTGCAGCATGGGGTGGCACCATTTTTAAGTTAGGTACTAACACAAATTGGAAACCTTTAAGCCATGTGTGGTCTTATGCACTTTGATAAAATTGCAACTAACTCCTGATGCTAATATTATATAGTGCGTAGAAGAAGACGGATTGGTGATAAGTTTATGGATGTGCACCCATGTTAGTTTTTTCTCCGCATAGAATTACTTGATATAATCTATCCCCTCATTTTTAATTTTTATTTTAATCTTGGCTCTGTCCTTCTCCCTCACACTAGATGGTTTTAATTAGTAACTGTATATACTGTAGGGTCAACACCTAGCTTCCTTTAGCCCTTTGGCTGAAAGCACAGGGTAATCCTTTTCCATCTGCTTATGCTCTGTGGGATACGGCCATTATTGTTGCAGCACAGGGTCTGTGGGGTAGCGGGACCCAGAGTCCAGGGCGACTATGTCTGGCAGCATTGGGGTTGCTAGGCAACTGGGTCACAGCACTGTTCTTGCTTAGGTGGTGGTTGCCGCGTGGGGCTGCGCTAGTTTCAAGTTATGGACCCACACAATTTAGGGACCTTAAAAGGGTGTGTGGGCTTAGGCAATCTTATCAAATTGTAATTAATGTTAGTATTATATAGTGCCGAGAAGCAGATAAATCGGTGATAAGTTTATGCGCAATATCTGTTTTTCTCTCCATAGAAGGACTACCTGTATTTGATTTTTTGTTTTGTCTGTGTTTTGTGTATTAACCATTAGTGTAGGAAGGGGACATTGCCAAGTTGACCTCTACCCCTTAGGATTGCTGATGCGGAAATAGGTAGGGACAGCTGGGTGGGTTTAGCAATAAGGATCAATGTCCTTTTCTCTCCATTCTTCTTGGATTTCCAGCAGCAGCCTTTGGCATAACTATTAGTTTGTACTATTGAGCAATGCAAAATTTGCCAGTCTTCAGTTGGCCGTAAAAGTTATCTCCAGTTGGCTTTGTTGTGAGTGATCAAGCTCAACCATCAGTTATTGAAAGTGTATGGCCATCTTCAACCGCCCCTGGATCCTGGTCAAGCATCAAACTTGATCGAGCACTATGCTCAACCGAGCATGCTTGTTCAACACTAGTTCTAAAGTTGAACACTTGAACATTTTCCTAGTTTCCTAGGAGCTGGCAGTGGAGTGAAAACATGTTTCCTTGACTAAACACACAAAAGAACTATACATTGTTTTCTATTCTGCCACTCAAAGACTAATTTAAAATATATATTATAGTGTATGTGTTATAGAAACTTGTTGACATAATTACAGTATGTGAGAATACCTTGCAGCAATTAACACCTACACTCCTAGAAATGGTATAGATAATAGCATACATAATATTTGTCAATAATTCTGTTTAATGAGATGTTCATTTGCTTACTATCACACATTTTTTTATATACTGTTCATTGTTGTTATTGCTTTTTATTTGTCTACAATATTGCATAAAAACATATCTCTTGGCAGTGAAAACCGCATACACAACCAGCATTTTTTCGCAAAAAAAAAAAAAAAAAGCTTTTTAATGTCACATTGCAATGGGTGAAACAGCAGTTTGTATATTCGTTATGCACTTTTGTGGCATAATTCCCCACAAAAACAGAAAAGCTTGCTTAACAATAGAAAGTTATGTACTGTATATGTTCCTGTGTTAACAAACAAAGAAGCAGCCCAGTCTATATCCCAGTAATAAATGCATGTCTCAACAAACCAGACCCAGGTTTGTGTAAAATCCACAAAAGGAAGCAATGGAGATAACACTTCCAACAAATCTTGAAGATTTTTATTTACACCAATGCAACATTTTCAGCTGTAAGTGTAGCCTATTTCAGGCCATGTTCACATGGCGTAAGAGACCGGTCTGATGATCTTTTGGCCAGCAGAGTTCTGACGCAAGAGCATCAGTTCCCGCCCGCATCAGAACTCACCACTGACAGAGATTTCTGCGGCTGCCATTCACTGAATAGCGGTCGCAAAAAACTGACATGTCAATTGTTTGCGGCGCCGCGAGGGGTCCCAACCAAAACGTTTACTATGTGTTTACGATCCGTCCGGGATCTCATAGACACCCGGCCAACGTATTTTTTTGTATTTATACAGCCATTGTTGCAATCAGCAACAATGGCAGTATAAATATGAAAAAAATATGTTGTGTGAACATAGCCTAAAGCAGTGACACAATGCACAAATATCTCAGTATATAAAATAGTTAATACTGATCATTTTTCCATTAGTGCAGATTACATGTATAACCGTGCTCAAATCACATCAAATATGAATAGTTACGTGATGGAGATGTACAACTACAACTATTATTTACAATGATATAGCAGATGTGGATAATAAAACCAATAATAAGTAAACATACCCTGTATGGTGGTTTAAACAGTACACTAAGCAACGGGACCCATGAGAAATACAGTCATCCGATGGCGCCATCTGTAGCACGTTGCAATCCCTGCAACAATGGGTAACAATTAGAGACGAGCGAATACTATTCGATCGAACAGCTATTCGATCAAATAGTACGCTATTCGAGGTATTTGACTGCGGTCGAATATTCGTGCTAAAACGCACTAAAAATTCAAGTCGCCCTCTCATATCCCCTGGCGCTTTTTTCCAGCCAATAAATATGCAGGGGGTAGGGACAGGCACTAGGAGTAGGCAGGACTTGAAAAAAATAAACTCTAACTGTGATTGGCTGGCTAAACCATGTGACCTCCTGAATAAAAGAATAGGGATTTGAGATTCGTGTCACTTGCTGGTTGGAACTAGAGAGGGACAGTCTGTAAAGCAGGGAGAGGAAGGTTTTAGGGGAAGTTTGGTAGGGAAGGACCCCCAAAAGCCCTGAAACTATAGAAAAACAGACACTTACAAGCTGGTGTGATACAGGCAGTGTGTCTAAAAGGTATAAGCTGTTGTGAGACAGGCAGTGTGTCTACACTGTATAAGCAGTTGTGAGACAGGCAGTGTGTCTACACTGTATAAGCTATTATGAGACAGGCAGTGTATACACACACTTTAGAAGCATTTGTGAGACAAGCAGTGTGTATACACTGTATAAGCTGTTGTGAGACAGGCAGTGAGATAATACCTTTTATCTTGCTACCACAAATTTGCGCAGTCCGCATCCAGTAAAGGCGCCAACCAGCCCTTTATTTCTATTTTTGTAAAAACAATTCTATATCCAGTATATAGTGTGTGTAATAATATAGCTGTTATCTCAACTCTAGAGATCTGCGCAGTGTGCGTTCAGGGAAGGCGTTGACCAGCCCTTTATTTCTGTTTTTGTAAAAACAATTCTATATCCAGTATACGGCTGTATACAGTGTGTGTGTGTGTGTGATAATATAGCTGTTATCTCGACTCTAGAGATTTGTGCAGTCTGCGCAACATGTAACATGCAACATGTAACATGATTAGTAGTGTATAGCTTCCATATATAAATAATAATAATAATAATAATAATAATAATAATAATAATAATAAAACATATATACCAATAAGTGACATAAATACAAAAAGGATTCCTTGTGGGTCCTCTTGCCTAGCATTCTGTGTAAACCTCGGACCTGACCAGTGCTGGAGCGAGGAAAAGTGAGTGGAACGTTTGTTGTTGTTTTTTTTACCACCATCACTGGGTCTTTATTTGTCACTACCTGGGGAGGGGGGTGAACTAAAGATACCAGGTCAGCACTGGGGATGGGGGAGTGTAACTACAGCAACCAGGACACCACTGGGGGGAAGGGGGGAGTGAACTATAGCTACCAGGAGACAGCAGGAAAAATTATTACTATATGGATGGCAAAGCAGGGTGCTTTTTTACTATACAGATGTAGCCTGTGTTAACTTGATCACAATGACGCATTTAACTCGACACTCTAATTGACTTAACACAGCTCCCTGACACAATTGTTGCGTCAGGGATTATGTTAACCCTGGCTACATCTGTATGTAGGGCAAAGCAGGGGGCATTATTACTATATGGGGGCACAGCAGGAGACATTATTACCATACAAAGGGCACAGTAAGAGGCATTATTACTATAGGGAGGGAACAGTAGGGGGCATTATTACTTTATGGGGTACAGCAGGGGGCATTATTACTATATGGAGGGCACAGCAGGAGACATTATTACTATATGGAGGTACAGCAGGGGGTATTATTAATATATGGAGGGGCACCACATTGGGCAATAGTTCTATATGTGAGGGCACAGCAGGGAGCATTATTGCTATATGGGGTACAGCAGGAGGCATTATTACTAAAGGGAGGGCACAGTAGGGGGCATTATTACTTTATGGAGATACAGCAGGGGGCATTATTACTATATGGAGGGCACATCAGGAGACATTATTACTATTTGGAGGTACAGCAGGGGGTATTATTACTATATGGAGGGGCACCACAGTGGGCAATAGTACTATATGTGAGGGCACAGCAGGGGGCATTATTACTATATGGGGTACAGCAGGAGGCATTATTACTATATGGAGGTGCAGCAGGAGGCATTATTACTTTATGGAGGGCACATCAGGGACATTTATACTATGTGGGGGTACAGCAGGAGACATTATTTATATATGGAGGGTACAGCAGGGGGCATCATTACTATATCTTGTCACCACTATGGCAGTAACCATATTCTTGTTTACAGGTGTTTATAGGATATGGACGCTGTGCCAAGTGGCTCTTGAAAAATAAATGAGTACTCTGCACCATAATGGATATTGATTGAAGTGCTTTTTACAAGTACCTTATCAACGACTTTAAGAGGGTTTTCCATTGGGCAGAAGATAATTCCACTTTATAACTTATCTTTCTCTTTGTGATTTTTATGCCTATTTATGCACAGATTAAAAACTCATTATACCAGATGTTCAAGTAATGTCACTGTTGAACAATAATACTTCATTTCCCTGTTGGCTAATTGCTACTGCACATCACCAACATCAAAGGACACCTGACATAAGCTGACAGGTGCTTCACAGGATTAACTTCACCCAGAAGAGCTGTGGACAGCATCTACTGACACACAAAATGACAAGACAGGAACAATTTCACAGCTAAAAAGCTTACACTACTACCCTCACACTAGTCTTTGTCTGTCTCTGACACCTCCCTGAAACCTAACCAACCTTATATAACCCTCTTTAACTCTCTCTCTCTCTCTCTCTCTCTCTCTCTTTCTCTCTCTCTCTCTTTCTCTCTCTCTTTCTCTCTCTCTCTAGCTTGTGTAAATGTATGTGATCAGTTTAATGTACAGGAGATGACTTGATTCAATTTATAAAGTAAAGAAGAAAGTGTGACCTCACAAGGGGAAGGGGGGTATGTTACAGCCCATTGCACTGCTGCATAGAATCATGGATAACCCTTGCACCTGGGCTTTTGATAATGTAGTGTACAATCTGTTGCTTCTATTTTGGACTGGGTTTGAACAAACTTTTTAAAAAATTTGTTTCATTCCCAAATTTTCTTATTCTTAGAATTATAATGTTCAGAATTAACAGCGGCATTTAAACAGTTAAAATTGTCAGCAATGGAGGTTATTAGCCGCATTCTGAGCCCTCTGTATACCCTGTAGACAGGGGCTGGCTGGCAAATTTTAGCCTGGGGGGCAAGTACACACCACTGGCCCTTGAGTAGCCGGCTAGCGGCCCATATTTCGAGGACCACTCTTGCCCTTACCTATTATTACTCTCCTAACATCAGTGCGGGGAAGGTAGATGCCACAGGCGCCACAGAATTCTAGTATTGGGGCCAGTGTTCCCAGCCACGGACAGCCCTTGTGATTGGCTTTGAAGGTCGGCCCAATACTCTAAGACGTGCAAATCCCATAAGGCATCCACAACTCTGCATCAGAGCCATTACAGCCATTAAAGGGAACCTAGCTCAAGGAGCGCAGCATTGTACCCTAAAGTACCATGCTGTGCACCTAGTGACCCTGATACCAGTGCTATAATTATCATTTAAATCGCCCCTATGGTTATTATCCTGTTACAACCATCATCCTTAAAGGTCCAGCAATTAATCTCTACAGTGCCAGCTGTTATCAAATGTATCATATGTTCATATGTGCTACAACTCCCAGCATATCCCGAGGGCTGCAAACTCTCAGTAAATGCTGGAAGTTGTAGTGTTTGCAGCTATTGTAGTTGGAGGATCCTATTGTACACTGGAGGCTTTGTGGGAGATCAGTATATATAGTTCTGTAGGGGCTCAGTGTGTTGAAGTGACCCCAGAACAGCGCTAATAGGGGATAGAACAAATATATAACTTTACCATAATATCACCATACTGTACATATAACCATAGCATCACAGAGTTACTGACCAAATCCAATACACCAAGAACAATATTACCAATAATACCTGTGTATAAGAAATAAATATTATCACCTTACTGTGACCACAACCATTACCACCATAGTAACTAATACCACCATACCATTACTAAAATTCAGTATACCAAGATCAATAACACCAGTATTAAAAAAACATATATTATCACACCTTACCACCACCATTACCATCCCCATACCATTACTAAATAACATCCACTGTGCAAATACCAGTATCATCCCCATACACTGACCACATAGAGGTAAATATCAGCTTTACACAGGCTCTGCACACCATCTAAGTGATCACAGTGCAGTTACTAATGACTCACAGGTGATGTGTTCTCTGATTGTAGGTGCTCCTTTTTCACTTTCTTCTCCATATGACACGGCAATCCTATCCCAGACACAACTCGTCATCACAGAATCTGTGAGACAAACATTTTAGGGTTCTCGCTCTTACAGTATAGACCTCCTCTGTGTCCCCATGTATTAGTTAGCCCCCCTCTGTGCATCCATATAGCAGTTGGGTCCCCTCTGTGCTCCAACAGAGTTGCTAGTTCTCCTCTGTCCCCCAATAAACTAAAAAGCCCCTCTATGTGCATCATCTGGGCATCCACAATAGTAGTTAGGCCATTTTCTGCTCTCCCTACTAGTACTAGTTTGTAGTGCCTCCCCTGTTTCCCCATATAGCAATTAGCTATAAAGTCCATATACTGTAGAAGGACCCTCTGTGTAACCACATGGTAATTAGGCCCCCTCCATGCATTTATACATTAGGTAAGACCCCAGTAGCCTTCCCCCCCCCCCCCCCCCGAAGATAGACATAGGTAGAAAGCCTCACACCCCCCCCCCCCCCCCGAGACAGAAATTGGTAATACACCCCCCCAGGAGACAAGAATAGGTAGTAACCCCCCCTGTAGGCAGCGCGCCCCCCCAGTAGCGCGCCCCCCAGGGGACAGACAAAGGTAGTAGCCCCCAGTAGACAGACATAGGTAGTAACCCCCCCCCCCAGGATAGGAGACAGATATAGGTAGTAGCCCCCCCTCCAAAAGACGGATATAGGTAGTAGCCCCCCCAGGAGACGGATATAGGTAGTAGCCCACCCCCAGGAGACAGACATAGGTAGTAGCCCCCCCATCCTGAGACGGATATAGGTAGTAGCCCCCTCCCCAGGTGACAGATATAGGCGGTAGCCCCCTCCCCAGGAGACAGACATAGGTAGTAGCCCCCCATAGGAGACATACATAGGTAGTAGGGCCCCCCCAATGAGACAGATATAGGTAGTATAGGTAGTAGCCCCCCCCCCAGGAGACAGACATAGGTAGTAGCCCCCTCAGGAGACAGATATAGGTAGTAGCCCCCCAGGAGACAGACATAGATAGTAGCCCCCCAGGAGAGAGACATAGGTAGTAACCCCCCCAGGAGACAGATATAGGTAGTAGCCCCCCCAGGAGACAGACATAGGTAGTAGCCCCCCAAGAGACAGATATAGGTAGTAGCCCCCCCAGGAGTCAGATATAGGTAGTAGCCCCCCCAGGAGACAGACGTAGGTAGTAGTCCCCCCACACCAGGAGACAGACATAGGTAGTAGCCCCCCCAGGAGACAGAAATAGGTAGTAGCTCTCCCAGGTGACAGACGACAGACATAGTTGGTAAACCCCCTTGTAGCTAGCGCCTCTACCAACCCCCACCCCCGAGATAGAAATAGGTAGATACATCCCTGCAGCTATTACCCCCCCCCTTCCATTATTCTCCCCTTACCCCATTAATGTTATCCCCAATGGAACTGTGAAACTGGTAAAGAGCCCCCCACCATTAACAGGAGCCGACCCCTCCCCTCCCATGATTGTACTCCGAAATAATACACATGTTGTTGTAGCTGAAATAATAATAATAATAAAAAAAAGAGATTTCCTATACTCACCTAGTGGCCTGGCCAGTTCGCGCACAGCTCCTCCTCTACCCGCTTCAAGTGAGTGACGTCACCAGCGCACGGAGGACGGAAACAGTGCAACGCTGATTCACAAGGCAGCCAGCCAATGGGCTGTCTGCACCAGGTGTGCCTTGGATTCCCGTACAATGGCTTTCGGACGGGGGCGCGGCAGAGGCAGAAATCCTCCTCCCTCTCTGACTCCTTTACTGGGTAAGCGGCTGCGGCCCTGAGGCCTTTAATCTGAGAGCGGTGGAGGCTGGGGGCGGTGCAGAGATCATCCTCCTCTGGCCCGACGCTGGGTAATCGGCCACTGCGCAGTCTAAGACATTTAACCTGCGGCCGCTGTCAGTGGAACACCTCTCCACTGGCAGTGACCGCAGGTTTAAAGTCTCAGACTGCGCAGTGGCCGATTACCCAGTGTCGGGCCAGAGGAGGCTGGGAGCAGTGGCAGCAATCATCCTCCCCCTCCTCCTCCAGCCCGACGCTGGGTAATCGGTCCCCTAAACTGCGGCCGCAACGCTGCATGGTGATGTAGTGGAAAAAGATTTTGACTTTATCAGTTATTTACAGGTGCTTCCAATGCTTAGCGAGTTACAGAAATATAATATCCAGTAAGAATCAAAGTGCACTGCATCTTTGAACTATTTACATGATGGAGACAATATTTTTTCCAAGATTTAGTTGCATCCTTCGACACGCCTATCTATGCATAAGCACACCCCAATATTCATAACATGGGGCAGGATGGTCAGGCAGATGCACTAAGCGTGGTAGTCAAGTCTCATTTGCATGTGGATTAAACTACAAAATTGCATGGAAACAACGCTAAGGATCAAGGTAAGAAACATTCCCTAAGCTCCCTGTGCACTATAGAAATGCTTCTAACCTGCTGATAATTTCCTTTTAAGTAGCATAAAAAGTTGTCTACAATAATCCTGGAGGCAGATTCAGATGCCATTATATTATCAAGTTCAGGATTAGGAACAAAAGTGTTCTATTGTAAATCTCGATCACTCATGATCATTAGAGAAATGGAAACAGCTCAACCCTTGCTCCCAGAAACCAATCTCTGCACAGCGTTCTCTGCACGTCAGAGATTACAGTCACTAAACTCTCCTTTTGAGGTAGTTTTCAGTCTGTGAAGCAAATCTTTGCAACTGATGATAAATCCTGTTTAAGCTTAATGGGTAAAAATTGTATCAGCCATGATGAAAACCTGTTTTCTTGACCTTGGTATGAAAACTTGTTATCATACTTTGTAATATGTTACTTAATGTAATATATGTAATGTTATATTTCTCAGGTTTTATTCACATGTCCCGTAATCTACGAATGCGTATTTCCGAATTCAACTTAGTGCACATTGTTGTCTATTGGGGTATTTACATGATCAGTAGATTACAAGAACGCAAAGCAATGCTGAAAAAAAGTCCTAGATTTTTTTACGCATCCTTTCATAGAAATCAATGGTATCCACTATTTTTTATGGATTTTAACTAGAGATGAGCGAACCGGTTCGGCCAGTAAGGGATCCGGTTCAGATTTTTCCAAAAATCCGAGTCCGATCGGATTCGGATTTTTGGAAATTTGCTCCGATTTCCCCCCCCTCCCTTGCTTTCTAAAATGGCAGCCGCCATTCTAGAAACCAGGAAGTGTTCCGGGCGGGAAAAGCGCGTTTCCATGATGCCCGAAACACATCCAATCAGCAGGGATCTTGCACTAGCCCACCCCCTGTGTGACGTCGGTATTGTAGGTAAGATCGCACCACGCAGTGTGTAGAGAGAGAGAGGAAGCATACTGTTAGCGGTGCACAGAGCTCGTCATTGACAAAGCTGCTGGTGCTGCAGCTGTTGTGTACAACAGACTACTGAGAAGATATTGTAGGAAAGGAAAGATTAGGAAAGCGGAGAGAAGAAACTTCTAGTGATTGAGGGAGAAATATAGAGAGGGCAAAAGATAGATTAGGCATAGGACAGCAAAGGGTGCACGGAACAAAAATGTGCTGTACAGATATACAAGTCCTATACTTCTGTATATATATATATATATATATATATATATATATATATATAGACAATTTCTATACTTGGACCCTTCTGATAGTGTGTATATCACATACGTCTTATCCTGAGAGACAATTTCTATACTTGTCCTATATATTACAAGTCCTATATATTACAGAAAATACTGTTCTCATCTACCAAGTGTAGCAATCAGAATTTGAATACAAAGTCATGGCACAGCGGCAGCAGGAAACCTCACAAAGCGTTTCAGGCAGAGGGCAGGGCAGAGAGTCTGGCTCAAGGGGCAGAAGAGGAAGTAGGGCAGGAAGAGGGTCCAGTGGCAGGCCTGAGCTTCCTTTGTCACAACAGGGTCGTGTCGGAGGCGATATCAGAGCAGGATCATGTTAGGCCTGGCAGGAGAGCAGTAGGCAGTAGACGAGAGAGAATGATAGCATCATTCTGGAACAGGATGATGTTACATCGGATGTTACATGGGATTAAAGTTGTCGACACTACTTTTCCAACACAGCTATCCTGGCCATGTATAGCTATGTTTGTGAAAAGGTTGCTGACTCGCTGAGCCATTCAGTGAGCAGACATGTACATTTAACCACAGACATCTGGAGCTGTAATTATGGGCAAGGGCAGTATATGTCCATTACTGCTCAGTGGGTAAATGTAATATGGCCGGCGGACCCCCAGCAACTTGGCCAGGAAAGGGCGATGACACCACCCCATTGTCACAGCAGGGTTCCTGTGTCGCGGTCCTCCTCCACCTCCTCCAGTAGGTCCAAAACCTTCTCAACCTCCAGTGTTCCTCCCTTGTACCACTTGGGTGTAGCACGGAGGTGTCACGCTGTGCTGCATCTAGCCTGCCTGGGTGAAAGGAGACACACAGGTGAAGAACTGCACCGCCTGCTCGAGACGGAAATCCTCTCGTGGCTGACTCCATGCCATCTTAAAGTTGGGACGTTGGTGAGTGACAGTGGGAGCAACATTCTCTCCGCACTGCGTCAAGGAAGTTTGAGACACGCCCCGTGTATGGCACATGTTTTAAACCTAATAGTTACACACTTTCTAAAATCTTCATCCCATTTACAGACTGTGCTGTCAATGTCTCGAAAGCTGTGTAACCATTTCATCCATTCAAGTCGCTCTCACCACATCCTCCTCGACCTGCAGCGGAGGAATGGTCTTCCCAACCATCATCTCATTTGCGATGTAGCCACGCGGTGGAACTCCACCCTCCACATGCTGGACCGGCTCTATGAGTAGAGGAAGGCCTTGACTGATTTCCTTTTGATGCAGGCGGACACGGCAACTCCCTTGTGTAACCTGGAGCTCGGCCAGTGGCAGCTCATGCGTGACACCTGCCACTTGCTATGACCCTTTGAGGAGGCCACCTTTCTGGTCAGTGGGTAAGACACAGGACTGAGCGCCATCATACCCATGCTTCATGTACTGGAGCTGATGCTGATGCGACTTAGTGGCGAGCGGGAAGGGGTCTTGCCACTGTCGCAGCCTGGGTCACAGGAGGAAGGCATGGCGGAAGAGGAGGGAGAGGAAGTTGAGGAGGAGGAGGACCTGAATGCACAGGAACTCTGAGGGGAGACGGGTGGAGGAGAAGGAAATGAGCCTTCCTGCCAGACCAGAGGGGGGCCAGAGGAGGGATATGCAGGGCTATGAGGAGGATGAGGAGGATGGAGGCAGTACCCATTGGCAGTATTCTGTGGAGACGGAGGCGGGGACTCCTTCCCACTCCCTGGTGGAAATGGCTAAGCGCATGTTGATATGCTTTCGGGCTGACCCACGCTTGCAAAGGATTCGTCAATGGGATGAGTTCTGGCTGGCCACACTACTGGATGCACGGTATTGCAACAAGCTGAGTGAATTCATTTACCCTTCCCAACGGGAGTAAAAAATGAATTATTATAGAGAGGAGCTGGGTGCAAAGTTAGTGGCAGCCTTTGGAACACAACACTCTCATTCACGCTATTCCCACCAGGGCCACACCAGCAGCGCTGCCTCCTTCACATTCTCCTCTAGCAGCTTGGGTGGCATGAGCAGCGGCACCAGTCTCAGCCTGATGTCCATGATGCACGCTTTCATGCAGCCACAGGCCGGGGTAACAGGAGCACCTGCACAGCAGCAGGACATGGCGGCACACCTCAAACAGCAAGTCCAGGTGTTTTTGGACTCTACGTTGACAACTAACGTCCCCGAACCCCTGGACTACTGGGTGGGAAAATTAGATGTCTGGCCACAACTCGCTGAATTTGCTTTGGACATACTCTTCTGTCCGGCCAGCAGTGTGTCATCTGAGCGAGTTTTCAGCGCAGCAGGTCATATTGTCAGTCTCAGGAGAACCAGATTGTCCTGTGATAGTGTGGAACGTCTGACTTTCATCAAAATGAACGCCACATGGATAGATAAGCACTTTGTGACACCTGCTCCTGATACCACAGAGTAGGATTTGGACCTGTTGTCACCAAGATGTAGGACCTTTTCTGCATCTATTATGGCCTATATGTGAACTAGACCTTACTGGTCATTTCACCATTCCTGCTGCCCTGCTACCTCTCGCCTGTCCATAGAGATCATTATTCTGCTTCTGCTGCTCATGTCACCCCATTACAACTGCTACTCCTGCCCTGGCCTCCATCTTGGCTACTGCTGGGCCTTCACTAGCTTCCATATTGGCTACTGCTGGGCCTTCACTGGCCTCCATATTGGATACTGCTGGGCCTTCACTGGCCTCAATATTAGCTTCTGCTGGGCCTTCACTGGCCTCCATCTTGGCTACTGCTGCTCCTGCCCTGGACTCCATGTTGGCTACTGCCGCTTCTTCCCTGCCCTCCATCTTGGCTACTGCTGGGCCTTCACTGGTCTCCATCTTGGCTACTGCTGGGCCTTCACTGGCCTCCATCTTGGCTACTGCTGGGTCTTCACTGGCCTCCATATTGGCTACTGCTGGGCCTTCACTGGCCTCCATCTTGGCTACTGATGGGCCTTCACTGGCCTCCATCTTGGCTACTGATGGGCCTTCACTGGCCTCCATATTTGCTACTGCTGGGTCTTCACTGGCCTCCATATTGGCTACTGCTGGGCCTTCACTTGCCTCCATGTTGGGTACTGCTATGCCTTAACTGGCATCCATGTTGACTACTGCTGTGCCTTCACTGGCCTCCAAATTGACTACTGTTGGCCTTCACTGGCATCCATGTTGACTACTGCTGTGCCTGCCCTTGCCTCCATGTTGACTACTGCTGCCCTGTACTGGTCTCCATGTTGGCTACTGCTGGGCCTTAACTGGCATCCATGTTGACTACTGCTGTGCCTGCCCTTGCCTCCCTGTTGACTACTGCTGCTCCTGTACTGGCCTCCATGTTGGCTACTGCTGTGCCTTAACTGGCATCCATGTTGACTACTGCTGTGCCTTCACTGGCCTCCATATTGGCTACTGCTGGGCCTTAACTGGCTTCCATGTTGACTACTGCTGGGCCTGTCCTTGCCTCCATGTTGACTACTGCTGCTCCTGTATTGACCTCCATGTTGGCTACTGCTGCTCCTGCCAGGCCTCCATGTTGGCTACTGTTGCTCCTACCTGGCCTCCATGTTGACTTCTGTTGCTCCTGCCCATGGCTCCATGTTGGCTACTGCTGGGCCTTAACTGACATCCATGTTGACTTCTGCTGTGCCTGCCCTTGCCTTCATGTTGGCTACTGTTGGGCCTTAACTGGCATCCCTGTTGACTACTGCTGGGCCTTAACTGGCATTCATGTTGACTACTGCTGGGCCTTAACTGGCATCCATGTTGACTACTGCTGGGCCTTAACTGACATCCATGCTGACTAATGCTGTGCCTGCCCTTGCCTCCATGTTGACTTCTGCTGGGCCTGCCTTTGCCTCCATGTTGGCTACTGCTGGGCCTTAACTGGCAACCAGGTTGACTACTGGTGTGCCTGCCGTTGCCTCCATTTTGGCTACTGCTGGGCCTTAACTGGCCTCTAGGTTGACTACTGATGTGCCTGCCCTTGCCTCCTTGTTGGTACTGCTGGGCCTTAACTGGCATCTAGGTTGATTACTGGTGTGCCTGCCCTTGCCTCCTTGTTGGTACTACTGGACCTTAACTGGCATCGAGGTTGATTACTGGTGTGCCTGCCCTTGCCTCCTTGTTGGTACTACTGGACCTTAACTGGCATCTAGGTTGACTACTGGTGTGCCTGCCTTTGCCTCCTTGTTGGCTACTGCTGGGCCTTATCTGGCATCTAGGTTGATTACTGGTGCACCTGCCATTGCCTCCTTGTTGGTACTGCTGGGCCTTAACTGGCATCTAGGTTGACTACTGGTGTGCCTGCCCTTGCCTCCTGGTTTGCTACTGCTGGGCCTTAACTTACATCCAGGTTGACCACTGGTGTGCCTGCCCTTGCCTCCATGTTGGCTACTGCTGGGCCTTAACTGGCATCCAAGTTGACTACTGCTGTGCCTGCCCTTGCCTCCATGTTGGCTGCTGCTGGCCCTTAACTGACATCCAGGTTGACTACTGGTGTTCCTGCCCTTGCCTCCATGTTGGCTATTGCTGGGCCTTAACTGACATCCAGTTTTACTACTGGTGTGCCTGCCCTTGCCTCCATGTTGGCTACTGCTGGGCCTTAACTGGCATCTATGTTGACTAGTGGTGTACCTGCCCTTGCCTCCTTGTTGGCTACTGCTGGACCTTAATTGGTCTTCATGTTGACTACTGCTGGGACTTAACTGGCATCCATGTTGACGACTGCTGCTCCTGCCTAGCCTCCATGTTGGCTACTGCTGCTCCTGCCTGGCTTCCATGTTGGCTACTGATGATCCTGCCTGCCCTCCATGTTGACTACTGTTACTCCTGCCTGGCCTCCATGTTGGCTACTGCTGATCCTGCCTGGTCTCTATGCTGGCTACTGATGATCCTGCCTGCCTCCCATGTTGACTACTGTTGCTCCTGCCTGGCCTCCATGTTGGCTACTGCTGATCCTGCCTGCCTCCCATGTTGACTGGTGTTGCTCCTGCCTGGCCTCCATGTTGGCTACTGCTAATCCTGCCTGCCCTCCATGTTGACTACTGTTGCTCCTGCCTGGCCTCCATGTTGGCTACTGCTGCTCCTGCCTGGCCTGAAATGACTATTGCTGGACCTCCACTGACCTCCAATGACTACTGCTGCTCCTTCACTGCATTTGTGACCTTTTTCCTGCGTATACCCTGTAATGGTGAATTTCCTGCATAGACCCTATAATGGTGAATATTGAAGTCTAAAAAAAAAAAAAATGACTTTGAGATATCGAAAAGATAACGGTGTTACTGACATGTAGAGCCCTAAATTCGACCAAATACACTACCCCCGTATCATATAGATGCTTTAAACTATGAAATCCGAAGAAATCCGAAATTCGGTCGAACCGAACTATCTGAAAAAATCAGAAAGTCCGGTCGGACCGAACTTTTGAAAAGTTCGCTCATCTCTAATTGTAACTTGTTTGGTATCCAGATTTCTGTAAAAAAAATAAATAAATAAGAATGATTAATTAGTTAAATGTTGAAAGGTTGTGTTTCTAAAAAAATGATTTACTTAAACACGGATGTCCAATTCGTAATTTTTAGTTGATTGTACGGGGCGGATAAATAATGAAAAATACTGAATATGTGTATAAGGCTCAGATTTATAAGGCATAGTATGGTGTTGCGCTACTGCATGTTTTAATGTTGAGAATATGGGAAAGAAGATAACAAGACATAGGCAACCTATTGGGCTTAGCATAAGTACTTGTGAATGTACTGGAGCAATATATTTTTCAACATTCCAAGGGCTTATTCACACACTCCGTGAAACACGGACAGCATGGACCTGGAAGCTCTGCAGTGGATTCTTTCCCTGCCTGGCATGATGTAACGATATCGTGCCCGAATCAGGTAAAGTGTTAAAATTTTGCGATATTGTAATGACATAGCAGGGTAACTGCTTCATTACAGTGCTGAGAATATTCAAACACTTTTCCCGCTCCCGGAATGATACTGATACATCATGCCAGGTAGACAAAGAATCCACTGCAGGGCTTCCACGTCCATGCTGTCCGTGTTTGACATAACGTGTGAATAAGCCCTTAGGAATCATCCATACCTCAATTATTTCTGTTCATAAATCAGAATTCCGATTTATAGACAGAAAAAGGAAAATTTATTTTAAAGTGATCATTCAAATATTTGTTTTGATAATGGATCAATTTTTGGCCACCAATCGATTCCGCAAAAAAGTAGGATAGGCACTTATATGGTTTATATAACACCATACACACTGTGTGGTTCATACACACAGTGCTGTCTGCCGCCATCTCTGTCTGAGACAAGAACTGTCCAGAGAAAAAGAGATATACTATGTGGATTTGCTACTGATCTGAGGTGGCAGCAGAGAGCACTGTGTCAGGCTGGAAAGAATAAATCACTTACTGCAGGGCATAAAGCAGCTGATAAGCAGGAGTATGATTACCACTGTAGCAGCCATAGCAACTGCTATAAGGCCTACTGCATCAAGGGGCACGGTGATCCACTGCTGCAATACACTGGGCCCCTGAGCTGTCATCATTTTCAGCACCCGGTTAGCCGAGCAGGCCTCCTGGCTTCTGCAAATGTCGCTTTACCTGCAAGCACTCCTGATGAGCACTTGCAGTTATAACATTATGACTATATTTGACGGCTTGGGGGTTTGCTATGGGGCCCAGGCATTTCTAGCTACACCCCTGCTAATAAGTACTGGAAGACTGGAGATTTTTTAGTAGAATTTATATAATTTTGAAACTAGTTCATCTGAAAGAAAAAAACTGGAGCTTGAGCTAAAGATAATTTTATGTGCAATCTTGTAGCAGTTCAGGCAAAGATGGCTAGTTCTCCAAAAGTTCTGCCTCCACCAGCTTGCAACCATCCACCGCTTTGAGTGTAGTCCAACATGCCCCGGTGTCTTACCAACAATGCCAGGCCCCGCGCTCTCAGGCTGTCTTCCATTTTGTGAGCCTGGGTGAACGGAGCCACAGTGGGCAGGAGCTCCTCCGGACCATCAGGGAGGAGATATATGAATGGCTGACCCAAGGTCAACTAACTAAGTGTTGTAGCCCACAAAGGGAGAACCCTTTTCTCTGCAGTGGAGCAGGGAAGGCTGCGTCATACACCTTGTATGGCACATGTGATAAACCTCATAGTGCACAGGTTTCTTCAAATTGTCCTGCCAATTATTGATCCCTTTTGAGGACGTGACTCTGAGCAGGCATCAACGACATCATCCCACTCGTCTGTGTTCTTGAAAGTGCGGTGAACAACATAATCAGCGAGGATTCCCAGGCCTCCACTCCAAGGCTGAACATCCTCCTCCATGAATAGTCTCAATCATACTGGCCTGGGTGCAATCAGGTACTGCCTCCTCCTCCTCCTCCTCGTCCTTAAATAGTCTGTTCTCAATCTTACTAGGCTGGGTGCAATCGAGTGGTGCCGCCTCCTCCAATAGTCTCTTTTCAACCATACTGAGCTGGGTGCAATCAAGTGGTACTGCCTCCTCCTCCTCCATCAATTGTCTGTTCTCCACCACACTGGGTCCAATACAGTACTATAACTGCTGCTGGTTCGACTGTCAAATGTCCTTTTTCCACCCTACTGGGTCCAAGGAACTTTGTGTCCTATGTCCCGTGTAATCACTTACACCTTGGCTAATTTTTTTTCACTATTTTTGCACTTTTATTTTTTCCACTTTTATTTATTATAATAGCAACTACAACTAAACGAAACTATACCCCATCAGACTCTCACTATTGTAGCTGCAATTAATCAGCCGTTATTGCAAGGTTCGTTATAGGTTTGGTTCGTACAAATACGAAGTTCACGAAAGTTCGCCGGATCGAACCGAAGCGAACTTTTCAAAAGTTTGCTCATCCCTAGAAAAAAACAAAAATAATACAAATTTAAAAAGGTAAATTTCATCATATTTTCCCAAAGTAATACACAAGCTAGTGATAGGGTCACACTGCATTTTGTAACCCAGTTTATTGTATCTGTATTTGAACATTTAATTTTAACGTACAGAAGAATGTGGTGAACTGTGTTTTTGTGTTTGCTAAAAAAAAAAATTAATTAAAACAGATCCTGAATAGTGATGAGCGAATACTGTTCGATCTAATAGATATTCGATCGAATATTAAGGTATTCGATCTATCGAATATTATCAAATAGTTCGCCGAATATTCTATAAGCATTCAAATCCCCCAGTTTCCGGTTTTTACCTCCAAGTGGTTGAAAAGATGTTTTTCAATAATCAAATACTTGTTCCCATTGACTTTAATCCCTTAAGGACAGAGCCAATTTCGATTTTTGCGTTTTCGGTTTTTCCTCCTTGTGCTTAAAAGGCCATAGCACTTGCATTTTTCCACCTAGAGACCCACATGAGCCCTTATTTTTTGCGTCACTAATTGTACTTTGCAATGACAGGCTGAATTTTTGCATAAAGTACACTGCGAAACCAGAAAAAAATTCAGAGTGTGGTGAAATTGAAAAAAAAATGCATTTTGTTTATTTGGGGGAAACGTGTTTTTACGCCATTCGCCCTGGGGTAAAACTGACTTGTTATATATGTTCCTCAAGTCGTTATGATTAAAACGATATGTAACATGTATAACTTATATTGTATCTGATGGCCTGTAAAAAATTTAAACCATTGTCAACAAATATACGACACTTAAAACCGCTCCATTCCCAGGCTTATAGCGCTTTTATCCTTTGTTCTATGGGGCTGTGTCAGGTGTCATTTTTTGCGCCATGATGTGATCTTTCTATCGGTACCTTGATTGTGCATATACGACTTTTTGTTCGCTTTTTATTACAATTTTTCTGGATTTGATGCGACCAAAAATGCGCAATTTTGCACTTTGGGATTTTTTTGCGCTGACGCCGTGTACCGTGCGAGATCAGGAATGTGATTAATTAATAGTTCGGGCGATTACGCACGCGGCGATAGCAAACATGTTTATTTATTTATTTATTTATTTATTTACTTTTATTTATAACCTGGGAAAAGGGGGGTGATTCAGACTTTTATTAGGGGAGGGGGCTTTTTACTAAAAATAACACTTTTATTTTAACTTTTACACTTATACTAGAAGCCCCCCTAGGGTACTTCTAGTATAAGTACACTGATCTCTCATAGAGATCTCTGCAGCATAGATATGCTGCAGAAATCCATGAGATAGGCACTCGTTTACTTCCGGCTGCTGCAGCCGGAAGTAAACGAGTGCCGAGCCGGGGACGGCGCCATCTTGGAGCGGTCCCCGGCCGGCTTCAGTTACGGAGATCACTCCTCCGGGATAACATCCCGGAGGAGCGATCTCCCCACTAGACACCAGGGATGACGCTGCGTCCGGTAATCGGATGCAGCTGTCATGTTTGAAAGCTGCATCTGATTACTGTATTAGCGGGCACGGTGATCGGACCGTGCCCGCTAATACCTACGGTCCGGGCTACACACGGCACCCGGGACCGCCGCGGTTCAGAGCGGGGTCACCGCGCGGCCCCGCTCTGAACTCCCTTACCGGCATCAGGGCGTAAATTTACGCCCGATGTCGTTAAGGGGTTAATGGGATCGAATATTCAATTGAATATTCCAACATTCGGAAGATATTTGTACGAATATCGAATATTCGAATATTTCACCATTCTCTCATTACTAATCCTGAAGAATTGCTTACAACTGCATCCTTTTCTACCATCCCTTTTTGTATAAAACGGACACGTTAAACAGAGAGCTTTAGCCTAAATAATAGTTTCCAAATAATAGAACAGATACAATATACTACAGTAACTTGCCATTTGTTATTTTGTATAGTGTTTCACTCACATGAGAAAAAAAAAATTCTTAAAATATATACAAAAAGATGCTTGACTGTTGGATCCATAATTTACTGTTATGTGATTCCATAAAAACATGTATTTCAATGAACTAGAAAATACAGGTAGAATCTAGTTTCATAATATGAGTAATTTAACAATAGCCTGCAATGAGTAAGATTGATTTTCCCATTGTTTTAATCATGATCAATTCAGATCTGTCTTTAATTGACAATCCTTTTGCTACTTTTATGCCTCCAGTAAAATTGCACTTGGCTGGAAACCAATATTTCCAAATATTTTGGAATAATAACTAGAAAAGTTGAATTGTAAGAATATATCAAAAGTAAATGTGGCTTAAAAGAATGTGATATGTTGGATCATATAAAAGAAAAAGAGCAATTTAACAATTTCAGGTCTGTATTTTATTCATTCATTTTAATAAACTGTCAGACATTCTATGAGGCTATGGCCCTAATACATCTATAGTGCTGGCCAAAAGTATTGGCACCCCTGCAATTTTGTTAGATAATACTCAATTTTTGAGTATTGTCAAAAAGCCAAATTGGACATAATTCCACACCAAACATAAAAAAGGGGGTGGACAAAAGTATTGGCACCCTTAAAAAAAAATCATGTGATGCTTCTCTAATTTGTGTAATTAACAGCACCTGTTACTTACCTGTAGAATAAATAAGGTGGTGACAATAACTAAATCACACTTGCAGCCAGTTGAAATGGATTAAAGTTGACTCAACCTCTGTCCTGTATCCTTGTGTGTATCACATTGAGCATGGAGAAAAGAAAGAAGACCAAAGAACTGTCTGAGGACTTGAGAAGCAAAATTGTGAGGAAGCATGAACAATCTCAAGACTACGAGTCTATCTCAAAAGACCTGAATGTTCCTGTCTCTACCGTGCGCAGAGACACGGTAGAGACACTGTGGCTAACCTCCCTATATATGGATGGAAAAAAAAAATTGACAAAATATTTCAACAAAAGATTGTGCAGATGGTGGCTAAAGAACCTTGACTAACATCCAAACAAGTTCTAGTTGCCATGCAGTCCGAAGATACAACAATGTCAACCTGTACTATCCGTTGGCGTCTGAATCAGGCTGCGTTCACACTACGTATATTTCAGTCAGTATATTTCAGTCAATATTGCAACCAAAACCAGGAGTGGATTAAAAACACAGAAAGGATCTGTTCTCACAATGTTGAAATTGAGTGGATGGCCGTCATATAACAGTAAATAACTGCCATTATTTCAATATAACAGCCGTTGTTTTAAAATAACAGCAAATATTTGCCATTAAATGGCAGCCATCCACTCAATTTCAACATTGTGTGAACAGATCCTTTCTGTGTTTTTAATCCACACCTGGTTTTGGTTGCAATAATGACTGAAATATACATATACTGACTGAAATATAGTGTGAACGCAGCCTGAAAAGGGACTCTATGGTAAGATATCCCGGAAGACCCCACTTCTGACCCAGAGACATAAAAAAGCAAGGTTGAAGTTTGCCAAAACTTATCTGAGAAAGCCAAAAACTTTTTGAAATAATGTCCTCTGGTCAGATGAGACAAAAGTAAAGCTTTTTTTTTTTTTTTTTTTTTTTTTTGGGGGGGGGGGGAGGCATCAACATAGAGTTTACAGAGGGGGGGGAAAGGCCTTTAAAGAAAAGAACACGGTGGAGAGATCTCAAAATGGCAGTTCATGGAAGGCACCCTTCAAATCTCAGGGACCTGGAGCAATTTTCCAAAGAAGAATGGTCTAAAATTCCAGCAGAGCATTGTAAGAAACTTATTGATGGTTACCGGAAGCGGTTGTTCGTAATTATTTTGTCTAAAGCAGGCATGTCCAAACTTTTTTCGAAGAGTGCCAAATTTGATGAAGTGAACATGTGCGAGGGCCGACCATTTTGCTTGACATTCTTTGGACCATTAAAATGAATGCAAATAAACTTTTTTTTACAAAGTTTATTGAAAACGGCACACTTTTTATACTTAAAAAATCCCGGGGCACACCACCAACCCAAACACTAAAACAGTACATATTATACATATAGTTAATAATATAGATTCTAAACGTATTTATACTCACTCAGTGTGAAACCTGGGCCTGTTTCGATAAACACAAAAGGGATATCCCTGTTTCTCTCCCCCATCCCCATGTTTTTCTCCCCCCTGCTTCTCTCCCGTTTCTCCCCATCCCCATGTTTCTCTCCCCCCTGCTTCTCCCCCATCCCCATGTTTCTCTCCCCCCTGCTTTTCCCCCATCCCCATGTTTCTCTCCCCCCTGCTTCTCCCCCATCCCCATGTTTCTCTCCCCCTTGCTTTTCCCCCATCCCCATGTTTCTCTCCCCCCTGCTTTTCCCCCATCCCCATGTTTCTCTCCCCCCTGCTTTTCCCCCATCCCCATGTTTCTCTCCCCCCTGCTTTTCCCCCATCCCCATGTTTCTCTCCCCCCTGCTTCTCCCCCATCCCCATGTTTCTCTCCCCCCTGCTTCTCCCCCATCCCCATGTTTCTCTCCCCCCTGCTTCTCCCCCATCCCCATGTTTCTCTCCCCCCTGCTTCTCCCCCATCCCCATGTTTCTCTCCCCCCTGCTTCTCCCCCATCCTCATGTTTCTCTCCCCCCTGCTTCTCCCCCATCCTCATGTTTCTCTCCCCCCTGCTTCTCCCCCATCCCCATGTTTCTTTCCCCCCGGCTTCTCCCCCATCCCCATGTTTCTCTCCCCCCGCTTCTCCCCCATCCCCATGTTTCTCTCCCCCTGCTTCTCCCCCATCCTCATGTTTCCCTCCCCCCTGCTTCTCCCCCAACCCCATGTTTCTCTCCCCCCTGCTTCTCCCCCATCCCCATGTTTCTCTCCCCCCTGTTTCTCCCCCATACCCATGTTTCTCTCCCCCCTGTTTCTCCCCCATCCCCATGTTTCTCTCCCCCCTGTTTCTCCCCCATCCCCATGTTTCTCTCCCCCTGCTTCTCCCCCATCCCCATGTTTCTCTCCCCCCTGCTTCTCCCCCATCCCCATGTTTCTCTCCCCCCTGCTTCTCCCCCATCCCCATGTTTCTCTCCCCCCTGCTTCTCTCCCGTTTCTCCCCATCCCCATGTTTCTCTCCCCCCTGCTTCTCCCCCATCCGCATGTTTCTCTCCCCCCTGCTTCTCCCCCATCCCCATGTTTCTCTCCCCCCTGTTTCTCCCCCATACCCATGTTTCTCTCCCCCTGTTTCTCCCCCATCCCCATGTTTCTCTCCCCCATCCCCATGTTTCTCTCCCCCCTGTTTCTCCCCCATCCCCATGTTTCTCTCCCCCGTTTCTCCCCCATCCCCATGTTTCTCTCCCCCCTGCTTCTCCCCCGTCCCCATGTTTCTCTCCCCCCTGCTTCTCCCCCATCCCCATGTTTCTCTCCCCCCTGTTTCTGTTTCCAGGCGCACCACGCTCCTGGTCTCCCCTGATTGGAGGAGCACGTCTGGCCCAGTAGGTGAGGGGGACGGCGCCCGCGGCACACTGGTTGAAAAACACTTCTCTAGTGCACGGGAAAGGAAAGCCGAAATCTCGGACATCGCGAGACACACTCCCCCCTGCTTCTCCCCCATCCCCATGTTTCTTTCCCCCCTGCTTTTCCCCATCCCCATGTTTCTCTCCCCCCTGCTTCTCCCCATCCTCATGTTTCTCTCCCCCCTGCTTCTCCCCCATCCCCATGTTTCTCTCCCCCCTGCTTCTCCCCCATCCTCATGTTTCTCTCCCCCCCTGTTTCTCCCCCATCCCCATGTTTCTCTCCCCCCTGCTTCTTCCCCATCCCCATGTTTCTCTCCCCCCTGCTTCTCCCCCATCCCCATGTTTCTCTACCCCCTGCTTCTCCCCCATCCCCATGTTTCTCTCCCCCCTGCTTCTCCCCCATCCCCATGTTTCTCTCCCCCCTGCTTCTCCCCATCCCCATGTTTCTCTCCCCCCTGCTTCTCTCCTGTTTCTCCCCCATCCCTGCTCACCTTCCTTGAGATGCTCGCTGTGGGTGCCGTCCCCCTCACCTACTGGCCCGGACGTGCTCCTCCAATCAGGGGAGACCGGGAGCGTGGTGCGTGGCGTGGCACACTGGTTGAAAAACACTGCTCTAGTGCACGGGAAAGGAAAGCCGAAATCTCGGACATCGCGAGACACACTCCCCCCTGCTTCTCCCCCATCCCCATGTTTCTCTCCCCCCTGCTTCCCCCCCATCCCCATGTTTCTCTCCCCCCTGCTTCTCCCCATCCTCATGTTTCCCTCCCCCCTGCTTCTCCCCCATCCCCATGTTTCTCTCCCCCCTGCTTCTCCCCCATCCCCATGTTTCTCTCCCCCCTGTTTCTCCCCCATCCCCATGTTTCTCTCCCCCCTGCTTCTCCCCCATCCCCATGTTTCTCTCCCCCCTGCTTCTCCCCCATCCCCATCCCCCACTGCTCTAGTGCACGGGAAAGGAAAGCCGAAATCTCGGACATCGCGAGATTTCGGCTTTCCTTTTCTGTGCACTAGAGTGGCGTGGCGCAAGGTATCTGTTACTGCCGGATACCTGGGGGGCCGTAAAAGTTCGGAACGCGGGCCGCAAATGGCCCGCGGGCCGGACTTTGGACATGCCTGGTCTAAAGGTTGTGCTGCCAAGTGTTAGGCTGAGGGTACCAATACTTTTGTCCGGCCCATTTTTTGGAGTTTTGTGTAAAATGATCAATGATTTGAGGTTTTTTTTTCATTCTCTTTTGTGTTTTTTTATTGCAAGCAAAATAAATGAAGATATTATTACCAAAGCATTTGTGATTGCAATCATTTTCTGGAAGAAATTGAGTATTATCTGACAGAATTGCAGGGGTGCCAATACTTTTGGCCAGCACTGTATATAGGCATAAGCCATGCCAGACCTGGAGGTCATCAGGAGCTCATACCCATGTTTTTGTCTTTTTCTTGGAGAAAATGGGATGTTGATGCTATCTTTATATCCAGTTTTAGGGTCCTCACTGCTAAGCTCTAATCAACTGTTATTCACCTTCTGGGAAATTAAAACAAATCCAATGCTGTATAGTGAGACATCTCCAAGGGCAATTACATCTCAATGGAAACAACCCTGCTGCCTCTCTCACATTCTCTATTTCTTTCTTTAATTGCCATTGCTGCTGCTATTATTTCTTCAACCTCCTTTTTCTGCCTTAGTTTTTCGTCCTCCTTCATTATTAGTCTGCCTATTTTCACTCTGTGCAAGCTGTGATAGAGCTATGATGTTAACTGTCAGTACCTTACCAATTATCTATTGGCAGCCAGCTGAGAGGGTAGGTTATCAGTAGAGATGAGCAAGTGCTAAAATGCTTGAATGCTTGTTACTTGAGACAAGTACTTTATAATGCTCGAGTCTCGTTTGGTTTGTATGGGAGACTCAAACATTTTTAAGGGTATATTCACACAAACGGGCTCGCTGCGAGCCCGGCAGGTCCTGGCAGTTCCCATACACTACATACTTGCTGTGGTCTAAACGACCGCAGCGAGTATGCAATTATACCGCCCTTAACCCCTTCTGCTCCCGCCCGGCTCCCCCGCTGTAAGCATACTTTACCTGTCCTTGCTGCACGGGGTCCCGACGTCCTGCTCTCCTGTCCGGCCAATTAGTGTGTTGCCCAGCCGCAGCCACTGATTGGCCAGGCGGGAGAGCAGGACGCCGGACCCGTGCAGCGACAGCTAAAGTATGCTTACAGCGGGGGAGCCGGCCGGGAGCAGAAGGGGTTAAGGGCGGTATAATTACATACTCGTATGTAGTGTATGGGAACTGCCAGGACCTGCCGGGCTCGCAGAGAGAATCTCGCTGCGAGCCCGTTCGTGTGAATATACCCTAAGGGGCATTTTATTCGACTGTTGTGACATGTTAAAATGTGAAAAAGAGGCCTGTTTTGGCTCTCCTTATAGTTGTAGGCGAGAGCCTGGTGTCACCCTGTTAAAAATTGTGGGCAAGAACATGTTTCAACCCTATTAAAACCCTGTTTTTTTAGAATGTTGTAACCCTCTCAAAAATTGTTGGTTAGAGGGGTATGTGCAAGGCAGGAGGCAGTGCTGTAATCTGAAGGTGCCTATCGAGGAGCATGGCCTTCCTCCCAGCTTTTTAGGTACTTTGCCGATATGTGTTAGTGCATGCTGGTGGTGGTCAGCTTGATGGTGGTGGCTTCCCTGCTGATCTTCACATGGCACAGTTTGCAAAAGAAAATTTTTGTCTTTGACACTTTCATTAAAAAATATCACACGTGCGCACAACAGTCTCAGAAGAGCTGTCAAGCTGTGAGTGTGCAAACAGTCCCAGAGAAGCTGTTAAGCTGTGTGTGTGCAGCAGTCCCAGAAGGGCCCTCAAGCTGTGAGCATGTAGCAGTTCCAGAGAGGCCGTCAAGCTGTGAGTGTGAAGCAGTCCTAGAGAGGCCGTCAAGCTGTGAGTGTGAAGCAGTCCTATTGAGGCTGTCATCTTCTCCTGAGCCAGTGCTATCATATTCTACTCCATTGCAGAACTATCATACATGGTTTGGAAAGAGGATGGAGCAGAAGTGGATTATGAGGAGACATGTGGAACACCCAGACCCAGGTGAAGTGTGGCCTGAACAGAGGAAGGCAACAATGTAAGAGTTAAAAAAATATAAAGGGTATGGCTTTGTGAAAGACCTAGTACATGGCCGTACACTGTTTGTTGCCAGGAGCTCTGTGAAAAGGGATTACCTCGCTGACCTTATGCATAACGTGAAACCTGATGAGAAGGTGGACTTCACCCCTATGCAGGGCTATAGCTAGGATTCATGGGGCCCCATAACAAAAAACTTTACGTGGCCCCATGAATCCTGTACGCTCCCCCACCTCACCCCACTGCCAAACACAGACAATGACGCACATATATACACACACAGAGGCACCATTAACATATATACAGATACGCCACTGATATACACACATATATACGCTATAATGTGATTACACTAGTGCTGACGTATACATCACATGTAGACTGTACACAGGGAAATCATCTCAGTGTAATAAGAAATACTCAACCAGAAATAAAAGAATATAATCACAGAGTAGTTCAGACAGTCAACTCTGACTCGATCAGGAAACCTCAGATATAATTACTTAATCACAGTTAGGATCCTATTAAAATATAACCTTTAATGAATATTAAATATAAAAGATACTCACACCAAAAGTGTGCAGAAAAACCTCCACCATAACAATATCGGACCCGAAGTCCACACGCCTAAAATATATACTCATAACCAATATGGACGTCGATTAACACAATAAAGTAAGTACTAAGACAATGTATGAATAAATAGAAAACAAAGTCATGTAAACAATCTTACTCAAGTGCATGCGTACTAAATAGGCTATGTATAAGCAGGAGCAGATACTGAAAACGGATAGGTGGTGGGAGTAGCAATCCCTATAGCTCCCTATAGGTGCACCACACTATCCCTGCTCGCTCAGGGTGTAGCGGGGTGATCGCCCTAGAAAGGGCGGCCCCTGCCCCGTACTACCCCTAATGCCACTCACCCTATGATATCCCTTCCTAGATACACTCCCGACACCAGTGTTTCGTACTGATACTCATCAGGGGATTTTTGTATTCGGACCGGGTGGGCAATAAAACAGAAGATAACAAGATGTGGCTGTAGCAGTTGATCCAAATAGGTTGGGATCACTGCACTCACGTGGCTCAATGGCCTCCGGTAACGGGCGGCGATACACAAGCGGCTCCTGTCCACCTTACACCAATATGGAGATTCAAATACCTCGCGGTCCCACATGCAGCCGCTGCCCCACCTCCTACTTCCGGTCCTGTGGAACGCTTTGTGCGCTCCACGCCGTCACTTCCGGAGTGGCGTCAGCTCAGTAGTCATGTGACCGCTGTTGCTAGGCGACCATACCAACAGTCGCTCTACAGATTTATCAACCAGAGATTTACATGGAAGCGTAACCAACCGCATAGAACAAGCACCGTCTAATATCTTGGGCTCGATTATATGTATATAGCATCCAATAACATACTGAACAATACTAGGTGATATGTACATATGTACAAGAGTGGCATACAATACAAGAAACAAAAGGAAACAGGATAGAAGAAGGAGAGAGAGGCGAGAGGGGGCGCAGTATGTCAAAAAGCACTAATCCCCCAACAAGTGGGGTATTACATCAGTAATAAAAAACTGTATTAGGTATATACAATAGCCAGATTGCTTATTATAAAAAACAAGCATACGTTAGTTGCTCATTTAGACCACTGGGAAAGACTGTGCGCATCCGGAATATCCACTCCGTTTCGCGCTGGAGTATAAGTCTGTCCCAGTTGCCGCCACGAACAGGGGGTTTCACCAATTCCAAACCTTGAAACTTGATGCAGTTAGTATCTCCTGCATGAACCAGATTAACATGTCGCGCAATTGGTTTATCAACCTGGTTTCTGATATCACATATATGTTCGCCAATGCGCCGACGGAACTCTCGGATCGTTTTGCCGATATATTCCAACCCACAAGTACATGTCGCTTTGTACACGATCCCTTTGGTTCTGCAGTTGAAATAATCCCGCAAAACATATTCTTTGCCAGTTACATTGCTTTTCACCACTTTACCAACCCCTATGTGAGTACAAGCAACACAACCACTGCATTTAAAGGTACCCACTATTTTCCTTTCTAGCCAGGTACCTTGGGATTTGGGGGGAATGTAGTGACTTTTAACCAGTCTATCACGTAGACTCCGCCCCCTTCTGAAAGTAATTTGGGGCCTATCACTAATCGTTTCTCTGATATCCGGATCCAGGAGGAGAATGCCCCAGTGTCTTTCAAGCACCCTACGAACCTCACTGGATGCGGCATCAAATGTGCCTATAACTCTGGTGACACTCTTCAGTTCTTGCTTTTTCTTTGGTATCAGTAGTTCTTCCCTCCTAGAGTTACCAGCCGCCTGATACGCTTTTCTCAAAACCAGATCCGGATACCCCCTTTCCCTGAATCTTTCCCTTAGAATCGTAGCCTGTCTCTGATATTCACTGGGGTTGGAGCAATTACGTTTAACTCTTAAATATTGCCCCCGTGGTATCCCTACTTTCAAAGGTTTTGGATGGTGACTGTCCCATGTGAGCAGTGCATTGGTGGCAGTAGATTTCCTAAAAATGGTGGTTTCAATCTTTCCACTTCCTCCCCTCTGTATAAGAAGGTCTAGGAATGGCAGCTGTGTTTTTTCAATTTCAAAAGTAAATTTTAATCCTATTGCATTATCATTGAGTAGGTCCACAAACTGTACAAATTCATCTCTACCACCATTCCATATCAGAAATATATCGTCTATGTACCTTGCCCATAATCCCACATACTGTACAAGATGGGATTATAGTTCACCAAAGACAAGCTCTTCCTCCCACCAGCCCAGGTAGAGGTTAGCGAAGGTGGGGGCACAAGGGCTCCCCATCGCCACCCCCCTGAGCTGGTGGTACATCTTGTGATTAAAGAGGAAGAAATTATGGGCAAGGACATATTCAGTGAGCTCCAAGATAAACTGATTGTGTGCTTGAAACTGGCACCCACGTGATCTAAGGAAAAATTCCACAGCTTTTAGACCTGGTCCGTGTGGTATGGACGAGTACAATGCCTCAACATCAATGGATGCTAACCATGCATGCTCATCCAATGTAATGTCCTCTATTTTGAGCAGTAAATCCATCGAATCACGAGTATATGAGGCTAAACCAGTTACAAAAGACCGCAATACCTTGTCAATGTATATGCCGGCATTCTGAGATATACTGTTGATGCCCGACACAATCGGGCGACCTTTAAGGGGATGGGTACCTTTATGCAGCTTAGGCATAGCATAGAAGGTAGCCTTTACTGGAAATTTTGGGATCAAGAACGATCTCTCCTCTTCCCCCACTAACCCCTTCTCAACAGCTCTATCAACCACTCCCTTAAGTTGTGTAAGGAAGGCTGTACTTGGGTCTTTACTTAGCACTGCATAACATTCTCGGTCGTCCAACAGCCTCATGCACATGTCCCTATATTGGGACGAGTCCATCACCACCACATTACCACCTTTGTCCGATGGCTTGATGACGATGGACTCGTCCACCTCGAGGCCCAAAATTGCCTCCATCTCAGCATGGCTGCAGTTGCTGCGATATTTCATATCCTCCAGAGATTGTAAATCTTTGGTAACCATTTCGACAAACACATCAATACATGATATGTCACCAAAAGGAGGTGGCATCTTAGTACTTTTCGGCTTAAGTCCAGTAAATGGTCCCAAGCCCCGTGTCCTCTCACCTTCCGATAGTAGGGAAGTGAGTATCTCCACCCCCGCCAGGGTGTCTTGTGGTATACCAAGCTCCTCACTCCTTTTTCTGGCCTGAATCTGATGGTATTTGTGCCATCTGATCTTGCGTGCAAACAAATTAATGTCACGTGTCCAGTTAAAATGGTTATACCTTGTTGTTGGAACAAAAGAAAGCCCCTTACTTAACACACACATTTCAATCTCAGTTAGGGTTCTAGAGGATAAATTCACCACTTGTAGTTTGTCCTGTGATTTTAATGTCTGTTGGGTTGCGTAGTGGATAGCCTGTCTCTGTAGGGCCTCTGTCTAAAAAACGTCCCTCCTCTATGTTGTATTGTCCAGTGCGTCCCCCTCTCCCTCTTCCCCCCCCTCTCTGCCTCCCCCTGCCCCTTCCACCCCTATAACCACCTCTCTTAGTCTCTCTGTCGCTGTCAGATAGCTCAGTGTCAGTTGAGGATGCTTCTGCCTCAGATGCTTTGGGAGGGCCCTTGGGCAAAAACGTGTATGCCCGATTGTCTTTGAAGTCCTGAGAGTCCCTTATATATTGTTTATGTTTTCTTTCTTTCAGGTGAAACTGATATCGCTCAATCGTATTTTTCAGTTGTAGTTCTTGTGCAGCGAACTCAGATTCACCTGAAAAGCCCTCAGCGACTTCCACCTGATCACTTAGTCTCCCTTTTATTTGTTCAAGATTTTTCTTCTCCTCTTCTAACAGAAGTTTCATGAAACGTAGCGAACTATCTGTCGCCTCTTGTTCCCACTTCTGCATTAATCCGGGCCCCCTACTCCGTGTAGCCGGCACTAAATTAATTCTTAAGCCCCTCGGAACAATTTTGTTCTTAATGTAGTTCTCAAGGCTCTGCACCTCCCACCAGGAGGTGGAGTGCTCCTTATATACACGAGTTAGTTCTCTGAAAGCTCCCTTAAAAGAGGGGGTATATTTCTTTTGTACCAACGTTTTCTCAGAGAACACATCTGAAACCTCATCAGCCCATAACTCAGTGTTCATTCCATTGCGCAGGAAACCTGCCATCTCTCAAAAATCATCTAAAGCATATAATCACAGAGTAGTTCAGACAGTCAACTCTGACTCGATCAGGAAACCTCAGATATAATTACTTAATCACAGTTAGGATCCTATTAAAATATAACCTTTAATGAATATTAAATATAAAAGATACTCACACCAAAAGTGTGCAGAAAAACCTCCACCATAACAATATCGGACCCGAAGTCCACACGCCTAAAATATATACTCATAACCAATATGGACGTCGATTAACACAATAAAGTAAGTACTAAGACAATGTATGAATAAATAGAAAACAAAGTCATGTAAACAATCTTACTCAAGTGCATGCGTACTAAATAGGAGTGGTTGATAGAGCTGTTGAGAAGGGGTTAGTGGGGGAAGAGGAGAGATCGTTCTTGATCCCAAAATTTCCAGTAAAGGCTACCTTCTATGCTATGCCTAAGCTGCATAAAGGTACCCATCCCCTTAAAGGTCGCCCGATTGTGTCGGGCATCAACAGTATATCTCAGAATGCCGGCATATACATTGACAAGGTATTGCGGTCTTTTGTAACTGGTTTAGCCTCATATACTCGTGATTCGATGGATTTACTGCTCAAAATAGAGGACATTACATTGGATGAGCATGCATGGTTAGCATCCATTGATGTTGAGGCATTGTACTCGTCCATACCACACGGACCAGGTCTAAAAGCTGTGGAATTTTTCCTTAGATCACGTGGGTGCCAGTTTCAAGCACACAATCAGTTTATCTTGGAGCTCACTGAATATGTCCTTGCCCATAATTTCTTCCTCTTTAATCACAAGATGTACCACCAGCTCAGGGGGGTGGCGATGGGGAGCCCTTGTGCCCCCACCTTCGCTAACCTCTACCTGGGCTGGTGGGAGGAAGAGCTTGTCTTTGGTGAACTATAATCCCATCTTGTACAGTATGTGGGATTATGGGCAAGGTACATAGACAATATATTTCTGATATGGAATGGTGGTAGAGATGAATTTGTACAGTTTGTGGACCTACTCAATGATAATGCAATAGGATTAAAATTTACTTTTGAAATTGAAAAAACACAGCTGCCATTCCTAGACCTTCTTATACAGAGGGGAGGAAGTGGAAAGATTGAAACCACCATTTTTAGGAAATCTACTGCCACCAATGCACTGCTCACATGGGACAGTCACCATCCAAAACCTTTGAAAGTAGGGATACCACGGGGGCAATATTTAAGAGTTAAACGTAATTGCTCCAACCCCAGTGAATATCAGAGACAGGCTACGATTCTAAGGGAAAGATTCAGGGAAAGGGGGTATCCGGATCTGGTTTTGAGAAAAGCGTATCAGGCGGCTGGTAACTCTAGGAGGGAAGAACTACTGATACCAAAGAAAAAGCAAGAACTGAAGAGTGTCACCAGAGTTATAGGCACATTTGATGCCGCATCCAGTGAGGTTCGTAGGGTGCTTGAAAGACACTGGGGCATTCTCCTCCTGGATCCGGATATCAGAGAAACGATTAGTGATAGGCCCCAAATTACTTTCAGAAGGGGGCGGAGTCTACGTGATAGACTGGTTAAAAGTCACTACATTCCCCCCAAATCCCAAGGTACCTGGCTAGAAAGGAAAATAGTGGGTACCTTTAAATGCAGTGGTTGTGTTGCTTGTACTCACATAGGGGTTGGTAAAGTGGTGAAAAGCAATGTAACTGGCAAAGAATATGTTTTGCGGGATTATTTCAACTGCAGAACCAAAGGGATCGTGTACAAAGCGACATGTACTTGTGGGTTGGAATATATCGGCAAAACGATCCGAGAGTTCCGTCGGCGCATTGGCGAACATATATGTGATATCAGAAACCAGGTTGATAAACCAATTGCGCGACATGTTAATCTGGTTCATGCAGGAGATACTAACTGCATCAAGTTTCAAGGTTTGGAATTGGTGAAACCCCCTGTTCGTGGCGGCAACTGGGACAGACTTATACTCCAGCGCGAAACGGAGTGGATATTCCGGATGCGCACAGTCTTTCCCAGTGGTCTAAATGAGCAACTAACGTATGCTTGTTTTTTATAATAAGCAATCTGGCTATTGTATATACCTAATACAGTTTTTTATTACTGATGTAATACCCCACTTGTTGGGGGATTAGTGCTTTTTGACATACTGCGCCCCCTCTCGCCTCTCTCTCCTTCTTCTATCCTGTTTCCTTTTGTTTCTTGTATTGTATGCCACTCTTGTACATATGTACATATCACCTAGTATTGTTCAGTATGTTATTGGATGCTATATACATATAATCGAGCCCAAGATATTAGACGGTGCTTGTTCTATGCGGTTGGTTACGCTTCCATGTAAATCTCTGGTTGATAAATCTGTAGAGCGACTGTTGGTATGGTCGCCTAGCAACAGCGGTCACATGACTACTGAGCTGACGCCACTCCGGAAGTGACGGCGTGGAGCGCACAAAGCGTTCCACAGGACCGGAAGTAGGAGGTGGGGCAGCGGCTGCATGTGGGACCGCGAGGTATTTGAATCTCCATATTGGTGTAAGGTGGACAGGAGCCGCTTGTGTATCGCCGCCCGTTACCGGAGGCCATTGAGCCACGTGAGTGCAGTGATCCCAACCTATTTGGATCAACTGCTACAGCCACATCTTGTTATCTTCTGTTTTATTGCCCACCCGGTCCGAATACAAAAATCCCCTGATGAGTATCAGTACGAAACACTGGTGTCGGGAGTGTATCTAGGAAGGGATATCATAGGGTGAGTGGCATTAGGGGTAGTACGGGGCAGGGGCCGCCCTTTCTAGGGCGATCACCCCGCTACACCCTGAGCGAGCAGGGATAGTGTGGTGCACCTATAGGGAGCTATAGGGATTGCTACTCCCACCACCTATCCGTTTTCAGTATCTGCTCCTGCTTATACATAGCCTATTTAGTACGCATGCACTTGAGTAAGATTGTTTACATGACTTTGTTTTCTATTTATTCATACATTGTCTTAGTACTTACTTTATTGTGTTAATCGACGTCCATATTGGTTATGAGTATATATTTTAGGCGTGTGGACTTCGGGTCCGATATTGTTATGGTGCAGAAATAAAAGAAAATGCAGCAGATATTAATGGTGGGTTCTTTTATTAAAGCCCAGCATTAATAGAAGCTGCTGCAGAACATCTTTGGGAGCAAACCTGTCAATCACTTAAGACACTACTGACATACACAAACACACACATATACACCAGTGTTACAGCCACTACTGACATACACACACACACACACACACATATACACCAGTGTTACAGACTATATATATATATATATATATATATATATATATAGTTATATATATATAGTCTGTAACAATGGTGTATATGTGTGTGTGTATGTCATGTATGTGTATGTCATGTATGTGTATGTATCTGTGGAGATATATATATATATCCACAGATACATACACATACTAACATATACATATATACCCATAGATACGTATGTACACTCACTGACACACATACACAGCAATTACAGCTCCCAGGCTTCCCCCCTCCTCCTCCTCCTGTAGTCCGGTCTGATCTTCACATAGAAGTATTGAGGACTTTTGGGTCATGTGATCATAAGGTCCTTCATCTCTCTCCTTCTGTGCCGTGCAGGACCTGGGTCAGAGTACAGAGAGGGAGACTTCCTGGGTCAGAGTACAGTGCTGTAGACCATACTATGCAGACCATATTGATATTGTGGTTTAAAACCTTTCAAGTAGAAATTGTAGGACAACATTAGAAACAGCCAATAAAAAAAAAAGATGTTATTTCTAGAAAACTTTGTGGACAAAGTGAATGTAAAAAATGCAGTACAAAACCTCTCCAATTCTAGATTTGGTATATTCTGTCTTATATTTTATTGTGCTATCTACCAATCTATACTATTATATTATTCTGGATGTCTTCTTTAATAAATAGTGCTATTCTGTATAAAATATATAAAAAGCTATATCTCTGGATTATAGAAAGAAGCAGAGTAGCGACTTGCAGCTATTTAATTTTAGTGAGCATCAGTGAGCATCTACAGATTCCTGTAATTGGATGTCACTCAATATGCTTAAACACATCCCAGCTTGTTCATCAGAGGCAGGTGTTGAGCCTATCATCGTAAAGTCCTGAAAACATGTATTAGGAGATGGCAAACTTATCATCACCAACGTAAATTTGAAATTTCAATCTGTATGTATCTGGATTTAATCAAGTCAATGGTAAAATGATATCAACGCAATGTATCTCAATGTATCACACTCAATGTAACACACTGAAACAAGACCTTTCCTAGATAGATGCATTGCTCATAATGCAGATCCTACATCAAGAATTCTGTTACATGGCTATTTGTTAAGAAATGGCTTGTTATGTCTTGGGAGTTATTTATCACATAGTTGTAATGTGCATCAAGAAACAATTAAGATTTTAAGAATTGATGGAGAATAGTAAATTGCATGTATCCCTACATAATGACTTTTCAAAATGAGAATTGTCAAGTGTGTTTTTAGGCCAAGAAACATCTGTGACTGCAATTTGTATTCACTTTTCTAAACAAAATTATAACAAACTTTCCTGGTCCAGCCGCAGTCTCAGGCCATGTTCTCACAACGTATATTTTCGTAAAAGTATGGCTGTTGTTAATTGCAACAATGGCCGTGATTAATACAAACATATATGTTATGTTGCAGTTTATGGAATCTCCACCGGAGCATATACACATAGTATACGCTCCGGCCGGGATCTCTAGCGGGGCCACAATAAACTGACATGTCAGTTTTCTTCAGCCGGTATTCATACAATGTGTGAACATAGCCTCACTCTGTGCAATGGAGTTTACCATTAATATTTATATCCTATCCACATGAAATGTTCGAAGTTTTTTAGAAGTTTTTTTTCCTCCGCTATCAAACTAGCTTGTGAGATACGTAAATGGGTAGTGCAGTATACAATATATGTCATCTTTGAAAATATGCAGTACAAAGTAATATTCCTCTATATATAGTAATCACTAGAGATTAGCAAATCTCGAGCATGCTTGAGTTTGTCCGAACCTGGGTGTGCTACATTTGATTACCGGTGGCTGCAGAAGTTAAATGTTAACTTCTAAAATGTTAAAACATAGATACAGCCTATGTTCACAGGTTGTATGACGTTCCGTGACCCAGCCGGTGTAAAAAAAGATCATCCCGGCTGGTACTGCAGTACCGGCCAAATGATCTTTACTGCCGATGAATTCGGATGCGGGCGCATCCCTGCGCGCCCACATCCAAATTCTCCGCTGCTCACAATGGAGCCGCACGCTCCATTGTGTGAACTGACAGGTTTTTCTGCAGCCGCTATTCATTGAATAGCTGCCGCAAGAAACTGACCTGTCAGTTTCTTGCTGCGCCGCTAAGGATCCAAGCTAGAGTGTATACTATGTGTTTACCATCCGACCGGGATTCCAGAGAAGGCAGCACTACGTAAGCTATGTAGCAATCATGGCTGTTGTTGCAAATATGCATACGTAGTGTAAACATAGCCTATGGCTGTATCCATGTTTTTAATGCAGCCTTTAGGCCAACCGGTAATTAAATGCTACACACTCAGGTTCAGATGAATCTCTTCATACTCTAGATTTGCTCATCTCAAGCAATTACATCTTTCATGTAGTTTCTCATTTAATCATTTACACTTAGCTGCCCAAAATGTAATGTTTATAGCCCCCCATCTGCTGGTCTTGCTGGTCCACTTGGAGCACTAGGGGGGAGATTTATCAAACTGGTGTAAAGTAGAATTGTCTTAGTTGCCCCTAGCAACCAGATTCCACCTTTCATTTTTTAAAGAGTCTGTGAGGAATGAAAAGTGTAACCTGATTGGTTGCTAGGGGCAACTAAGCCAGTTTCACTTTACTTCAGTTTGGTAAATCTCCCACTAGGAGTTTTAAAAGGGGTAACTATTTCGATATAAAAAAACAGTCATAACAACTGATACTTAAATAGGCACAGGCATGGAAAAAAAAACTTTCGATTGCTCGGAGCCTAAGTGTTCAGATGAGCTGAAAGAAGTCAGGGCGCCACATGTTCACTTCTAGCTCTGTGCCATTTTCCAAGCTTTTCAGCCCAATAGACTTGCATTAATTGGCTGTCTAGATCACATGACACATGAGGCTTGCTCTCCTGATTGGTTGTGGCCTGAACACCGTGACTTATTAAAATTTTTGATATATCTCTCTGACATGTCAATTTTTTTTTTTCTTTCTTTTTATTTAAAGGGGACCTGTCACCCCCCGTGCCGGGTCAGAGCCCGGCTGACCCCCCACTAGAGCCCCTTATATTCACCACGTTCCTGAAGTCCCGCTTCTTCAGCTGGTCCCGGGCCGGAGATATCACCGTGGGAAGTCTGACGCGCGCACTGCTTAGGTGAGTCCGACGCTTTTGAGATGAGTCCAACGCCCATAGAGAATGACGGCTCCATTCATTCTCTATGAGCGTCGGAATCATCTCAGCAGCGCGCACGCCGGACTTCCCACGGTGATATCTCTGTCCCCGGACCGGCTCCAGGAGTGGGACTTCGGGAACCAGGTGAGTATAAGGGGCTCTAGCGGGGGTTTGGACGGGCTCTGACCCGGCACAGGGGGTGAGAGGTTCACTTTAATGAAAGGTACTCTTTAATAGAGTAAAGTACTATACACACACACACCTTTTAATCAAGGACAAATAATTCTTCACTAAAGGCCCTATTCCACCAACAGATCTGACGACAGATTATCTGTCAAAGATTTGAAGCCAAACCCAGGAATGGATTTGAAAAGAGGCGAAATCCAGTCTTTCCTTTATGACCTGTTCTCTGATTATAGTCAGTTCCTGGGTTTGGCTTCAAATCTTTAGCAGATAATCTGTCGTCAGATCTGTTAGTGGAATAGGGCCTTAAGCCCTTAGGTAAAAGTTGTGTATATCCTAGAGATACTGAACAATGCACAATCTGCTATACCTTCTACCCGTTTTTTTTTTTTTCATATGAATATACGATATTACAATAATACTAATCCTCCTCATCATCCTCATCATAGTGGTCCCAAAGTTTCTCCTCTGTTGCATTTTGTGAACAGCGTACAAAACAAAGATTATCAGCACATGCTGTATTATTACAGAGAAAGCGAAGTATGTGAAATACTGTTACTGGGCGAGTATTACAGTTTCTATGCTTACTGTAAAGTACACATTTTTAAATGCTAGAACTCTGAATTTCTGCTGTCGCCACTACAGGGGGCTGAGCAGAATACAGATTTATTGTGACTTCAACTGGAGCTTATAAATCCACATGCAGTAAGCTTCCTCTGGTGTCAGTTTTGGCTATGGGGCTCCCTCTAGTATTGGCTGCAGGCAGCAAGAATATTATTTAACACTATGATAAAAAAAAAAAAAGAAATGGGATTTGTAGCTATTGTATGTAACAGAAAAGCAGAGCTCTGCCTCTATCTGCAAAGATATATTATGACGATTCATCTTTACCTAATGTTCTCATGGTCTTTTCTGAACGGTCTACCACCCACTGTTCTTCCTCTGTTGGTGGCTATATTAACTAGAAATACAATAGCTGTTAGTCTATATAAAGCAGGGGGACTTACACATGAATTCTGATATCAAGTAACAATTGTCACTGCATTATTTAAGGCTACATGAAAAAAAAAAAAAAAAAGAAAAGCAGAAGATGGGTCAGATTAAATAATGTTTCACTTGACTAAGATGGTTTGTACTTCTGAGAATTACTTTGTGTCTAATATGCTCTCACTTGAATGGAGTTAAACAGCAGTATCAGCAGTATCAGAAGTCACATCCTATAAACAAAATTGGTGCCATTCCTTGAAAAAACATTTTTTTTCCTTAAGTTTCTCTTTTGAAAACATTTCTTGCATTTATGATTTTTCCATAGACACCCAGAATAGAACATTGTGCTGTAAGCTGATTCAATGAACTAAAGCAGGGAATTGAATATCTGACATAGAGCTCCGACATTACGTGTTTGTTTAAATTGTGCTGAGCTGGTATCTTTTGCTCTCGATTGAGAGCGCTCTGTTGAGTAAAGTCTGATCTGTGTAACGTCAGCTTGCCTTCAATCTGCAGAAACTGTAGGCAATGTTTACTAAATTAACGCTACGATCAGCTATGGGTAACCTGCCTATGAACATATGCCGAAGGCAGCAATCTAGCACAGAAATGGGCAGCAAGCTGTGAGCCTAAACTTTTATCATCATCTCTATAAATCAAGATGAAAGCTATTGACTTCCTCCTGCGGACCTCATACTGCCTTGAGAAAAAAGTTTTAAATATTTAGAATATAGAAAAGACAGTGTGAGATCATGCAATTATATTGAATTTGATTATAGGGATGCAGTTTATTCAATGGGAATTAATTGATATACAGTAAAAATAGAAACAAAATGAAAGATTTATATTGGAAAGCGAATGTGCACAATGTCAAAGATGTTTGACAACTATAACAGGAAACTTAACCTCTAAGTTTGCATTTGAGTAATTGAAAACTAATTGAAACCAAAGCAGTTGACATCACTTATCAGTTATACCCAATACAATATTTTATAGTCTTTTTTTTTTATTAACTATGTCTTAAAATTATTACAGAGTACATCACAAAATGTAATAGTTTTCCATGGAACACATTACAATGCCAGCTTTTGCCAACTTACCGCCACAGTTATAATATGTCTTGCAGAAATCTATTTCCTTTTTTCGTTCTAATTTTTGTATATTCTGTCCCTTGAAGGCAGGGGCATAGCAAGGATTCATATGGCCTTATAGAGAAAAAAATGTACGCCCCCCCCTCCCCTATGCACAACACAAAGCACTGTATATATATATATATATATATATATATATATATATATATATATATATATATAGGCTCGGTAATGTGGACAAAAAAATAAAATCTCTTGTGGCCAGAGGCAGAATCTGCCTGCAGCTACAAAAGTGACTGGCAGAGCAGAGATACAATGGCTGCTTGCTTTTTTCAGTCCACTGTATTTAACTATAAGGGGCCATTAGGAGCTCTTATCGTTAAATACATTGGTGCAGGAGCGGATTACCTTCTACTCAACACCCTATGTACTGCAGTGTGTAGGTGAAACAATGTTCTTTTACATACTGCAACACAAAAAAAGAGTTGAAAAAGAAGACAAGGAGATCTCTGCTTCACTGCTTATGCACTGATAACCTTTGCATGGAGCTCCGCATGTTTTCCTGCTCGACTGCAGCAGCAGCTGGAGAACAGACGTCAGAGATTATCACAGCAGTGAAGCACAAATCTCCTACTCCTCTGCTTATTAACTTTTTTTATGTTGCAGCACGTAAGGAAACATTGGGTCACGTACACACTGCAGTACATAATGGGTTAAGTAGAAGGACACAGGATGGCTCTTATCTTCCCTGTGCATCCCCGGGGTCCCTGCCCTGTATGGTAGCTACGCCACCGTTTGAAGGGATTTTTAAACAAAATATACAAAAATTTGAACAAAAAACTGTAATAGATTTCTATCCACTAGAACTCCGGCGGTCAGCTATTGAAGCACAATGTATGGTGTAATGCTTTATTATTTTCAAAATTATCTCCTTTAATAACGGTTTTAAAAAGCATAAGAACGTTATCCAGAGTCACATTCAAGCATGAAACATATATTCCTTGGTGTCTAATTTAAAGCGACTCTGTACCCACAATCTGACCCCTCCAAACCACTTGTACCTTCAAATAGCTGCTTTTAATCTAAGATCTGTCCTGGGGTCCGTTCAGCAGGGGATGCAGTTATTGTCATAAAAAATAATTTTTAATCCAGCAGCGCTGTGTCTAATGGTCGGGGCTTACATTTGTATTTGCATTAGGCTGGCACAACCTCTCCTTCCCTCCTCCCCACCCTCCTCAGCATTAGGAATGCTCCAGGCAGATTGCTCCCTATTCCCCACCTGTTTGTATAATGAACATGGGCTGGATCGTTAATACACCTGTGCAAAGCTCAAACAGCAGTAAATGTTGAGGAGGGTGGAAAGGAAGTACAGAGAGGTTGTGCCAGCCTAATGCATATACAAATGTAAGCTCCGGCCGTTAGACACAGCGCTGCTGGATTAAAAGTTATTTTTATGACACTAACTGCATCCCCTGCTGAATGGACCCCAGGACAGATCTTGGATTAAAAGCAGCTATCCGAAGGTACAAGTGGTTTGGGGGGGACAGATTGTGGTTACAGAGTCGCTTTAAGTGCTATTACTGTGGATTGCTTAGATAATGACACATTGCATTGTTCATTGTGAATTATTAGGTAAGACAATGATCTCTACTTTACACTAAAAGATTTATTTTTTAAGTTGTCTTAAGTTAAACCTTATAAGAACAATAGTTAGAACATAGTTGACAGTACTTGTTAAAAATTTATATAACTTTACAATTAAAGTTCAATGTATTATACTTTTTGGATTTTTGGTTAGAATATACAATAGTATCATTTACATAGGCATATTACATCACATCACATCACACCACATAAGATGTAATTACATGAGTGTATGTAGATTTCATATTGAAATAAATTTTATTTTCCAATCATATTTGTCATGGAAATTGAGACATGCTCCATCTGATCTTATAATATGGAGCTATTCTCTTCTAAAAGTATTACTTCTGAAAAAGATTATATCAGACAAATGTTGCTCTGCAAGCCACTATATGGTGGTATATGGGGTGCTTAATACTGCACAGAACAATTTAGTTGTATGTGAACGCATTTAGCTTATATGCACTTATCTGTGTTGTGCACCTTATGCATTAGATGTAAGTAGGCTTGAGTGAAGCTGGATTTACAGCAAAGTTTGCTTTTACAATTTCACAATTTTGCAAAAAAAAAAAAAATGATATGCTTACCTGTTGTGTCACTATTGTTATAACTTTCAAAATCTAAATCAACAGTAGATGTTAAATAAAGCATATTTGCAATGTATATTCATTTTTTTTTTCTTTTTTAGTTATGGAAAACAGCACTTCCTGTGTTTTGACGTTTTTTTTTTTTTTTTTTACGTTTTTTGTTTAAACAGCCAAAACACAGGAAGTCCTGTATTTCCCAGATCATATGCACGCTCAAAGAGAAAGCAGTCTTGTGATTGGTGGACACATTAAACTGTGACTCTCTTTGTACTGGCCAGGAGTTCATGTATTTAGTATTTTTTTAACCAGTACAAGACTAAAAAGCTGCCTTCAGGAGACTGGACCTGGATATCAGAGGAGTATGGCTTTGTTTTAGAGCATGATAATAAAAAAAAAAATTGCTTTATTTTACATGGTCTGTTAATTTAGTTTTTAAAAGTTAATGACAGTGACACTTTAAAGTGTACAGTATAGCCATAAACATGGGACTTCATGAACCCATAACCTATTAAAATCCAATAAGTTCTGAACATTATTTTTTTTTTATAAATTGTGTGCTCTAATAAGCAGGTAAAATTCTGAGAAATAAAATTTTGCATTTCATCCTGTAAACAAACAGTGCACTAGTTGTGCATATGTTTTATATATTTAGGGAAAACTTTGAACTATAAATATTAGCTTATTTGTTAAATTCGATAAGTAGACATTCCTCTGCCTGAGAGAAAACTTTCTGGCATTTCACCAGTTTTATGCCTTCATGAGTAAACTTAATAATTGACTAATTGGGTATAATACAGAGCTTTTTAGATACTGACTGGCTAAGTGGCAGTGGCAGAGTTTGGCTCCCACCACATTAAACAGCAAATATGCAAGAACAAACTAAAGCTCACAAATATTACATAATAAATTATTCTCCTATTTCCATATTTGGATATTCCATAAAAAATGTAAATGTAATATTTTATGGTTTAAAATGTATGAAACTGTGCACTTCCTGTATGACTTATGTGCACATGGATAAAGCTGGAGGCCTCCTTTTACACAAGCATAAGACATAAATCCACTTGTGTATAATAGATAAATTACTAATAAAAAATGTAACAAAACATTGATCTCCAATTTATTGAACTACACTGTTCAGAGTTTAAGTACTTTTGTAAATAAATTTTGATTCACATGTCAGCTCTGTAAAAATTGCTTTTTAAGATTCAATATTCTTGCCACACAATAAATAAGAGTCAAGCCCCTAGCGGTACAATGAGAAATAAAATGCATTTTTTATTTATGCATATGGATTTTTTTTTTTTTAACCATGGGCTTAGATCTCTATGAGAGTCATATGTAAATTATATACTAATGAAAAAAAAAAAAAAAAAGCAAAAGCCAAAGGGTATTAAAAACAGAATATTCCTTTTAAGAAGCTAAAATCTTATGGCATAGAAGAGCACTAAAAAAAAAAAAAAAAAACACACCCAACAGAATAATGCATTACACATATACAAAAACAGAAAGAGTAATTGGCTTTCATTTGCTAAGTTCCACTCTGCGGCTCTTTACAACACAAAAGCAATTAATGAATATGTTTCACTTGGAGCTACGGAATAATGCTCTAAAAATGGAGTGGATAGGAATTTCTCTTGCTCTGAAACTTTCTGAAGATGAAAGACAATAGTAGTGCACAACGTGTAGATTCCACATAGTGTAATCACAAGTTTTATAATGGAATATAGAAATGACAATAACCATTTACTGCAGGGGTACTCTTTTAACAACTTTTAGTGAAGGTCCACTTACCGGGGTCTATTGTCAGGTCCGAGCTGAACATCAGTAGTAAACATGTTTTGTTACTTTTCAGAAAGGTAGTATTTAGCACCCCTGTGTGCTCTCCCCCTGTAGTATATAGCCCCCTTGTGCGCTCTCCCCCTGTAGTATATAGCCCCCCCTGTGCGCTCTCCCCCTGTAGTATATAGCCCCCCTGTGCGCTCTGCCCCAGTAATATATAACCCCCCTTTGTGCTGTCCCCCAGTAGTGTATAGCCCCTCTGTGCGCTCTCCCCAGTAGAATATAGCCCCCCTGTGTACTCTCCCTCAGTAGTATATAGCCCCTCTGTGCACTCTCCCCCAGTAGTATATAGACCCCCTGTGTGCTCTCCCCCTCCCATATAGCATATACCCCCCTGTGCACTCTCCCCCTCCAATATAGCCCCCAGTGTGCTCTCCTCCCATGTAGCCCCCCTGTTTGCTCTCCACCTCCATATAACATAAAAAATATAACATATAACATAAAAAAAAAACACTTATGCTCACCTGGGTCCAACGTTTCCTCTTCTCTTCCCTCTGGTGGCCACACTGCAGCGGTCATAAGAGGCCATTCTCCCCTTGTCCTGGCATCGGTGCTCCAGTGACGTCACTGGAGCGCCAAAACCAGAGGCAGAGAGCGGCCTCTTGTGACCGCTGCGGCCACAAGAGTGGCTGACAGGGAGGGAGTCAACGGCTCCCTCTCTGTCAGTGCTGCTGCATGGTAACAATGAGCGCTCATAGTTACTGTGCAGGGAGCGGCACAGCTCAGTATACAGGCATACTGAGCTGCAGCAGGTGTCTGGACAGCTGGCCTCCACCAGTTCAGGGCCCCCTGATATACTGTATTATTAGAAGTACAAAACCTAGGAATCTGAAAAATCTTACAGGATAGCACAGTTATACTCACAAGTTGCCAATTTCCAAATATTCTTTTTTTTTTTTTTTTTTTTACATTTTCTAGAACATTGATCAGTCGGGATGCCCATACTGCATATGCATGCCCAGTAACCACACCTAGTTGTCATGACAAATTTCCAGTTTCATAATGTGGTTTCCACAATCTACAGATCATGGTGAAATCACATGTGGCTTCATGACTATTGCCATATTGCAGAGGGGGACACCCTTTCACAACTGGGAATGTACACTTACGGCGCTGGCTCCTAGGTTTTGGCACAAAAGACCGCAAGTGGACACTCCCTTTTGTTACAGAACTATGAAGCGAGCTGGCCAAAAAACAGGTACCAATAAAAAGTAAAGATTATGGCATAAAAAAATTTAACTATACACAGCCCCATAGACAAAAAAATAAAAATTGTATAAGAATGATAATATAACAATTTTATTTTAAAAAAGCAGTAAAATAAAATATAATTTATATAAATTGCTTATCATTGTAATCGCAGTATGCACAATTGTCCCATTAAAATTGAATATTTTTCCCAGACAAGGAACAGTGTAAACAAAAAAAAAGAAAACAAAAGGTGAGGAGGAAAAAAACTAAAACCAAGCCAATTTTTCGCTTTAATTTTTTTTTCTCCTTGTGCACCTACAGACCCATATGGGCCCTTATTTTTCCATAAAATATGCTGTTTAACAGGAAAAAAGCTATTTGCACAGTAAAATTGGGAAAAAAAGGGCACAATTTTTTTCATGGGGTTGGGGGGTTGTGTTCCATGTTTACACAGCTTTTCCTATGGTAAAACAGACATGCTGTCTATGTTCCTCAAGTCAGTACAATTACAATGATAGGCAACTTATGTACATAACTTTTATTTTATTTGACGGCTTTTAACCCCTTAAGGACAGAGCCCAAAATGGCCTTAAGGACTGGGCCAATTTTCAGTTTTGTGTTTTTGTTTTTTCCTCCTTGCCTTCTAAGAGCTTTAACTCTTTTATTTTTCCATATACTTGACCGTGTAAGGGCTTGATTTTTTCAGGAAAAGATGTACTTTGTAAAGGTGCCTTTAGATCTATCAAACCATGTATGATGGAACCCCCAAAATATAATTTATGGGCTGAAATTGGGGGGGTGGGGAATACAATTCTCCAAATTTTTTTTTTTTGGGGGGGGGTTCCTGTTAACGTAATGCATTTTACAGTAAAACTGATGTGATATATTTATTCTATAGGTCAGTCTGAATACAGAATATTTTTTGCAAATAGGTGTGATTACAATGGACCTTTTTTGACTGGTACAGCACTTTTTTTTTCATGTACAGGGCTGCATGGGGTGTCATTTTTTGCCATGATCTCTAGTTTTTATTAGTACCAAATTTTTGTAGATCAGACGTTTTACCGTTTTTTGTTTATGCTGTACACCATGCGGGAACATTATTGTTTTATTTTAACCCCTAGACGACCCTGGGCGTACCTGTACGTCCAGGATCGTCTACAGGTGTTCAGAGCTCTGAACCTCCGCGGTCTTGGGCTAGGTGCGGCACCCAGGACCGCGGAGGTTCAGAGCCAGCATGGTCTGATCGCTAATTAATCAGATTTAGCTGTCAAAGTTGACAGCTGCATCTGATTGCTTGCTTTCAGTCATCCCTGGTGTCTAGTGGGGTGAACCTAGTGGGGTATATCCCTCCCTACAGGGCATTGTCTCGGAGAAGCGATCCACACATCTCTCACTGGCCAGGGTCAGCTCTGTAATGGCGCTGATCCTGGCTCGGCACTTAATTGCTTTCGAGTGCCAGTGCCAGTGCCTATCTCATTGATCTATGCAGCATAACTGTACTGCCTAGATCTCAATGAGAGATCAGTGTGCTTATACTAGAAGTACCCCAGGGGGGCTTCTAGTATAAGTGTAAAAAAAAAGTGTTGTTGTTATTAAGAAGCCCCTCCCCTAATAAAAGTTGGAAACACCCCCTTTTTCAAATGTTATAAATAAAAATAAATAAATAAAAACATTTTTTGTATCGCCGCATGCATAATCAGCAAAAATATTAATTTATCTCATTCCTTATCTCGTACGGTAACCAGCACAAGCGTCCAAAAGTCTCATTTGGTCGCATCAAATCCAGAAAAATTGTAATAAAAAGTGAACAAAAAGTCGCATATGCGCAAACAAGGTACCGATAGAAAGAACACAAAAAAATGGCACAAAAAAATGACACTTCAAACAGCCTCATAGGCCAAAGGATAAAAGTGCTATAAGCCTGGGAAGGGAGCAATTTTAAGGAACATATATTTGTTAACAATGGTTTGAATTTTTTACAAGCCATCAAATAAAATAAAAGTTATACATGTTACATATTGTTGTAATCGTAAGAACTTGAGAAACATATATAACAAGTCACTTATACCCCTGTGTGAATCGGGTAAAAGCAAATATTTAAAATTATTATTTTATTTTACACTTTTTATGTCCCCTTAGGGACCTCCAGCAATCAGATAGAATGATCGTAACCCCCGCATCACACTGCAGGGATCCCGATTGGTCAGTGACAGGAGCACAGATCCAGTCATTGATGTAAGTGCCGCGGCACTGCAGGGGTTAATGGTGGGCGTCCGCGCGATCGTGGCGGCCCGTCTTTAGCAGTGAGGACCTGGCTGCATATAATAGCCCGTCTCCACGTGCTTTGAAGCAAACTCAGCTCCTGAGCTCACTTCAAAGGGTCGCCGGACTCCACGGTGACCCCGCTCTGAGCTGTCGCAATCCCTGGTCCTATCTGCAGTCTGATCGCTGTGCCTGCTAATTAGCCATTTTAATGCAGCTGTCAAAATTGAGCGCTGCATTTAAATCACAGTTTTCCCCCATCGTCGTGGTCCAGTGGCGGGACCCCCACACGAGCGGCATGATCGCGGGGGAGAGGTCCCTGCATGTGAGCTGGCCGTGGTCTGCGTCATAATGGCTCTGATCCCAGCTTTGTAATCTATTGCTTTCGGCTGCAGCAGCTGAAAGCAATAAAACACTAATTTAATTGATGTTTGCAGTATATCTAGTTAGTTCTAGCTAGTGTGTAATTAAAAAAAATAATAATAATAAAGAATCCCCTCCTCTAATAAAAGTTTAAATCACCCCCCTTTTCCCATTTTATAAAGGAAAATAAATAAATTGACAAATTTAGTATCGCCTTGTGCGTAATCATCCAAACTATTAACTCTTATCACATATCTGATCTGAAATGGTAAACAGCACAAGTGCTAAAAAAAATTCAAAAAATGCTAAATTGTGCATTTTTGGTTGAATTAAATGTAGGAAAATTGTAATCAAAAGTGATCAAAAAGTTGCATAAACAAGGTACCGACAGAAAGTACAGATCATGGCGCAAAAAATAACACCTCACACAGCCCCATAGACCAAAGAATAAAATCGTTATAACGATGGTCATACAGCAATTTTTAGGAACATTTATTTTTTTAAAAAAGGTTTTCATTTTTTAAAGCCACCAAAACAAAAGTTATACAAGTTACATAATGTATTAATTGTACCAACTTGAGGAACATGTAAAACAAGTTAGTTTTACGCTAGGACGAACAGCATAACATAAGTGCCCCCCCCCCAAAAAAAAAAAAAAAAATATTAGTGATTTTTTTTTTTTTTTCTTTTTTTTTTCCAATTTCACCACACATATTTTTTTTCTGGTTTCGCAGCATACCTTATGCAAAAATTAAAAAGGACCTGTAACGCCGGCTTCCGAGGCAGAGCCCGCCCGACCCCCACATACTTTATCCTTCCAGGAAGTCCTGCATCTGGACTCCGTCCCAGGGCGAAGAAATCGTTGACCGAAGCTCTGCGCACACTATATGCAAATCAGTAGAGGTCAGTCTGACTGGAACAGTGATTTTCTATGGCTTGTGTATGGGTTCAAGTGACCCATAGGGAATTCTATGCACGGCCAAAACAGTGTCATAATTTTGTATTTCCATCTACTGCCAAATGAGATGAAGCATCAACCAGGATAGTCTTGTTAAACGGGTATTCCTATCTCAGCTAATATAGTTATACTTGCAGGGCTCCCCAAATTAAATATTTTTACAAATACATTCAATTAGCAAACTTGTCTCCTTGTCCTGATATTTTGTTTTTTCCTCCCATTATTGACAGCTCGTTGTCTAGGTTACAGACCACCACTCTGCTCTAAAAACAGTGGTCTGGCTGGTGTATAAATAGCTATAATGTATATGTATAGAAATATAGTATATACATTATACTTATTTAAACACCATCCAGACCACTGCTTTTAGAGTGGTGGTCCGTAACCTAGCTAATGAACTGTCAACAATGAAAGTTAAAGAGCAGCATATCAGGAGAAGGAGACAACTTTGCCAAATGAATGTTTTGATCCCATTAAAGTCCATGTGTAAGGACCCCTGGGAACACAGAGACACAGGACAAGTGGGCCCTATGGCTAATATCCCCCATGCTGTCCCTACCTATTTGCAGAGCAGGCCCTAAAGTATGTTAAGGGACTAAATAAGGTTCAAGAGGGGAGTGTTTTTAGTAAAAAACTGAGCTCAAGAACAAGAGGACACAGTGAGAGGTTAGTTGGGGGAAAGATCAGAAGCAATGTAAGAAAATATTATTTTACTGAAAGAGTGGTAGATACCTGGAACAAACTTCCAGCAGAGGTGGTTGGTAAATCTACAATAACAGAATTTAAACACGCCTGGGATAGACATATATCTATCCTAAGATAATAAGGAAGAAAATACTAAAAGGGCGGACTAGATGGACCCAGTGGTCTTTTTCTGCCGACAATCTTCTATGTTTCTATGTTTCTATGTTTCTAAACGACCATCCGCAAATGGACGGCGTTCGCTACGCTGCAGTAAGTGCGAATACAGACAAGACACAGTACAGACAAACAAGGTACAATGACAGCAGACAAGGCAAAGCCACAAAAACACACAGAAGGACAGGACCAAGAAAGCAGCAAGGAACGGAGGACCAAACGAACGGAGAACGAAAGCCAGGGATGAAACGAGGTAACGGTGGAGCCAAAGCCAGAGATACAACAAGGTAACGGTGAAGCCAAAGCCAGAGAAGGTTGCAAGATGAACTGTGGACAGCACAAGGAACACTGAGGACTAAAGGAGAACACTGAACCAAAAGACAAAGAAGGTTAAAAACAAGCAAAGGGATCAGGAACTAGGAATACAGACAATCTGAGGAACGGCTGGATCTAGCTGACAGACAAGCTGAACAACGCTATCAAGAGCACTGAGTGAGGGGAGAGGCACAGGTATAAGGGATCAGAAGTCCCGGACTCCAAGCTGATAGGCTGAGCAGGAGAAACACACCAGAGAATCACAGAAATGACCAGAGAGATGAAGAGACCTGTCAATCACAACACAGCAGAAACAATTAGTGAACAGACCACAACAAAGAAGGTGCAGGGAGAACAAGAAAACATGGACCAGATCACAGAAGACATAGGCAAAGAACATACTAAAACCAGGAACGGATCATGGCCAAAAGCGCAGTCTTTGGCACAGAGGTCGAATCTTCGCAGCAGAGGGTGGCACTGATGCCTTTTCAGGCGCGATCATGACACTATGGGAACAAGTATTCGATTATTGAAAAACATCTATTCGACCACTTGGAGGTTCAACAAGTCCACAATGACACCTCAGGAAAAAGGAAGGGGGATTTGAACGCTTATTGAATATTCAGCGTACTATTCGATAATATTCGATACTATCAAATACCTTACTATTCGATCAAATATCTATTAGATCGAACAGTATTCACTCATCACTAATAACTATATTAGCTGAGATTAGAATACTTCTTTAACTTGGCAACAACACATTGCTTGATGCTGCTCCTTTGTGGGCAGTTAAGCCAACCTGTCCAACCTGTCTGATGCCACGTTTCAGCTGTGAGTGGACTGACCCACAGGTCTATAGTGTGATAAAGCATGTTTCAATTTTTTTTTCACAAGTATACATAATTAATTGCATAAGTAACTTCTTAAATGTTTCTTGAGTATGATAAATCACATTAAAAGTAGAGAAAAAAGGCTTGTAGGCTCATTTCTGTTTAACATTTGCTGAGTAGGTGTTAATGCATTAATGACTGTCCATGCAGAATAATCAGCACAAATGTGTTTGTCAGGTGGGTACCGAGCATGTCACTTAGCGTGCTGTTTCTGAGATGGATTTTCAAATGCACCAACGTTATGTCACTTTGTAGAAGGAAGGGGAAAAAATCAAATGTTCAAGAGACAAGATTGTGATAAAGTCAACATAGCTGGAAGGGTGGCATTAGGTGACATTAGGTGGTGTAATTGTCCCATTTAGTACAATATATTGTCCAATAGAAGACAGCGGACTCAGTGGATCTGTTATCCTCTCTATTGCTAAAAGAAACCATAATGTATTGCTGAACAAATGCAATTTACAAACTGCCTAAACACTTGTTCTGTGTTTTCTGCCAACAACAGCAGCTGAGTACGATAATAGCCTGAAATCTTAACAGCAATCTTGATAGAGTCTTGTTAATTTCATTCTTGATCCATAATGGAATCAAGATTAATTATGAAAGCCAATGTCATAGTGGTACCTGCTTTATATTAAGTAAACTAGTAAGTAGTTTTTCATATTATTAGCTACAAGCTCAAAACTATTGAAACAACAACAATGCAATTTGTAGCGAGCCATGGGTTTCCAGGAAACAATCACAATAAGATCCTGGTTAAGGAAAATAATGTGAAGAAATCTATTCTGCCCATCAGACAATATATAAACCAACACTCAACAAAACTGTGTGAATCCTAGGGTTGATTCTGATAGGATGGAGCACAACTCTCATTTACGTTCTTTAAATCTTTGAAGGGGTTGTCCAACGTTGGGTAACATTTAATATATTGCTGCAGTTATATAGAAAACAATAAAGAGCTTATAATTACTTGTCCGCACTCCCCTGGTGTCCTTTTGTAGTGTTGCTGGTGTCCCCTGCAAACTGCAGAGCCTTTCCTTCCTAGATGAGCTTGTTTCTGGACTGACAGCTCGCTCAGCCAATCACTGGCTGTGGCACTGTCCCATCTCAGCCAATGATTGGCTAAAAGAGAGCTGTCACTCCTGAGATGAGTTAATTTGTGAAGTGGAGGCTCTGCAGTCAGTGGGGAAAACCAGCAACGCCACAACAAGATAACGGAGGTTCAGATATGTAAATATAAGCTCTGTATTGTTTTCTATATACTATCAGCAATATAAAAAAGTTACCTAATGCAGACAACCCCTTTAAAGGGGTACTCCACTTAAGAAAGATTTAACCTTGTTTAATCCCCACCCATAATCAAAGCCTGTTTGTAATAGGTTTCTATTACATAAATCAGGCTGCTTGTCTGCAGTACATCCTGACTTACAACTTGAAGCTTCAGAAAACCCTCACTTACTGGTCTACTCTCGGCTCCTCTATTCGCCCCTCCCTTCTCAGACCCAGTTCAAGTGATCTGTGTCTTTTCTGTTACCAGGCAAGTTGTAACACCTCATGTGTAACCCTGCCCACCACTGACATCACATCAATTAGTGAGCAACTGGCCAAGGGTTGGGCAAACAACAGAAAAGTGACAGCCTTACACTATCCTTTTCCCTATAAGGCTCAGGAGACTATGTTCACTCAACGTCCAAAAAAGGAAAAAAGCGTCCGCTTTTTGTGATTAAAAAGATGTCCGTTATTGCATAATTTTAATTGGCTTGACTAAAATGCATTGAAGTCTATGGAATAATGGACGTCTTTTTCAGACATCGTATTGAATGCGTCCGCCTCAAAAGACGTCTGTCTTGCAATACATTGTGTGAATGTAACGCCCGGAGTAGTGGATCCACTGGACCGGCACCAGCGATGGCACAAACCTCACCAGGGAGCGGAGTCTAAGGGGCCGCTGGTTTTCACCAGAGCCCGCCGCAAGGCGGGATGGACTTGCTGCGGCAGGCGACCCCCAGGTCGCTACCCCTGGCTTGGTTGCTGGTGTCGGCAGGCGAGGCGTGGCAGGAGATGGCACAGGCAATAGTCTGCAGATGAGAGAGCACGTGACAGGCTGGACACAGGAACAGGTGGAGTGACAGGGGAACAGGAACCAGGAACAGGGACTAGGGACCAGGTAACGGACAGGACACAGGAACAACAGGGAGCTGGGCCAAACGCTATGGGAAGCATGTAGAGGCTCCAACACAGGGGACAGGGCATGCTGGGATTTATAGGGGAGTGATTGGTGCAACTACCAATTAGGAGCGCACTGCCCCTTTAAATCTGAGACAGCCGGCGCGCGCGTGCCCTAGGAGGCGGGGACGCGCGCGCCGGCCGGCACAGCGAGAGACAGGAGCGTGGAGAGGTGAGGCGCCCCCCGGGGCCGAACGTGTAGCAGCGCCGGGTCCCTGCACCGGGACCCCGGCAGCTGCATGAGATGGGGGGAGGTCGCGGCGGCGGCCCGGAGCATGGGACGCCGCCGCGGCCGTGACAGTACCCCCCCCCTTTGGCCTCCCCCTCTTTCTAACCTGCAGGAACCTTTTGATGAGATCTTGGTCCAGGATGTTAGCCTCGGGTTCCCAGGACCTCTCCTCAGGACCAAATCCTTTCCAGTCCACCAGGAAGAACCTTCTCCCTCTGACAGTCTTCATGGCCAGAATGTCCTTAACAGCGTAGACGTCGTCAGAGACGGCTTGAGGAGCAGAGAACGAAGATCTATCGGAGAACCGGTTCAGGACCACTGGTTTTAAGAGGGAAACATGGAAGGAGTTCGGAATCCGCATAGTGGGGGGTAGGCGGAGTTTGTAGGTGACAGGGTTGATGCGTCTTAGCACCGAGAAAGGACCGAGGAATCGAGGGCCCAACTTGTAGCTGGGGATCTTGAGTCTGACATATTTGGCCGAGAGCCAGACTTTGTCACCTGGGAGAAAATTCGTGGCAGGTCTCCTCTTCTTATCAGCCTGGTCCTTCATGCGTTCAGAGGCTTTGAGTAAGGACTGTCGAGTTTGTTCCCAGATCGATTGCAGGTCAGATAACAACTCCTCCACGGCTGGGACTTCAGAGGATGGAGAGAGAGGCAGAGGAGGACGAGGATGATGCCCGTAGACCACATAGAAAGGGGACTTGCCTGTGGAAGTCGAGTCCAAGTGGTTATAAGAGAATTCTGCCCATGGGAGTAGATCGGACCAGTTGTCTTGGCGGCTTGAAACAAAATGGCGTAGGTAGTTGCCCAGAATCTGATTGACTCTCTCCACTTGCCCGTTGGTTTGAGGATGATAGGCCGATGAGAAGTCCAGCTTCACTTGGAGTTGCGAGCATAGGGCACGCCAAAATTTAGAGACAAATTGAGAGCCTCGGTCGGACACAATGTGAAGAGGAAGTCCATGCAGGCGAAAGATGTGTCGGAAGAACAACTGAGCCAGACGAGGAGCAGAGGGCAGACCAGGAAGGGCCACGAAGTGAGCCATTTTAGAAAAGCGGTCCGTCACCACCCAAATAACTGTATTGCCCGCAGATGGAGGTAGGTCAGTGATGAAATCCATCCCAATGTGGTGCCAGGGATGATCCGGGACTGGCAAGGGCAATAGTAGGCCGGCAGGTCTTAGACGGGGAGATTTATTCCTGGCACAGACTGCACAGGAAGCCACAAAATCCTTGACATCCTGGAGTAGATTGGGCCACCAGTAGTGACGGGAGATCAATTGCCCGGTCTTTTGGGCTCCTGGATGCCCGGCTACCAAAGAGGAATGCCCCCACTTCAAGATGCGTTTACGGAGTGCGGGGCGCACATAAGTCTTCCCGGGAGGCAGACTCTGCAGAGCAGAAGTGGCAACTGGTACTAGGCGGTCGGGAGGTATTATGTGACGAGGAGATTCCTCTTGCCCCATGACATCGGATGCTCGGGATAATGCATCGGCCTTTAGATTCTTCTCGGCTGGACGGAAGTGGATGGTATAGTTGAACCGAGAGAAGAAGAGGGACCACCGAGCCTGCCTGGGATTGAGGCGTTGAGCCGATTGGAGGTAGAGGAGGTTCTTGTGGTCCGTGTAGATGTTAACCGGGTGTTTAGCCCCCTCTAATAGATGACGCCACTCCTCCAGTGCCAACTTAATGGCCAGGAGTTCACGGTCCCCAATGGTATAGTTCCTCTCGGCAGGGGAGAAAGTCTTAGAGAAGAACCCACAGGTTCTGGTCTTGCCTGATGTGTCCCTTTGCGAGAGAACGGCTCCTGCGCCCACAGAAGAAGCATCGACCTCGAGAGAAAACGGCCTGGAGACATCCGGGCGGACTAGGGCAGGAGCGGAGGCAAAGGCAGACTTGAGGCTATTGAAGGCTTGTTCGGCCTCTGGAGGCCAACGTCTGGGGTCCGCCTTCTTTTTAGTGAGAGCCACAATGGGTGCGACCAGGGTAGAGAAGTGAGGGATGAATTGCCGGTAATAGTTGGCGAAGCCCAGGAAACGTTGGATAGCTCTAAGTCCCACCGGGCGTGGCCATTGAAGGACAGCTGCGAGCTTGGCTGGATCCATTTGTAGGCCCTGATCGGAGACGATATAGCCAAGAAATGGAAGACTGCGCTGATGGAAAACACACTTCTCAAGCTTGGCGTATAGATGATTGGCCCGTAGTCTTCGTAGAACCTGACGCACTTGTGCCACATGAGTCTGCTGGTCCGGGGAGAAGACCAAAATGTCGTCCAAATAAACAATGACGCAGACATAGAGGAGGTCTCGGAAGATATCGTTCACGAATTCCTGGAAGACCGCTGGGGCATTGCATAGGCCGAATGGCATGACCAGATATTCGTAGTGCCCATCCCTGGTGTTGAAAGCGGTCTTCCATTCGTCTCCCTTACGAATTCGGACCAAGTTATACGCTCCCCTGAGATCCAGCTTGGAGAAGATCTTTGCTCCACGAAGACGGTCGAATAGTTCCGGAATAAGCGGAAGAGGATAGCGGTTTTTAACGGTCACCTTATTTAAACCCCGATAGTCTATGCATGGGCGGAGGGAACCGTCCTTCTTCTGAACAAAGAAAAATCCGGCGCCAGCTGGAGACGTGGATTTGCGGATGAAGCCCTTTTGTAAGTTCTCCTGGATGTAGGAGGACATGGCCTCAGTCTCGGGCACAGAGAGAGGGTATACTCGACCACGTGGAGGAGAAGCCCCAGGAAGGAGGTCTATAGGGCAATCATAGGCCCGATGAGGTGGTAGTGAGTCCGCCTCCTTGGCCGAGAAAACATCGACAAAGTCTTGGTAGTCCTCCGGTAGCCCGGATAGAGGCTTGACACAAGCAGGAGACCTTGTAGAGCACTTGGGTTGAGGAGATCTCAGACACCGGTTATGACAGTCCTGACCCCAGCTGAGAACCTCCCCAGTTCTCCAGTCCAGCTTAGGTTAGGGGTATGGATTTGCAGCCAAGGAAGCCCCAGCAGGAGGTTGGAAGAGGAATGGCGCAAGACATAGAAGGAGATCTTCTCCTGATGTAAGGCTCCCACCTGGAGAACTAGGGGTGCCGTCTGGCTGTACACCGCTTCGGTAAGAACCTCCCCCGTAACCGAAGAGATAGACCGGGGTTGGGCTAGCTGGATCACGGGTAGCCGCCATCTTTGGACCAACGAAGCAGAGATGAAACTGCCAGCAGAGCCAGAGTCGATGAGGGCAGTAGTCTGGAAAACTTGCCCAGAGGGTGTCTGGATGGAGACGGGCATAGTCAACCTTGGAGAGGTGGCATTCACACCTAGGGAGGCCTCTCCCACCGGACCTAGGTGCGGGCGTTTCCCGGACGCTGAGGGCGTTGGGGACATCTCTGCCGATAGTGATCCGCGCCACCGCAATAGAGGCAGAGATTCTGGTCCAGTCGACGGTTCCTCTCATCAGTCGTCAGGCGAACACGTTCCACCTGCATAGGAACCTCTGGAAGCGACTGGGACATAGGAGCAACAGGATTCTGGAACACCGGTGCCAGCCGAGGATGGCGACGGGGCAGACTCAGACGCCGTCCTTGCCGGACCTCCTCCTCTCTCTCGGAAAACCTGGTGTAGACTCTGGTAGCCAGTAGAATAAGATCGTTCAAGGAGGTAGGCAGATCCCGGGCAGCGAGCACATCCTTCACTTGGCTGGACAGGCCCTTTTTAAAGGTGGCAATCAGCGCGGCCTCATTCCAGTCTAGTTCCGCAGCCAGGGTGCGGAACTGGATGGCGTAGTCACCAACGGAGGAAGTCCCTTGGGATAAATTGAGGAGAGCAGTCTCAGCCGAAGACGCACGGGCAGGTTCCTCAAAGACAGAGCGGAACTCGTCCAGGAAGATTCGAAAATTGGCAGCAACCGGATCATTACGGTCCCATAGTGGCGTGGCCCAGGCCAGAGCTCTTCCCTCCAATAGGCTGATAATGAAAGCCACTTTAGAGTGCTCGGTGGCAAACTGACTGCTTAAAAGTTCGATGTACATAGTGCATTGGGTCAGGAACCCTCTGCACAACTTGGGGTCACCTCCATATTTACTTGGGAGAGCCAGTCGTAGTTTTGAAGAGGCTGCCGGAGGTGATGACTGCTGAGCTGTGGTATGCTGTTGAACGGCTGCAGTCAGTTGTTGAATCAGCTGTGACTGTTGCTGAATCTGTTGAGCTTGTAGGGCGACCACTCGGGCTACCTCGCGGATATCAGGCACCTCGCCGGGATCCATGGTTGGAGCCTACTGTAACGCCCGGAGTAGTGGATCCACTGGACCGGCACCAGCGATGGCACAAACCTCACCAGGGAGCGGAGTCTAAGGGGCCGCTGGTTTTCACCAGAGCCCGCCGCAAGGCGGGATGGACTTGCTGCGGCAGGCGACCCCCAGGTCGCTACCCCTGGCTTGGTTGCTGGTGTCGGCAGGCGAGGCGTGGCAGGAGATGGCACAGGCAATAGTCTGCAGATGAGAGAGCACGTGACAGGCTGGACACAGGAACAGGTGGAGTGACAGGGGAACAGGAACCAGGAACAGGGACTAGGGACCAGGTAACGGACAGGACACAGGAACAACAGGGAGCTGGGCCAAACGCTATGGGAAGCATGTAGAGGCTCCAACACAGGGGACAGGGCATGCTGGGATTTATAGGGGAGTGATTGGTGCAACTACCAATTAGGAGCGCACTGCCCCTTTAAATCTGAGACAGCCGGCGCGCGCGCGCCCGAGGAGGCGGGGACGCGCGCGCCGGCCGGCACAGCGAGAGACAGGAGCGTGGAGAGGTGAGGCGCCCCCCGGGGCCGAACGTGTAGCAGCGCCGGGTCCCTGCACCGGGACCCCGGCAGCTGCATGAGATGGGGGGAGGTCGCGGCGGCGGCCCGGAGCATGGGACGCCGCCGCGGCCGTGACAGTGAAAAAGACGTCCATTATTCCATAGACTTCAATGCATTTTAGTCAAGCCAATTAAAATTATGCAATAACTGACGTCTTTTTAATCACAAAAAGTGGACGCTTTTTTCCTTTTTTGGACTTTGTGTGAACATAGCCTTACACTGTAAACAAAATATCTATCTATCTATCTATCTATCTATCTATCTATCTATCTATCTATCTAGATTATAAAGAGAGAAATGAAACAATTGTGTTTCCTTCCCCCTATAAGGCTCAGGAGACTTTTCTGTTGTTTGCCCAACCCTTGGCCAGTTGCTCACTAATTGATGTGATGTCAGTGGTGGGCAGGGTTACACATGAGGTGTTACAACTTGCCTGGTAACAGAAAAGACACAGATCACTTGAACTGGGTCTGAGAAGGGAGGGGCGAACAGAGGAGCCGAGAGTAGACCAGTAAGTGAGGGTTTTCTGAAGCTTCAGGCCTAAGCCTAAGGCTATGTTCAAACAACATATGTGTTACACAAATCACTGCTGTTGTTGCAATTTGCAACAACGGCTGTGATTTATGCAAAACATATGTAGCGTCTGAATGAATGGAATCCCGTCCGGAGCATACACACATAGTATATGCAGTGATTCCATCCAGCCACACAAAAAACTGACATGTCAGCTCACACAATAGAGAGTGCGGCGGTGAATTTGGATGCGGGCACACATGGGTGAATACCTTAATATTTTACAGTACTCGTTAGGAGATACATATGGTTTATTTCTGTATTTGTAGCCCCCCCCCCAGTATTTGTGTGCTTTATAACTAGAGATGAGCGAACCGGGTTCGGGTTCGAGTCGATCCGAACCCGAACGTTCGGTATTTGATTAGCTGGGGCTGCTGAACTTGGATAAAGCTCTAAGGTTGTCTGGAAAACATGGATACAGCCAATGACAATATCCATGTTTTTCACATAGCATGGTCGAGGTTCGCTCATCTCTATTTATAACCTGTTATGGTTTATGCTTGCATGGCATGATACCATAACAAATCTGTATTAAGAGACACTGTAATGGTTAAAGGTGTGATCTGGATACTCGAAAAACTTTATATACTGCTGGGTATGGCATATATATACATATTAGTATGTTCACTCATCAGTACTAAGGAGGCATTCACAGGTCCACAATTTTGCAAGTAATGGATTCATTCCCCACCTGGCATGATGTGTCAATATCATGCCAGCAGTGGGGAGACTCTTTAAATCACAGCAACACTGTAATGACACAACCGCGAGGTTCTGTCATTACAGTGCCATGGCGGTTCAAAGAGTTTCTCTGCTGCCGGCACAATATTGACACATCATGCTGGGCGGGGAATGAATCCATTACTTGCCTTTCCCGTGAGTGAGCACTCATTTGGATTTGGAGGGTGAGGGAGACTTCCTGGGTCAGAGTACAATGCTGTAGACCCTGCTATGCAGACCATGCCCCTCTCCCACTTCATTTCCCACCCAGTACAGGGAGCTCTTAAACCAAAGTGATGCTCTTAATCCAAGCTCTTCTTGCAATGCGTATATAATATATATATATATATATATATATATATATATATATATATATATATATCTCCACTTTACAGCTCAAACTAATTTTACTATTGTTATTATTATGAAATGAAATCCATTCCCACTACAATCAATGAATTTATTTTTTTTCTGCAAATTTGGTTAATGTTTAATTAGGTTGTTATGCATGGACATGGATCAGCTTTTTTATGTTGTTTCAGGGATAAGATTGAATTAATGTAAACTCACGTGTATATATTTGCCATCAAAGACTGCAAAGTCAGGATTACTAGATTTGTACATTTCTGTTCAAGGCGGAATGGGGAGAAAATCATTACACTAATCTTATGAACCCATACTCAATATACAAATTCCTGTATGGTGACACCCATAGCTCACTGAACACAAGAACAAAGGGTCAAAATCTGGAGTTTGAGGAAAGTGAGAAAAAAAACAGGAAAATATTACTTTAATAAAAGAGTAGTAGTAGTTGCTTGAAACAAACTTCAAGCAGATGTGGTTGATAAATCTACAATATCGCAATTTAACCCTGTCACTTAAGGACCCATGCTGTAGTGGCACGCAATTAAGTCCAGGGGCTTTATGAAGCGAGCTCCAGAGCTCAGCTCTTTTGATAGAGGATAAGGACCAGCTGCAGTGGCCTGCTGCCCATCATTAACCTCTAAACACCATCAATCATGGCGTTTAAGTGTCAGTGACAGAAACTCAAAGGGCATTGCATTGACCAGTGTTATGGTACTTTTACAGAGAGCGATAATTCGCCCGATCGCACGATTAACGGTTTTGAATGAACAATGTTTTTTTTTTATAACGATCAGCGTCTAGACGGAACGATACAACAAACGGAAAATTTAAGTTTAAGCCTATCTCACACATAGGTGAAATCGCTGAAAGACTGTTTACACTGAACGATCTGCGAATTGTTTGCGAACGATCAACGATGATTTGAGAACATGTTGAAAGATCAAAATGAACGATTTTTTGCTCGTCGTTTGATCGTTTGCTGCGTTCACACGTACGATTATCGTTCGAATTCGATCGTTAAAACAAACGGATCAATCGTTCCGTGTAAAAGAACCATAAGAAATCTAATGATTGCATGTAATAATCCCCTAGGAGCACTTAAAAAGTAAAAATAAAAAAATAAGAGAGAGTAATTAAATTTGACATAGCCCCTTCCCCAATAAAAGTTTAAATCACGCCCTTTTACATTTTACAAATAGAACATGCAAAAATAAATAAATAAATAAATATATTATATATATATATATATATATATATATATATATCTCTGGTCTGGTGGAACAATGTATTGAGAGTGCTTCACTTCTTTGATGCATCTTCTTCCTGTGTAAGTTTCACATGGCGTCTAACACCGTACGTTGCCACAGACGTTGTTATACTGACGGCTGCTGGGTCAATATTTTTTTTACAATTGATTTGCAGGCATCGTTGCGTGTGCCCGCAAATCAACTAACCATTCACTTCAAAGTAAATTACGGCAGCCGGCCATACTTTACATTGTGTGAACAACTATTGTTCGGTGAACAGCGTATGGATTCATTGCAATGCTGCTCCTGCAGAAAAGAACAAACATTGATTTCATTGCAATCAGTGTCCATTCTTTTAAAATATAAACATTGTGTGAACATAGCCTTACTCAGATTGAAACCACCATATGAAATAATGGTCTAAAATTTTTTAAATAAATGTCAAGAATTCATGAATTATAGCAAAGAAGAAAAAAGAAAAAGCACTATACGAGCACACCTGTGTTATTCCACAAAAATACAAGTTTATTGAAGCACAGACAAATGTTAAAAACACTTAAAAACATTTAAACCTATAGTACATGCCATGATAAGGTGTACTATCAACTCTATGCAAAAACGGCAATAGAATACTACCAATGTCCCTATATATGGGGAACAAACAAGGTAAATGAATGCAAATAGATTTGGGGTTCAGATAATTACATAGTATAGGTATCAAATATGCATAATATACTGCTCCTTCATTCTATACGTAAAAAAGTGCCCTAGTGCATGAGAATGTAATGGCCAAAAGGCAAATGAATACAACCTGCACCAAAGTCGGAGAATATGGACAGAAAGTAGAGACCAGTCCCAAGCGTTGCGTCGCGCAATGCGACTTCGTCAGAGACAAGGAGTCTGTGCCATATGCTGTCTTTTATGTGTGTTAAATTACCTGCAGCAGGTGCCACCCATCCCAGCGTCCCGCCACGGCCATGCTGACCGGATGTGCTCTCTGAACCGGAAGTGTCGTATGACGCGTGCGCAATAGTATATTACCCTGGCAGTTAGTAAACCTAAAGAAAAATAATGTGACAACGCAGCCTGCTATACTGCAATGGTATGTATAAAGTTCGACATTCCTAATAAATAAGGAATATAGTTAAATTCCGTACTTACGAATGCTGCGCATGCACTTGAAGAGTGACAGTAGCCATATTGGTAGAGGCATTGTAGTACATTACTACAATATAACTGCGCATGCGTATAAATCATGGTCACCGCCATATTAGTAGAGATATATCAATCATTCTGTGGGGCTGCAAGCATTGCAGCGCATGAGCAAACTGGTATATAGCAAAGTTAATAATATGTGGCCCGAATGTCATGATAAATAAATACAGATACCATTACATGATTCCAATGACGGGGAGCTGTCTCTTTATATTGCACAATGCCCACAGATTATAAATGATATAAACGATAACATCATCATCTAATGCATTATACTCTCTCATCACCAATTAGTATGCATGATTAATTGTACTCGAGTATAAAAAAATCTCATAAAATTTCACTAATCCCATCATTATCAACGCACCCTACAATGCTGCCGTATTATATGCGAAATTCTATATGCCTAATAAGCAAAAAATACAATTGAGTGCTATGCATACGAATGCTGTGCATGCGCTTAGAAGATGGCGATCGATATTTGGTAAAGGCATTTTAATGCATCACTAAACATAACAACGCATGCGTATAAGTCGAGGTCACCGCCATATTGGTGGAGGCATGTCAATAACTTTGTGGGGCTGCAGGCATTACAGCGCCTGATCAAATGGTATATAGCATAGTTAATAGTATATAGCCCGAATATCATGATAAATAATTAATAATGCGTAATATAAATACCATTTCCTTATTCTATACCAACAACGGGGAATTCTTTTATATAGCACACTGACCATAGATTATAAATAATATTAAAAATAGCGTCCTCATCTAATGCATTATACTCTCTCATCTATCATAACTTACTATCACCAATTATTTTACATTATTCATAGTACTCAAATATCAAAAAATCTAAAAAAAATCTAAAAAATCCTATAATATTGTACCCCACCCATCATATTGCAAGTAAAATGCAATCTATCTCATCTATTATCATCTATCATGAATTACTGTAACCAATTATTATATATAATTAATAGTATTCAAATATCAAAATCCTATAATATTGCACTAAACCCATCATATTGCAAGTGAAAGTGAAAGCAAAAATAATAAGCACCAGATGTATAAGCCATAAATACCCTCTATATATCTGTTATGTAATAAAATACCGCACAGGGCATGGCATGCTCGTTAGGGTACCATGTGACCAGTCATAAAATAATAAAAATTGTAAATAAATGTAAATAATTACCACTAAAGTAAACCGTGACACATACAGATAATCCCTATGAAAGATAAGAAAAAACAGTAAATATACAGGTAGCAATATACTAGAGCTGGGCAGAAAGCAACAGTAAAGTAATAAAAATAAATAAACATAAGTGTAAATAATTGCTACTGGGATAAACCTTGACAGATACAGGTAGTCCCTATGAAGAATGAGAAAAAAGAGTAAATACAGAGGTAGCAAGTGCTAGAACTGGACTGAAGGGAACATCAATACGGCGTGGCGATGGAAGGACAGCTGGCCTGAAGGCCTGAGGGGCGCCACGAACCAGAGCACAGGCGACCTTTTACTGCTGTAAGTTCGTCACTTTGGAATATGATGTGTGCCATTCCTGTAAAGCAATAATTCTCTGTCCCAATTAGATCTGTGACAGAGGATCAATCCTGAAGGCGGGTCCCAGACACTGGTAATAATCAAATGGGGCATTTTTCCTATAGTAAAGACATCGTATTAAAATTGGACTTGATCAAAACTCCCATTAGAGTATGTGGGGTAAAATGATTGTTAGAGGGTAGGCAGAGGAAGGAGGCACATATAATCTATCCAATATTAGAATGTTGTCCATGGTATGGAACATACTAAAAAAGAAAAGAAAAGAAAAAAAAAAAGGTAAGCATTGAGAAAAAGATGTGTGTGTGTGTGTGTGTGTGAAAAGTGTCTTTATGATGAAAAAAATCAATATGTGTGTGCAAGTTGACTGCGAGTGAGGTAATGTGAACTAGGATTGTCTGTATTTATGCGTGGAAAATATCTGATGAGATGTGTGGCTGCAAGTGCAAAAACATGCATGAAAAAAAACCTAGGTAGTTGTGTGATATAACATGTCAACTGTTAGGCCTGCTCCGATAGGTGCAGGGGGTGCCTTTGTGAAGGTATGTATAGGAAAACATGAACAAAAAAAAGAGAAAAATAGAACAGAACAGGCAGAAGAAAACAGAAAAGAAGAGAGAGGAAATAAATAAAAACTAAAGTAAGAAAAAGGAAAAAAAATATGAAAACAAGGTGCAAAATTGTCATACATCTTTATAAACATACCATGGTATAGTTGTTCAAGTTTCTTTTCCATATCGTAATTCCTTGTTGTGCTTCCACGAACTCCTCACGGAAGTCAGGGTATATCAGGCGAGATACAGGCGAGGCTAAATGAACCTATATCATAGGATATACATGTGAGGAAACACATATATAACAGGAAGAAATGTTCATCCTAAAAATCCCGTAAATAATAACTCTTCGTTCATACCAAAGGGATTAATGGTGCTCAATTCATAGATCCATCTCGATTCCTTTTGTAATAAAGAGCCATTGCAATCCCCTCCTCTTGAGCCCACCACAACCTTTTCCAAACCCACCACTTGGAGACCCCAAGTCTTACCTTGGTGTCGCTCCAAAAAATGTGCCGCCACTGCTGTCAGTGGTTTGCCTTGTTGGGAATCACATAAAGTATTTGTCTCCTTCACAGAGACAGTCCTAGATGCGCCACAACCCGATTAGTGGTGCTGCACGGGGATATCAATGGACCTGTCATCCATACAATAAAAACAAAAAACAAGCAAGCTAGTGGATTCCACCAAGGTGGTCCACTTGCGTCCACTGGCGCTACTCACTATAAATGTATATATTGGAATGCTGTCCAAAAGGAGTACAAGTGTCACATATGAAATCCGCTCCTGGGCTAAAAACAACACTGGCTAACTCTGCTGCCTTGCCAATCCGTCTGATGCATGCACTACAAGTCTCAGCTCGCCCTCTCCAGCATAAGATACCATGAAACTGATCCTACCTGGGTAATTGGAGCAAACAGTAAGAGAGCAGGTCCAGCACAGACTGTCCGCGGCAAGAGGAAACAGGATACAAATCCAGTGTAAACAGTCCGGGGTATTGGATGCCATGGCATAGGTAATAATCCTTTGAGTTGAGAATTTGAGTCCAGGAACAGGCAGTATAGTGGATGGAGTGTGGGCACGCTCCGGCCGGCAGCGTGCACCACAAAAACTTCCGCCCGTAGATCTTAGTGACGTCACAAAGACAAAGTAAGGAGGCCGTAGTAGACCAAAAGACCTCCGACTAGTTTCAGAAAATGGTTTGTTTTCCTTCATCAGGGAGGGCCCCTGATGAAGTGGTCACGGGGGGATATGTGGAGCTATTTTTGTATCTGCCAACAAAATATGAGAATTGTTGGCCAAAATTTTTGACATTTCTTTCCATTGGTTGTTGTATGGGGTGATAAAGCGTAGCTCTTCATTTTGTTTTTGTTGTCGTGGTGTTAAGATGGTTGCACAATCTACATTTTTGGCTTTTTCATATGCCTTGGAGATAACCCTATGAGGATATTTACGGGCCTTGAATCTTTGAGTAAGTTCCAATGCATGTTTTCGGATTTCTGTGAATTCTGTACAGTTCCTCCAGACTCTCCTGACGTTGTGTGAACATAGCCTTATTCAGATTGAAACCACCATATGAAATAATGGTCTAAAAAAAATTTTTTTAAATAAATGTCAAGAATTCATGAATGGCCCTTTGCCAGGATAGAAGATAAACTAGTTATATTCAGTTCACTTCAAATACACACATGGCTTTTGCCTTATAAAGAGCATGGTGGCATTTTTTTCATTGATCTTACAAAGTGTTCATCAAGAATAATGTAGACAATTAATTAATACGTTGCCCCTTTTTTCTCGTCTTGCTAATGAGGTCCATAGAGCGTAGCAGCCTTAGAAACAATAGCATTATCCTCCACTTTGAGGATTATAAACACACAAACAGGATCATTAAAAAAGTGTCTGTATAAAATGAAAAAAGATTGTTATTACACTAAAGATTTAGAGAAAAAAGCTCAATTATAATTATCATGGCCAAGGTCGTATGTTTAAATAGGCATGAATACAAGTGGCATACAAATTAGAAACATTACAGTCTCATGGCTAAAAAAACAAAAAAAAAAATCTATGAAATTAATATGGATTGCTAATTTCTAATTATGAGCTAATTAACATCCTGGCAACTGTTGGTCTTGATTGATTGGCTGTCTACGAAAAAAAAAGGTCGAAAGAGATAACCTTTCACATGATGAACTAGAGTTGAGAACATAACTTTTTTTTTCCTGCATGATTTGTTCTTTTGTGACATTATGCAAAGACAATGCATTAAGCTTTAGAATACGTAAATAGCTTTCAAAATGTTTGTTTTATTTTTTTTTCTTTCATTTTTTTCAATTTGTACTAATTTTACATGACAGAAAATAAAACATACATAAATATACTAAAGACTAGAGATAATTTGTTGCCTTTTAACCTGCAATATATACTGTAACTATTGGGAGTCATGGGTCCGCTGTACCACCACCAGCAATGATGTAAGCTGCACCAGGGAGTCTTAAACCCACACCTGGCTGCTACACCTGGCTTGGCTTGCTAGTGGTGGTGGGGGGCAGTTGGAGACAGGTAGGGAGGCAAGCTGGATCAACACAGGACTCACGGCTGGAACTGGGATAGCAGTCACAGACAGGAACCACAGTTAGCAGGAACCAGAAACAACAGGAATCAGGAATGGCAGGAACCACAGGCAGGAATCATGGACGAGCTGAGACCACACACTAGGAAGCGTGTAAAGGGTCCAACAAAAGGGTCAGGGCAGGGATGGAATTTATAGGGAGGTGTTAGGTGCACATGACCAATTAGGGACACACTGTCACTTTAAATCTGAGACACTGGGTGAACCCTAGTAGGCGGGGCCGCACACAGGGCCGAGACACAAGAGGGACACAAGGAACATACACATAGAAAAGGATGATGGAAAGTTCTGGATCCATTTTTTTACCTTTTTGTAGAATTTAGTGCCTATTCTGCCTATGCTTAAATCCTGTCCTATGTAACATGAATTTACACAAATCTTGACTCATATTACATTTTGATTTGTTGGTGCTCTCAACACCAAGCATTCCTGACACCCCTCCTACAGATATACCCCCTGTCAGAACTATTATGTACTGTATATGTATTTTCACATGTTCAGGTTTTTCATTGCAATTATTAAATACAAAGCTAGGAGCAGATCACAAATGCAGTCCAGTGTAAATATACATGTATACGTATATGTAATGAAAGACCAAGACGTCTCCTGTTTTGGAATCCATTCCTGACAGTAATTCAGTATTTAGTAATTGCAATTCATATTATCTAAGCATAGTATTACCATGTGACAACTACAAACTGCGGGCCAATACTTCATTCACTTTGTAATCTTTCTTATTTCTGCAGCTTTAAGGTGAAGGTTATTTGATTTAACCTAGAAAGTTGCAAACATGGATTTGCAATTAGTTTGTTTATAGTGTCAACATTGTATCCCAAAGCTCTTTGCAGACAGTATAACATGGAATCCTACTCTCAGGCTGCTAATACTAATATATGTGTTTCATTATTCATGCCTATAGCATATAAACAGTTTTTAGTGAAATTTTTTTTAAATTGTGGTAAACCCTGGCGGTATAGGACTTTTTTTTTTTTTTTTAGACCTTTTCACCTATTTTACAGCTTGCAATGCACATTGTACACTGGAAATACACATGTCTTCTAATTAGTCAATATTTCATGATTTTGATAATACATAATATGAAATACACTATCAATATTAACTGGTCAGGCTCAAAATTTGCTTTCTGAATCTCACATTGTACATTGTCAGAGCAATTTGTCACCATTTTTATACATCTTACATGTCAGTAAAGTCTCATTTCCTTGGTATACTTTCATGGACTATTAGTCTGAAACAAAGTTCAGTCTCAAACATAATGAAAAAAAAAAAAAAAAAAAACAGAAGGAAAGCTAGCCACCACAGCAGTAATGTCTACTACTCCCAACAGGTCTGCAGGATATGCTACATTAACCATTAAAGTCAGTCAGCAAGAGTGGTCTGGTTTATGCTGATACAGTGTTACCTCTAGTGTTGAAAGAATGGATACAGTGAACCAGCATGAAATCTAATAAAAATAGCATTAAACCAACCACTGTAGAACGGTTAACTTTCTTAAAAGTATAATCTAGAATTTGTGGCACTTTACAGAAGTTTATATTAAATGCTTTAACTTGTTTATACACTTGCAAATGCCTCAACTCTACAGTATATTATATATCATTTTATATAACAACATCTATATTTGATAAGGTTTAAAAAGTTTCTAAGGTCTTATTTACATTGGTATTTTGTATCTTATAACCTTAATTCTACTTACTACTATCATGATCATGAACATGGGAGCCATATATGTGTAGTAAGCCCGCAAATGTAAGTTTGTGGCCTTAAGGCCTGGTTCACACATAATGTATGCGGAGCCGGTTTCACGCTGAGAGTTTGCAGTGAAATCCGCTGGGAGTACCTTACCATTCACTTCAATGTAATGACATACTCGCAGCCACAGCGCACTAATTGGCTGAGAACCAGGAGCCTCCGATGCAAGCTGGAGAACTTGAGATTTTTAATAGAAGTAAATTATAAATCACTGGCACTTTCTGGAATCAGTTAAGAGAAGTTTTGTTTTTGTTTTTTTTGCTAAACTACCCCAAAATTAATAGTTAATACGGTTGAAAAAAGACACATGTCCATCAAGTTCAACCAAGGAAGGGATGGATACAGGGAAGGGGACAGATGATGATAGGTTCTATACATATGCATTTATGTTATTTTGGTCTAAGAACTTGTCTAGGCCTGTTTTGAAGCCCTCTACTGTTTTTGTTGTGACCAGATCCTGGGGTAGACTGTTCCACAGATTCACAGTTCTCATGGTAAAGGCTTGTCGCCTCCGGAGGTTGAACCTTTTTTTTGCCCCCTATGTCTTCTCATAGATTTTGCCAGAGAAAGACTGCAATGAAGACTGCCAGGCTGACTTCATGGAGGCAAGTTTTAAAACCTCTAGCAGTCAAGGAAAATGATCAGGACCCCCATAGTCACACTGCTGGAGTCCCAATTGGACCGTGACAGGGGCGCAGCTGACACTGAACACTGAGTGAGGCTATGTTCACATAATGTTTTTTTCAACTCCATTTAAAATGATGTGCGTTATTTTGAGTCTAAAATAACGGACATTTTTCAAAGCCTGGCATCCCCTTAGTGCAATGACGGGTGTTTGCACATTATTTTAGTTTGGGGTAACTAATTGGCCTTTGGTTGTGGCTTAATTGAAAAATCCATTGAATTTAATAGTAAAAACGGAGAAAGAACGGTGACAAAAGAAGAACTGTGTGTGAACAACTAATAGAAAACGTTCATTATTTTGCAAAAACGTCTGTTTTTCAATGCATTGTGTGCATAGGACGTCTGTCTTCCCATTGACTTCAATGCAACTGCTGCAAAAACGGACGTTTCTTTAAATAGCGAAATCGGACGTTTTTCCTCTACTTTTGATGTTGTGTGAACATAGCCTGACACTGATACGCTGCGACTGTGTCTTTTAAGGGGTTAATTGCAGGTGGCAGTGCAATCGCTGCTGCTTGTCAATAACTTAGGACTCAGCTGCTGATAGCAACGGTTCCTCACTTTCTATGAAGCTAGCTCTGCTCCTGAGCTCTCTCCATAGAGCTCCTGCGTACTGCTGCATCATGATACAAATTAGTATGCGCCCATAGCCACAAATGTATTAGAATCCCTCTCATACAAGCCATATCATACTAACTTTTTAGTGTTTCATATCTGTTCTCTTCCACATAATGATTGGTTAATTTGCTTATTATGAAATGGGTCCTAAAATGCAGAGAGCAAAATCAACAGCCTTACATATTAAAAGGGGGAAAAAAAAACATCAATTGCCTGAAGATAACATTCTATTTTACGTGAAGGCTGTTTCCTATTTTGAACAGAGACATAGGGAAGGAGATAATATAACTTGTAACAAAATCATAACAATGGTTTGATAATGAAGCTGAAATGTTGGTGTTGTAAGTGCCTGTAATCATTTTGCTTGATTGCCTATAACACCTGAAAGAACATTTTGACGGAATTCTTAAGCTCAATTGTAGAGATGAATGAAATGTTCATCCTGGTTATAATCCCAAAATTTTGGATAGCTCGAGTTAGATTGATTTTGGCTGTATTTTAATATAATACTCTTAAAGGACCAGCTTACTTGTCCTTTTTTTTTTTTTTTTTTTTTTTTTATAACATTCATTTTCTTGCCAGTAAGACAATAGCATGTACAGTAATATCTGAGCGACACTGTGAGGAACAGCCATGAGACTTCAGGAAACTGCATAAGGGTTAATATCTAGCTTCTCTCAGTCAGCTGGCTGGGTGCACACAGAAAGATGTGGTGCTGTGCCGTCGCCATTCTTGCTGCAGTGCTTTGGGGTGGCTCAGGGGGGCAGCTGGATTACTGGGTCACTATCCCTTTGAGCATTGGTGTTGAGGTCATGGTGGTCACTACCCAGCAAAGCATGGATAGGGCATGAATTAGGTGGCTGTGAAGTGGCAAGTGGTTTTGTATAGTTTCATCAAAATGCATAATAGCTACCTGATCTTATTTTAAACTTTGCTGAAAAGCGCTAGATCAATGTATAACACGTAGATGTGCCATGTCCTTTTTATACATTTTAGTGGCATTTTAGGGTAATTTTATTTTCAAAAGGCAGTATACTCTAGCATTTTCCCCCATTCTGATTTTCCCATAGGATTTAATATAGAACCTCAAAAACTGCTACACCAAATATTGGATAAAAAACTAAAATATTAATAATAATTAAAAAAAGCATTTAAAATCATTGCAAAGTGAATTTGTAAAAGAAACCATAGGTGGCTTTACACAAAATGGCCTAGATCAAAAACATATTTTTGGTGCCCAAAGTATCTTATGGCTATGTTCACACATAGTATTTCCATCAGTCTTGTGGTCAGTATTTTTTTCAACCAAATTCAGGAGTTGAACTGACAGGGCAAAATATAATAGAAAGATGTGTACAGCCTCTGTACTTTCATGCCACACTGGTTTTGGTTGAATAAAGACTGACTAAAACACTAAAGGAAATACAACGTGGGATCATGTCCTGCCCTATTTTTTATTTTATTTTTTTTGCAGTTTTCACATAAAACTCTTTACAGGAATTTAAAAATTCCAGAAAACTACATGTTGCAAATGTACAACAAAAAAAAAAAAATACAATGAAAAAAAAAAAGATGTTTTTTATGAGGGGAAAGGAATCAGAGAAAAAAGTATCTGTGATATAGACAATACTGAAACTGGACAGTCGCAACTCCAATACATTGTACATGGCTTTATCAAAATCTATAGTATATCAGTAATGCTGCTTTTTAAAGTTTGTGAGCAAAACACAATAAAAAAGTAAATTCAGTCTATTAAATTCAAGAGGACAAGAAAGTATCTGCAAGGCCCTCATGCTGGGATCAAAATACTGATGAGTTGCAATCTATATTGAATGTGACTAGCTGGTGAATTATTTATTGCTACATAAACTTTCTAAAGGAAAAGTTAAGGTATCTATATACTATACCGCTTTATGGAGTGATCAGGGCCGGCTCACACACATCAGCAATCAAGGCAGCCCAGAGGTGCATGGGAGAATCATTAAACAGCAGGAGAAAGAAAAGTTTACAGAACCACTTCAAGGATTTTTCTGTCTGTCTCCATTTTGCTAAGATGACACATACTTTATCTTGTCCTAATTCTTCAAGGTACAGTGGTAATTTTCTGTTGCTAGATGTTAACTGAGCTGAATGGCAACTTGATAGCTCAGCTCTTGCATCGATTTTCTTTTATTCTGTTCTGTGTTTTGTTTTTGTGAATACTGGTTTATCTTCTCACTTTGTTTGGAGACACACCCGACTTCACCTGCTGAATTCTGTCTGGCCATGTTAAGGTTAATCTGTGTTTGGTTCTGCTGTGACTGACAAGTATTCCTGCCAGTAATCCATTTTGTTTTCAGCTGTCTGTGCTTGGAGATCAGGGGAATGGTCCAATTACGTTCTGGACCAGAACCCTGACCTCCTATATAACTAACCTCAGTCTGGGCACTCATTGCTAGTTATTGACTGTCTATGCCCGCTTGTATCTTCTGTGTATTTGCATTCCCTGATGCATTGCCTTATTCCTTGACCTCCCTTGCTTGCCGCCTGCCCTTGACCATATTGCCTGGACTGTAACTACGCCTATTGGTTTGTGATTTTGTACCTTTGCTGCCTGATTGTTGTGACCCGGACTGTGGACTATTCTTTATTGTGTTTTGTCTGTCTGTCTTGTCTTTGTGTCCCACCTAGCCAGTGCAGGGACCGCCGCCCAGTTTCTCGCCGCCATCTTAGGGCGGATTGTGGCAAGTTGGCAGGGACAGTTGGCTGGGTTCAGCATCAGGGCTCACTGTCTTGTCTTTTCCTGCTGTCTGGTACTGACATGAACTGTGTGCACTATTGGTGTGCCCACAATTCAACTAACTATTGACTGCAATGTGTGTGGGAACATAGCCTAAGACAGACAAGATACTTAGAAAGAAGAAGCTTGGTGTGAAACTTGAGAAACTCTTGAGTTTTTAATTCCTCTACAAGATGGTGCCAATGCACTGTTTTAAGCAAAAATCTTGGTATCATATCCACCTACAATTTATTCAGTGGATAGGAAGAAGCAACCCCACAAAGCAGGTGTAACTATGTGCCTTTCACATAACAAATCACTGAGCTTGGCCACACCAGGTGAACAGAGCCATACCAAGACATAGTTGTGACCCTGGAAATGGGTCAAGAACCCCATTACCAGCAGTTTACATGGAGCTCTTGACTTCTCATATTTACTTTTCTCAGATGACAGCAGTTATGATGTAAAGACTATACTGTACATACCATTAAAATGCAGCTTTGCCACCAAGTGGTGTTAATCTATGCACTATCCATTAAAAAAATTTCTCCGCAAATTCTCTGCATTTCTGATAGAGGTCAGACACCCTCCACCCCCCACGATCTGTAAAGAGAGAATAAGTACGTTTTTCATAACAATTTAGTTGAAATACAAGTTTTTTTTTTCTTTAATACCCCTTTAAAAAAAAGTAACCGTGTTCAATCCCCACTCCTACATGAATTGGGTTTTTTGCAGCCCATTCTAACTCACACCCAGAAGCTGCAGAAAATTCTCACTTCCTTGTCCACTCTGTCTCCACTCCTCTGCAATGTTCTCAGACCAAAGTCACATAATCTGTCTTCCGTTGCCAGGCAAGCTGTAGCACCTCATCTGTAACTCGCCCACCACTGACATTACACCAGTGACCACCTGGCCAAAGGGCAGGGAAACATATTGCATGTGCATGTGGAGGGAGAGACTGTCTTCAATTGGTTTGTGCCCTCCAACCATCCTACTAAAAGGGTGATTTAAGTGGATATTACCTAGATCCTGCATGCCTAGTGAGTAGGCTTAATATAGACCCCAGAGAGGCCAGAGCAGAGTAAAGTGCAGGTCAATCCCGTTTCTGAGGCCACCTCCACATGGTGGGAAAGTATGCATTACTTGATGAGTTAATATGCTAAGAACCTTATTTTCTTTCAATCTTTTCTATAGCAGTTTTTCAGTTCTAAATATCTATATTGGGCACATGTCATGGCATTTGCAGTGTGCTGTTGCATTTCTCCATTTTTGTGTCTGTTTTTCAGCCAATGCAGCGTGCACCTGCACAGTGTGAATAGTGGTATAGGAGTGCTGACTTTTTTTTTTTTTTTTTTTTTTTTAGTCTGAATGTCATCAGGCATTTCAAAAGGTATTGTTCTCACTGGATATCACAGCTATGATCTGCTGGGATCAGGAGATATAGCCGAAGAGAGAGCTCTATCCACCCACTTGCCACCCAAAAAATCTGTTCTCTCCCCATCTGTATCTAACAATTACAGCCAGTCTGAGTAGTGAGACCCAGTGTGATCTGATGTCAAGACTTCTGACATGTCAGAAGTTATTTGTAATGACAGTCACTCTTTAATATGGTAGCTTTGTGAAGTTTATTGAGAAGAAAAATGTGTTTTTCAATAGTACAATTATGCATAATGTTTAGGTTGATATGTCTGTATATAGATTTATATTTAACAATATTTTTTTTCACAGTAGTAAACTATAAATCATTTTGCTGAAAATATTTTTTTCTCAATTGGCACATCAAAGATGTATGGAAATTTTAAAAAGAGAATGGAACCTTTGATACATATTCATAGGCTGAAGTTGTCTCTTAGCGCTATCTTAATAGACACATTTCAGACACTTCCAAGGAGGAAACTACATAGTCTTCATATTGGGTAATGACACTGCCAAATAATATGATCTAACTTCCAAGTGATATCTGTGGAATACAAAGTAATTCTTGTTTAGCCCTTTTAAGACGGTTTGACATTTGCTGTTTTCTAAGATGCATCTGCAAGAAATGATAAGGTTACTCCTAGCATACAGTAACAATAACCCATTTATTGCTGGTTATGACAAGGGGAAATATATATATATATATATATATATTTATTTTTTTCCCAATTTATTTAACCATTCATATATATATATATATATATATATATATATATATATATATATATATATATATATATATATTAGATACTGTAGATAGATATAGTTTTTTTTTTTTTTGATGGGTCTCTGATAAATGGTTGAAGGATGCCATCAGTCAGTGACATTCATTACAGCCATCAAGAATTTTTTTTTTTTTTTTTTTCAAACATAAGAGTGTTTGAGTATCCATCAAGGCATCTGTCAAAATCTTCAGGACTGACTGCTGCATAATAGTGAGTACACTGCAAAATGCTGGCTGTATTTAACACAATGACCTACTGAACAATACCTATATGATACCAAATACAAGGTAAATTGTGTGTAAATATCCAAACTGGAACACTAAAGTACAGTATATGATAAACAGCTAGCTTATAACGGTTAACAAGCCTGAACCAGCATGTATGTTAAAAAAAAACAATGATAATATTAATGTTAATACTAATGATAATAATAATAATAATAATAATAATAATAATAATAATAATAATAATAATAATTATTATTATTATTATTATTATTATTATTATTATTACTTTTCATCATCAATCAGATTTCATTTCTTTCTTGAACAGGTTTGTGGGACAGTCCTTATAAACAATAGAGCATTGGAGAGGTATAATAATAAGTTTTACTTATTATTGATCCGACCATGTTTCAATCTAAAACATTGTCACCAAGTAAAATAAAGTTAAATTATTAGTAAATATTTAAATGAAAAATATGTATTTCTTAAAAGAATTAGATTATATCTAGAATACAGTTAAAAAAAAAAGTGTCATGATTTTCTAACCGTAAAAATAATATAAAAGCACAGAAAGAAAATATGTAGTCCCTTAGTAAAATGGCAGAATCTCAATTCTGTGTGCACTTAGAGGTATAGATTTTCTTCACCAGCTCCTTATTTGAACATTTACTTCTTAATAGAGTGTTTAATATTCACACAGCAGCAGTTCAAATACATGTAAAATAGATCATTTATGCAGCTTTCTGAGACTTCCCTGAAAGTGACCACTTCTATCATGCTTTATACTTTAAGATCATAAAATCTTTAAAGGAAATGGAGACAGAATATAATAAATTATACAATCAAATTGGTTCCCAGTGGACTCTGAACACATCACTGCTGCACTTTACATATTATTGAAATTTGTTTGCACTGTGAAATATCACTTTAATAACCGTCATTCCTATATACTGTACAAAAACAAGTCTTCCCATAGTGGTCAAACCTCTGTAGCATTTTAGAACCTTAATACTCTAGAGGTCTTTTTACATTGGTGTCATGATCGATTCTCTGGTCATATATAAAATCTGTTGTGGTGATATTTGATATTTTTGGTTTATTAGGCATAATGTATATTGTCACCTACCTACTACTTAGTGTTAAATGAAATCTGTCAACCAGGCAGGCCAAGGATGTGTTGGGTGCAGATATTCCTGACAAAACCTTGCCATGTTAGTGTACCTTATATCACTACTAGGGATGACTGGCTGTTGCATGCCATGGCAACCTATTACTTTAATCCAGCAAGTGTGTTGCAACCTGGTTGTTAGATCCCAAACAGAATCTGGATTTGTAGCTAAAGATTATATAGTTCCAGTCTTAACTAAAGCCCCATCCCCTTTTCCCTGGCCAGATTTACTAAGAGGCATATGCAGGCTAGCCCTTGTGTTGCTAATATACACCTGTTTGGGAGCAGTTGTAGATTAGTATCATGATTTACGCCGGCGTAATTCACAATAAATCTGTCACGGGTGGAGGCCTTGCTGTGAAAAGTGGTGTACACCTGGAGGCATCTTGATAAATCTCCCTCATAGTGTTTCGTTGTTCAGTACTCTTTGCTAGCTATTTAGTCTCACTAAGCAAGCAAAGTGTACCCTGTATGTTTATATCCGTATCTCTTTACCTGGTTATTCTGATCTTGTCTCTTATACCTCTGACTACTAAAAACTTTTTCTGCTTTGTTTTATATAGAATTTTTTCTTATCGCTGTATTTGCTGGCTTCCCGGACCGCTCGCCGATGTAAGTGTAAATTGTAACCCTTTGTTTGTTCGTTATCTCAGGTGGTGTCACTGGCAGTGATTTAGTCATTCTACTTTCAGCTTACTTAGGGAGAGTTGTATCTAATAATACTTTTGTCTTTTTGGGAATGGGACAGGATGTCAGACCCTCTTTATGGCGGGCAACCTTCTTTAGATATGGCGAGCCTTACAGTTCTGGCACGTCTCTTTCATATCAACACTGTTACAACAATATAACAATACAACAATTAATAACAGACAGTTCTGTTTTATCGACCTCAGAAACCTGTGTAACCTTAGCGCTACACTTTCATCAACCCTTTAAAGGTTAGGACCCATGTAACCTTTAGTGTTACACTAATATAAGCATTACGTTTCATCTACACTTTAAGGGTTGGGACCCGAGCAACCTTTAGTGTTACAATAATAAGCAATATATTACCTGTAATGGATGTACCTCAAGAGTCCTGTCATACTGACTGTCTGTTTCAAATTACAAGTTATAAGATTTATAGTGTGTACTGAGAATCAAACACCCTGAAACACTGATGGTTAAGGTGGATCTCCTTTATTCAAAGATGGCAGCCAGTTTATATATCCTGGGGGGGGGGATTCTTCTACTAAGGCTCGTGTCAGTACTTCAATGGCTGAGGTACGAGAACAGTTACATAGCAATAGTGTTACCTTACGTAAGCTTTAAGGAATGTAATATCTCTACGTGTTTAGAAGGTCAGCGCCATATTGTAATGCCTTCACTAAATATACAAAATATAACATTCTTAACATTCTGATTCTGTACTGCATTGTCCGTTAGGTGTGAAACCTGCCCATATGACAATCCCTTAGTGTTTATTTGTCTGTCTTGCCTTCGTTTCGTGGTTACACCTTAGCCTTAGGTAAGGGACCGTCACCAAGTTGCAGTTGCCTAGGTCTGTCTTGGGGCATGTAGGCAGGAACAGCTGGGTGGGACAAGTCTAGGGCTCACTGTTCTTATCCTCCTTATACCCTTCCTGGTCTTTCTGTTGCTGCCTAGCTAACAACTAGATAAGAAGACCAGTAAAAGATAAATTGAGATTAATGTAATATTTTGTCAAAGACCTAGCACCATCTTGTTATAGCTGGTGATGCCCAAGTAGAAAAAAGAAAAGAAAAAAAAAAGCCCTGTTTGTAAGCTATAAGCTCTCGTTAAAAGAGTTTTCCCACCAATAAGATTTTTCCCCTATTCACAGCCTAAATGGTGGGACAATCCTTTTTAAGAGCTCATAGAAGATAAGAATATGATCATAGATGGTCTAATGGAGGAAATTGACCTCGAATCTCCCATCATAATGGAGCAGCGGTCATGTGTTTTCAGATCAGCTCTATTTATCATCTATGGGAGCTGGCAGAGATAGCAATGTACAGTGCTCTGACGTAAAAGGGTATGCCAGAAAAAAAAGCTTACAAATCAAATGGTTTTAGAAAGTTATATAGATTTTTAAGTCCCTTCTATTTAAAAAGTCTTCCAGTACCTATTAGCTGCTGTATGTTCTGTAGGAAGTGTTGCATTATTTCAGGTCTGACATAGTGCTCTCAGCTCTCATAGTGTTCCTGTCCATGACAGTAGCAAATCCACATATAAAACCTCTCCTGCTTTGTACAGTTCCTGTCACAAACAGAGGTGACAGCAGAGAGAAATGTGTCAGACAGGAAAGAAAACACTACTTCCTGCAGGGCATACAGCAGCTAATAAGTACTGGAATACTTGAAATTTTTAAATAGAAGTAAAATACAAATTTACATCACTTTCTAAAACCAGTCAATTTGAAGGGAAAGAAAAAAAAAAAAATAATAATAATAATTAATATATATATATATATATATATATATATATATATAGCTGTCAGGCACCTGATCAGCATCTCTTGCAGAGCAGCAACCTAGCCAATTCTAACTAATGCTGTGCAATTGGTCAGTTTTAGATAAGAGTGTATACTCGTTCAAGCTTACTACTTGCTCCAGTATTGCAGCACTCTATACTCAAACCAGTATTTATTAGAGAGAGCTGCTGAAGCTGGGACAGAGCAGGTGTAGGGCTTAGATTATAGAGTTATATAGGGAATTACCTTACAAACATACCCAACAGTTCTTTTAAGGACTAGTAATACTAATTAGTCAGTGTGACTAAACAAGCTAACTCCATACAATATACCAATATTAGAAGGAATAGTAAAGTGCTATATAGGGGGTAGTAGTTGTCAGTTATATCTCCATTCCACAACTACAGTAAAGTCCTTTTTAGGACTGGGGGAAAAACAATAACATTAATCTACCTTACAGTATATAACCAGTGTTATCCAGTCTAATCAGTGGCATTAGGAAACAGTCTTGCGGTGGTAGTGAGTACACGCTGCTGTATTGTGTGATACACTTTTTTTCTGACAGTAGTATACTGACTAGAAATTAGTAAGTATACTTGTTCGAGTTAACTTTTCGCTTGAGTATTTGAAAGTACTTGACACTCAAACAAGAACTGTGCAGTGCTAAAATTAAATTAATAGTCCCCTGCCCACATGTTTGCCAGCTTTAATCAGCCAATAAACATGCAGGGAAGGAGCTGGGAGGTCCAGCTACTTAGCAGCTATGTTGGCTGCTGTGATACCAGTCATTGGACGGCTAAATCAGATGACCTGGGTCTATATAGACTCAGGTCTCCAAATGTTTAAATCACTTGCAGTCTGTTAAGATGACAGGGAGAGGTGCTGGAGCAGGAATAGAGCAGATATAGGGCTTTGACTATATAGTAAGGTAGGCGATTAAGTAATATAATGCTTTAAAGAATTTACTTAATTATTGTTTAACCCTTTGAGGACCAAGCCCAAAATGACCCAGTGGTCCGCGCAAATTTTAATTTTTGTGTTTCTTTCCCTCTTCTCCTTCTAAGAGCTCTAGCTCTTTCAGTTTTCTATCTACAGGGCCATGTAGGGGCTTGTTTTTTACAGGAGTAGTTGTACTTTGTAATGGCAACTTTCATTCTACCATAACATATATGATGAAATCCCAAATATATTATTTATGAAGATATAAATTGGTGAAATCGTAAAAAAGAATGCAATATGGTAACTTTTGGGGGGGTTCCTGTGTCTACGTAATGCACTATATGATAAAAGCATCAAAATACCATTATTCTATAGGTCAGTCCGAACGCAACCATATGCAGGTTACACAGATTTTCTAATGTTATATATATTTTTTTTATTAATTTTTTTTTTTTTTGCAATTAATTAATAAAATGGGACTATTGTGACGCTTATAACGGTTTTATTTTTTCTACCTACGGAGCTGTATGAGGTGTCAATTTTTCCATCATGATCTCTAGTTATTAATCCCATATTTGTGAAGTTCGGACGTTTTGATCACTTTTTATAAAAAAATTTTATATATAATATAACAAAAAAATCGGCGATCCTGGCTCTTTTTTTGCTCTTTTCATTTACGTTGTTTGCCGTTAGTAATGACGCTTGTTATAATTAAATAGATCGGACAATACACACACTACGGTATATTATATGTTTATTTATTATTTTTATATGTTTTTTTTATTTAATGGGAAAGGGGGGTGATTTTGAACTTTTATTGGGGGAGGGGCTTTGGGGTGGTGTAATAATTATTTTCACTTTTTTTTTTAAAACACATTTTAAGTCTTTCTGGGGGACTTCTCCATACTTTGATTGTACTTTGAGTGCAGACACTGTACAATGGTTTGGTTAGTGTGATAGGCGTTCTGCTCATTGAGCCTACCTATGGCAGACTCAATGACCAGAAAGCTAATCGGACCAAACGGAGGAAATGACGTACGTCATTTAACAGCCTGGCCTCCCCTTAGTGTAATGACTGGTGTTTGTACATTATTCTAGTCTGGGGTTACTAATTGGACTTTGGGTGTGTCCTAATTGAAAAGTCCATTGAATATAAGAGTAGAAACAGAGTAAGAATGGTGACAAAAGAAAAACTGTGTGTGAACAACTAATAAAAAACGTGCGCTGTTTGCAAAATACGTCTGAAAACAATGATTATGTTCATTATTTTGATGTCTGTGGTAAAAACGTCTGTTATTCAGTACCTTGTGTGCCTGAAATGGCCTTAATGACAGAGACAAATTTTATGAATATGACCAGTGTCACTTTAGTCATTAATAACTTCGGGATGCTTTTACCTATCCGGCTGATTCTGAGATTGTTTTCTCGTGACATATTGTACTTTACATTTCTGGTAAATTGGAGTCGATACTCATAACAAATCTTTATGAAAAAAACCCAAATAATGTGAAAAAATGTGAAAAAATGCATTTTTCCAACTTTGAAACTTTTTTGCGTATACAGAAAATGGTTATACCACATAAATTATATATTAAATAGCATTAGCAACATGTCTACTTTATGTTGGCAGCATTTATTAAACTATCTTTCATTTTTTTAGACGATAGGAAGCTTAAAACATTAGCAGCAAATTTCCAAATTTTCAGTAAAATTTCAAAATCAGATATTTTTAGGGACCTGTTCAGGTTTAAAGTGTATTTGAGGGGCCTGTATGTTAGAAAGCCCCACAAAGCACCCCATTTCAGAAACTGCACCCCCCAAACTCTGCAAAAGCACATCCAGAAAGTGTTTTAACCCTTTAGGGGAGTCACAGAAATAAAAGCTAAGTGTGTAAGGAATTTGAAAATTTTTATTTTCTGTGCAGAGATTTTATTGTAATCCAATATTTTTCATAATTATAAACCTATTACCAGAGAAATGTACCCCAATAATTATTGCCCCGTTTCTGCAGTTTATAGAAATACCCCATATGTGGCCCTATTGCGCTATTTGACGGAACCACAAGCCTCAGATATAAGGGAGCGCCTAGTGAATTTCAACGCCTCCGTTATATTTGGTCATTTTTGACTGTACCACTTCAGGTTGGCAGAGGCTCTGGGGTGTCAAAACCTAAAAAACACCCCTAAAGGGACACCATTTAGAAAACTACACCCCTCAAGGAATGTAACAAGGGGTGCGGTGAGCATCTGCACCCCACAGGTGCTTCACAGATTTTCCGAACAATATGGCATGAAAAAAGAAAAATTTATTTTTTACACTAAAACGTTGTTCTAGCCTTCAATTTTTCATTTTCTTAAAGGGATAAGAGGCAAAAAAAGACAAAAAATGTGTAGCGCAGTTTCTCCCGAGTACAGAAATACCCCACATGTGGCGATAGAGTGCCAAGGGGCCGCAGGACGAGCCTCCAAAGGGAAGGAGCGCCAATTGGCTTTTGGAAGCTGAATTTCACTGAAAAGGATTTCAAGGGGCATGTCGCATTTACAGAGCCCTCGTGCTGCCAAGACACTGGAAACCCCCCACAAGTGATTCCATTCTGGAAACTACACCCCTCAAGGAATCTAACAAGGGGTGCAGTGAGCATATGGACCCCACTGGTGACGGGCACAAATGTGGAACAATGTGACGTGAAAGGGAAAAATTTCATTTTTTCACTTTCATGGCACAAATGTGCCCGTCATCAAGGGGTCCATATCCTCACTGCACCCCTTTTTAGATTCCCTGAGGGCTGCAGTTTCCATAATGGGGTCACTTGTGGGGGGTTTCCAGTGTTTTGGCAGCACGAGGGCTCTGTAAATGCGACATGGCGTTCATCATCCATTCTAGCCAAATCCAACCTCCAAAATCCAAATGGCGCTCCTTCCCTTCGGAGGCTTGCCCTGCGCCCACATGGCGCTTTATGTCCACATGTGGGGTATTTACGGACTCGGGGGAAATTGCTCTACACATATTGTGTGTTTTTTTCTCTTTTAACCGCTTGTGAAAATGATAAATTCAAGGCTAAACCAACATTATAGTGTAAAAAATGTAATATTTCATTTTCACGCCACATTGTTCCACATTTGTGCCCGTCACCAGTGGGGTCCATATGCTCACTACACCCCATGTTACATTCCTTGAGGGGTACAGTTTCCATAATGGGGTCACTTGTGGGGGGGTTCAACTGTCTTGGCAACACAGAGGCCTTTTGAATGCAACATGGCCCCTCGAAATCCATTCCATCCAAATCCAGCCTTCAAAAACCAAATGGCGCTCCTTCCCTTTGGAGGCTTACCCTGCACCCGCATGGCGCTTTATGTCCACATGTGGGGTATTTCCGTACTCAGGGGAAATTGCTCTACACATTAAATGTTTTTTTTTATCTTTTAACCCCTTGTGAAAATGAAAAAACATGACAAGATTAATGATTTAGAGTAAAAATTTTACAAAAATTACACTAAATGTTGGTCTAGCCTTGATTTTTTTCCATTTCCACAAGGGGTTAAAAAAGAAAATGAACACAAAAGGGTTCCCCTGAGTACGAAAATACCCCACATGTGGGCATAATGTGCCATATGGGCACAGGGCAAGTCACCAAAGGGACAGAGCGCCATTTAGAGGCTGGAATGGAGGATGGAGGCCATGTCGCAATTACAAAGCTCCTGTGCTGCCAGGACAGTAGAAACCCCCGACAAGTGACCCCATTCTGGAAACTACACCCCATAAGGAATCTAACAAGGGGTGCAGTGAGCATATGGACCCCACTGGTGACGGGCACTTACGTAGAACATGTGCCGAGAAAATAAAAAATAATTTTTTTTTCATTTTCATGTCCCAAATGTGGCCGTCACCAGGGGGCCATATCCCCGCTGCCCCCCTTCTTAGATTCCTTATGGGGTGTAGTTTCCAGAATGGGGTCACTTGTGGGAGGTTTTTACTGTCCTGGCCGCACAGAGGCTTTGTAATTGCATCATGGCCTCCTCTAATGGGAATGGCGGCCATACCTACTTAGCTGGGGAAAAGGGACAATTCTAATTTATTTGGGGGTATTAGGCCAATTATTAGTTTATAAGGTTGAAAATGACAGGTGTCCATCAAATTCAACTTGTGTTGATCCAGAGGAAGGCAAAAAAAACCCTCGTGAGGCAGACGACAATAGCCTCATCACAGGGGAAAAAATTCTTTCCTGACTCCATAATGGCTATCAGAATAATCCCTGGATCAACGTGACCCCTGAAATAGGAATAAGGGACAGAATTTAGAAAATGTAGAACCCCAATGAGGTGTGGTACGCCTTGAAGCGATCCAGTATGCAGAGGCCGGGGTGATCAGGACAGGTGTCACACTGGAAAATGTTGTCCTTCCTGATCCCCCTGTTACGCCACACTCTGCACTTCTTCTGGGGTCTCCCGTTCTCCAGTGTGGGGGACGTCACCTGGAAAATGTTGTCCTGGTGCGATACGGGGTCCTTCATATCCAGAAGCGCTGGGTCCGCTCCATGGCTGCTAAATATTAGGGCGCTATTACTGGTTCTGATATGTTCGGATGGTGCCGCAAGCTACAGTAGCTCGGGCAGCGAGGGACCGGAAGAGGGGGTGCTGGTATAAAAGTTATCCCCGTACAGGTGGTGACCTTTATCCAGCAGTGGGAAGATCAGTTCCCGGACGATCTTCCCACTTGTTCCGAGGATGGGGGGGGGCATCTGGGGCTGGATTCGGGTGTCCCTTCCTACATACACTCTAAGGGTACATGCACACTGCGGAATCGCGACAGATAACCCTTCGTGCATTCCGCAGTTGGCACCCGCTGGCGGACTGATGCAGGCACACGTCTCCGTCCGTGTCATAGACTCCATTCTATGCACGGACGGATTCCGCTCTCCGTCCAACGTGTTCATTCTTTGGATGGACGACGGATTCCGCCCGTGCATAGAATGGAGTCTATGACACGGATGGAGACGCACGCCCGCATCAGTCCGCCGGCGGGTGCCAGCTGCGGAATGCACAAAGGGTTATCCTTCGCCATTCCGCAGTGTGCACGTACCCTAAATCTGTAAGAGTACCCTGAGGTACTGTCACAGAGTGTGTAGAATTTCACACCATACCGTCATCTCTTATTGGGACGGTACTGGCGGAAAAGACGTGTCTGGGGGGCAGCGTACGCTACGCTACCCCCAGACACGTCACTGGATGATGAGGATGATGAGGATGAATGGAGGAAAGAAGGATCCCCCATTCATCCTCACTGGCTGTTTCGGTGTCGGAGGCAATAACGTATCCCTCTGACGCCGAAAACACTCTGGGGGCCATCTTTATACGGGGATTAGTATATGGGGTATGTAGTGGTGTAGTGTCAAACTTTATTCAATGTAGTGTGGTGTAATGTAGTGTTTTTTACGTGTTTTTTTACAGTAAGTATAAAAAAAAAAACTACGCCAACAAAGGAGTTGCTGATAAATGCCGCACTTATGTGCGGCACTTATTAGCAGACTGTGGCAGTAGAATATAGAAAAAAAACACCCTACGCCAAAAAGGAGGAGTTGCTGATTAGCAGCGCACTTTCGTGCGATGCTGATCAACACTCAGCGGCGAAAGGGTGCGGAAAATAGAAAAAAAAAAATTTGAAAAAAAAAAATTAAAAAATTTCTACATTCTGAACATCCCTGTAGCTGCTGATAAGTGTATTACACATATCAGCAGCTAGAGGGCAGCAGAGCGCAAAATACGGAAAGAGCCGATGCTGGAGCCGAAAATAGCCGAGAGAAGCCGAACGTGACGTCACGGAAGAAGCCGAAGACCCGAACGAAGACGAGGATGCCGCGAACCCGGAAGACGCCGATCAGGAGCCCGGGACAGGTGAGTAATGTACAAATACCTGCTCTGGACCCCTCGGCTACCTAGCTGAGGGGTCCAGGGCAGGTATTTACTATTTTGTGGGACTCTGATCGTCGTGCCACCGGCCCGATCGCCGTGAACGGCCAGCCGGCCGTTCACGGCGATCGGGCCGGTGGCACGGCGATCACCATTACTTTTTACAGTAATGGCGGTCGGGGCCGTCCTCGGACAGCACCGACCGCCATTTTTTTCCGAGTCATCGGGTCGCCGATGACCCGGAAAGGTTCCGATCGCCGCTATTGGCTGATCTAAATTGATCAGCCTATAGCGGCGATCGTAAGCACGGGGGGTGTTAACCACCCCCCGTGCCGTGAAGCTAAGATGGCCTGCTATGATTTATAGCAGGCCATCTTCCCCGACCGCTGTGTGTGAACACGCAGCGATCGGGGAAACATCGGGCGTAAATTTACGCCCTGATGCGCCAAGTACCAGGGCGCGAGGGCGTAAGTTTACGCCCGATGTCGTTAAGGGGTTAAAAAGGGATCCATGGTGATCATGTGGCAGATCGGATTGTGAGAAGCCAACCTTTTATACTTACCAGGCCTGGCCTAAGTAATTTAATGACGCTGGTCATTACCGATTTCATAGCTCAATTCAGTACGTATGTATGAATTAATCCATATGTGCATTGCTCATAGGAGTCCCGTCCTATATTAAAAGTTTAATCCCCCCACCCCACCCCTTAACCAAGCCATGTAAACAAGTGTCATTCTGGCTGATCTGTGTTCACATAGGGCAGCAGTCTGCCTATCTAATACCATCTAGTCTAATAATATAGAAATGGTTAGGTCTTCCTCTATAATAGGCATGCCTTTATAAAATTAAATGAACTTAAACAAGGTTGTGAAATCTATTGACATTAGGTGGAGTTTGCAGCGTATAGATTTCAGATGGATATATGTATTTGTGAAAGTCAGTCTACCAGGTGTCTTTGCAGACCCCATATGTATAAAATGCTTTAAGCACATATTAGAGCTGGTGAATTAGACACATTTCTTTGAGTCAGTGGAAGCTGGAGGTCTACAATTCATAAAGTTTGTGTAGATCAATTCCTATTGTAGCTGCTCCTTTCAGAACATTTGCCATGCTGCTGAAGGCATTCTTTCTATTATTTATAATTTTCAAAGCATGCAGGACTGGTAGTGGCTAAGGCAAGAATAGGATAGCATACTACGTATGAGATTTATTAATCTATGAGAAATAATAATTGTTTCCTTTTTGCCCATAACAACCAAACACAGGACAAATATTTTGTTTTCTCTTTCATTTCACATTTTAATGATTGATTGATTGATTGATTCAATAAACTGAATGATTATTAATCAGTATATGCTTTAGTAGGCTTCATTGATGTGTGTCCAGTGATAGCCACAGTCAGTTAGTGTTAACTTCTGAATCTTAATCACCTTAAACAGATCCCTTATAAGGGGGCATCCACACGTACAGGATCTGCAGCAGATTTGATGCTGTGTTCAGTCATTTAGTTACATTGATATCTGCGGCATCAAATCGGCTGTGGATTTGCTGTGGATCCTGTACATGTGAACGCACCCTAAAGGACAACAAGTTTCACGTGACAAACTGGAATGTGTCACTTCTATATTATATTTTAAAGGTTTTAAGTTTTAGTTGTCTGTGCCTTTTCTCATGTACTCCAATATTCTTTGATCTTTATGGCTTTATAATCATGATTAGAGAGGGAGGGAGACTTTATTATAATAACACTCCCAAGGCATTCAAATCTCTGACAGTGCTTTGTTGATTTAGTTCAAATTCGAAATATCTGTCAGTCAAATGTCTTATTGTAACAATCCCCTTTATAATAATACCAAACACTGCGGTAAATGAAGGGGAAAACTAATTCTAAAAATGTTTGCATACAGTGGAGACATTACATTAACTATTAATTGTGAAGGCTGTATAAACCAGTAGAACTTTTCAAATCTGGTTGAAACAAAGCTATTGGAAGCATACCTATCGTCATTGAAAGATCTGCAATAAGTTCAGAATCCTAAAACATTATATAGAAAATATATAGGCCCAGGAGGATTTGCTTAGCAAGAGCTACATTAGCTACTTAGTTATATAGTCACAGTGGTATGAAACCTGCTGACCTCCAGCTGTTGCAAACCTACACTTCCCGTTATGCCTGGACAATTTATACTTTGTCCATTTTCTTAAGATATTTCATTGGATAAAACTTTGGGAGACTTTTCACCTACTGTACCTTATTTTGCTGCTATGAGGGAGCAGTGGTTAAATTTAGGTCTTATTCACATGTTCAGTATTTTGTTCAAGTCCATAGATTCCTCCCCGTAGCCACCCGTATAATCCGCAAAAAAATTACGGATTGGGCATCCGTATTGCATCTGTTTGTTATTATTTTATATTTTTTACTGACTGCATATTAGTAGATAATAAAGTAGATTAACCCTTAGAGGACGGGGCCAATTTAAATTTTTGCATTTTTGTTTTTCCCTCCTTGTGCTTAAAAGGCCATAGCACTTGCATTTTTTTCACCTAGAGACTCACATGAGCCCTTATTTTTTGCACCACTAATTGTACTTTGCAATGACAGGCTGATTTTTCTCATAAAGTACACTGCGAAACCAAGAAAAAATTTAAAGTGTGGTGAAATTGAAAAAAAGAAAGAAAAAAAAAACGCATTCCTTTTTCTTTTTTTTTGTTTTTGTTTTCACGCCATTCTCCCTGGGGTAAAACTGATTGTTATGCATGTTCCTAAAGTCATTTAGATTACAACGATATGTAACATGTATAACTTTCATTGTATCTGATGGCCTGTAAAAAATTCAAACCATTGTTAACAATTATATGTTCCTTAAAATTGCTCTATTCCCAGGCTTATAGCACTTTTATCCTTTGGTCTATGTGGCTGTGTAAGGTGTCACTTTTTGCGCCATGATGTGTTCTTTCTATCGGTACCTTGATTGCGCATATGTGACTTTTTGATCGCTTTTTATTACAATTCTTCTGGATTTGATGCGACCAAAAATGCACAATTTTGTACTTTTTTTTTTTTTTTTTTTTTTTTTTTACACTTACGCCGTTTACCGTGCGAGATCAGGAATGTGATAAATTAATAGTTTGGGTGATTACGCATGTGGCGATGAAAAACAAGTTTATTTATTTATTTGTATTATTGTATGTATTATTGTATTATTTATTTATTTTTATTTATATCATGGGAAAAGGTGGTGATTCACACTTTTATTAGGGGAGGGGGCTTTTTATTAATAACACTTTTTTTTTTTTACTTTTACACCTACACTAGAAGCCCCCCTGGGGGACTTCTATTATAAGTACTGTGATCTCTCATTGAGATCTATGCTGCATAGATATGCAGCATAGATCGATGAGGTAGGCACTTTGCTTCCGGCTGCTGCAGCCGGAAGCAATCAAGTACCGAGCGGGGATCAGCGCCATTACGGCGCTGAGCCTAAACGGAGGAGGATGTGTGGATTGGAGGAGCGATCCACCCCACTAGACACGAGGGATGGCTGCAGTGAAGTAATCGGATGTAGTTGTCAACTTTGACAGCTGCATCCGATTACTTTATTAGTCAGACCGAGCCCGCTAATGGCTGCGGCTCCGGGCTAAGAGCGGCACCTGGGACAGTGGCCCCGCTCTGAACATATGTAGGCGGCCTTGGACGTACGGGCCCCCAGGGTCACCTAAGGGTTAAAGTTAAAATAGGTTAAAAAAAAAAACTAGTATGCCCGACCCCAAATAAAAGTCTAATCGCTTGCCTCTTAATTAATTAATTAATTAATTAATTAATTAAATTAATTAATTAATTGTGCTTCTGCAGTTTCTCCTAGTTGTGGTTAGAAACACAACCTTATGACCTGAGTCATCCACATTTTTTTATGGAAATACGGATGCTTAATAGGTTGCAATCTGTAAAAAATAGCGGATCCTATCAATTTCTATAAGGGGATCCGTAAAAAAAAAATCTATGTTCGCACTAGGACATGTCCTTTTTTTCAGCATTGCTTTGCATCCTTGTAATCTACTGATAGACATCAAGGACATCAAGGTGCACTAACTTGAATACAAAAATACCGATCCGTAGATTACAGAATGTGTAAATAAGACCTTAGGCTATGTTTGCACTACAGGATTTTAGAATAAAATAACGGTCGACTATTGATAATGATGGCTGTAAATAGTGAACATTATCAATTGATCAATTATCAATGTATGAGGATTTTCCTGCTGGTAAAATCACATAGGACTTGAAGTTTGTGGAAGTTATATACCAACGAATGAAGTAACCACCACTGTCTGGGGCACACTCCTCGCAGTGAAGATTTACAGATTTGTCCAGCAGCAGAAAAACAACCGCTGAGGATTATACCAGCAGGAAAATCCTCATACAGCCAAGAATATCCTCCTGGCAACTTCAGACCTACTGCATATGCCGTAAGGATAGTTAGCGGTTACTGCTGTATAGCAGTGGTACTATTTGTGGCCACAGGAGCCCCAATAGACCATCTACTATTTACCAAATTATATTATTTTAGAGAATTAATCAGTTGCATACAGTAAGTTCCGTATTCCAGCTTTGCATCAACACGGCCCCATTGCTTTCTCCCCGCCATTTTCTCCTGTGTACATTTACTTATCACAGCATATTTTTATTTCAATGTTGCTGTTTTTGATGTCCAACAGCAACATTGGAACGAAAACATGCTGTATTAGTATATGCAATAATTAGTATATGTAATTTGCATGGTGTTGTAATGACACAGCCGTACTGCTGCTTCATTACAGTGGTGTACACATACAGTTTCCCAACTCTCTGTATCATATTGGAGATGCTGCTGTGCGGGGTGGTGGAGGGTGATTCCACTACAGGCCTTCTATGTCCGTGTCCATGAAACATAGGAATAAGGCCATTGTTAATAATGGCAATTATTTGCCACTAAATGGTGGCCATCCACTAATTTTTTCTTTTAATAGTTTTTATTGGAAATTTGTACTAAACGCACATTAAATAAATAAATTTGCCACGCACACCGGTGGAATAAAAAGTAAAGTAAAACAGAGCCACAACATTGCAAGGTGAAAAAAGTCATCAACATAAACCGCCGAGTGTATTATATGAGCTCTGACATGTATGAAGAGGCTACTTCCAGAACAATCAAAAAGCAGAAACAAAAATAAAACTAAACAAAAACACATACAAGTATACAATGGCAATACTGCACTAATTACCAAAGGAATAAACAGGCTAGTTACACTGACTGGGATTGGGACGGCAACTGTAAGTAGTCAAGTGAAGTTACACGGTGCCCACATCTTCTAGAACACTAAGAACGACAGATTGCGCCTTGCCAACACATATTAATACATTAATAGACCTGATGACCTCTTGGAGCTCCGAGACACAGATTAGCCTTCTCTGGTGTATTGGAAGGGTGTGCATACCCATACCGGGAGCACAAATTGGGGGGATCACATTGAAGCAATCTGAAACCAAAAAATCGAATAGCTATTTACAAGCCTTCCAAAATGTTTGGGCAGCTGGGCGCTGAGCCGCAACTCCTCCAGCACCTATCTGAACAGTTAGGATACATTTTTGTGTTTTCACTGCCTAGGGAGTCGTACCATCTAGTAATGGTCTTGTGCCAAGATTCAACATGGCAACTACATTTCAATGCTCCCCGCCCCCCAATTATTATGTGAGAAAGATTGTCCCTGGTCCTTTTCCCATGAGAGGATATTATGGGATTTCACAAAGGAAGCCATCCATTAAATTTCAATAGTGTGTGAACATAGCTGTTGTGTGATTTCAATCCACTCCTGGTTTTGGTTGCAAAAAACTAACCAAAATATTGAGCAAAAATACTGAACCTAGCCTAAGCGTAGCTTCACATGTACCAGATCCCACGGCGGGGGGTTAAAGGGGCTGGGTCCCATACAGGCAGCAGATCAGCTGCGTGTATGGGACCCATTCAGCTTCACACTACAGGATCTGCAGCTGATTTCGCTGCAGACTCGCAGTGTGGATCCGGTACATGTGAAGCTACCCTAAAAGTAAAATTATTTTGTGTAAAAATGGATACTTATGTATACTGGTTTGCAAAAAATACTGGTTGTCAACTATAATCAGACAGATCTATCAACATTTTATGGAGTTAATTAATTTTGCAAGACTCTGCATATTGTACTTTATAGTTATATTGCATGTATATCTATGAACTTTAAAGTTCATTATTATGCTCAGAAAGTATAACCAAATTATATTAAATGAACTATACACATTTTAGTTTCAGTGTATTTTGTTATTGAGCATTTCAGATTTTGATAAACCTATGTCCACTAAGTGTTAACAAAAGAGGTTTTGGAACAAAAATCATTATTCCTTTGTCCCCTTTGTCTTTGCTTGGCATTTTTTTCTGAAACTTTAAAATAAGCTCTTGAGAGTCATGAAAATAGGCTTTAGACATTCACAATACACACTTAACACTAATCCATAAGATTAAAGCATTTCATAGCTAGGGAAAGTTGCCATGGCAACAAACACTTCAGATTTGTGTTTCTTAATGTTGCTTAGGGTTGTTCTTTGTGCTTCAAAATAACCCAAATATATACTTACATTGGTCATTCTACCAGTTTCCTGGGGTAACTATTTGATCTTTCAATTCATCTAGGTATACTCAATACTATGAAATGTTACTGGTGGGACACAAAACCCCCAATTTAGGATTGTGGGAGCCTGGAGGAAAAGGTCTTGTCAAGTGTAAAAAATATATCATTTATCACAAAAGGAAAACAAAAGTTATAAAATATGGCATATTCTTATATTTTGACTTCATAAGATTTATTGACTTTATGTGACATATAATGGCCAGCTTTACATAGTGAAACGTTTAAGCCCAATGCTCACTATTACCCAGGAATCCAAAATTCAGTGAATACTCCAGCTTGCCCACTTTTGAGAGGGGCTCATGAATCATGACCCTGTTGCAATTTGATTGGCGTCACTGTGTCACTAAACTTGGGACTACAGACTTTAAATTGTTCTAATCATGTGAAATTTCAGAATCCTAGACCCATGATGAAAGGTGTTTTATGGTGCGTTCACACCTACAGGATCTGCAGCTGATTTTCTGCAGCAGATTTCATTTAAATAACTGAACACAGCATCAAATCTGCTGCAGATCCTGTAGGTGTGAACGCACCCTTAAAGCTGTAATTCATTTTCACCTATATTAAGTTTGGTAGAAATTGTGCTAATATATTAATCTCCTCTCTGAAAAGAGATTCTGATGCAGCAGGGTTACAATCTTTTTGAAAGGGAATCTGTCAGCTGTAATTCACATTCCAAACTGCTGACACTGTTAGGGCAAGGAGACAAATGTCACCATTTAAATAACTGTATGTGCTTCCACAATGGTATCAAAGACTAATTCCTAAGAGTGTGTGTGTGCATTTCCTTGATATTACTAGAAAGTGTGCGGGAATGAGTGACAACCATGTCAATAACAACATACTCTTAAGGTATGTTCACACAATGTTTTTTGAGGCAGAAATACAGTCATATTTTGATAATTATGGCGGTAAATATTTATCATGATCATTATTAACCCCTTAACGACCGCAGGCGTATATTTAAGCCCTGCGGCCGCCTCGGGGAGTTGAGAGTGGGGCCGTGCGGCAACCCCGCTCTGAACCGCCACGGTCCTGGGTGCCGCATGTAGCCCAGGACCGCAGCAATTAGCGGGCACGGTCTGATCGCTGTGCCTGCTAATTAAGAAATCAGATGTAGCTGTCAAAGTTGACAGCTGCATCTGAATCCTTTATGCAACCTTCCCTGGTGTCTAGTGGGGTGGATCCCAGAGGACTAATCCCAGAGGACTAATCCACAAATCCGGCAGCGGCCTGGGTCAGCGCCGTAATGACACTGATTCCGGCTCAGCACTCGATTGCTTTCAGCTTCAGCAGCCGAAAGCAATCCAGTGCCTATCTCTTTGATCTATGCTATATAACTATACTGCATAGATCTCAATGAGAGATCAGTGTGCATATACTAGAAGTCCCCAAGAGGGGTTTCTAGTATATGTGTAAAAAAAATAAAGTGTAATTATTAATTAAAAATAAAAACCCTACCCTAATAAAACTTTGAATCACCCCCTTTTCCCATGTTATAAATAAAAATAAATAAATAAATAAACATGTTTGGTATCGCCGAGTGCGTCATTGCCCAAACTATTAATTAATCACATTCCTAATCTCGCGCGGTAAACGGCGTAAGCGTAAAAAAATCCCAAAGTGCAAAATTGCACATTTTTTGTTGCATCAAATCCAGAAAAATTGTAATAAAAAGCAATCAAAAAGTCGCATATGCGCAATCAAGGTACCAATAGAAAGTACACATTATGGTGCAAAAAATGACACATCCCACATCCCCATAGACTAAAGGATAAAAGCGCTATAAGCATTTAAGGAACATATTTTTGTGACAATGGTTTGAATTTTTTACAAGCCATCACATAAAATAAAAGTTATACAGTACATGTTACATATCATTGTAATTGTAACGACTTGAGAAACATATATAACAAGTCAGTTTTACCCCAGGGCGAACAGCGTAAAAACAAATACCCCACAAATAAACAAAATCCTTTTTTTTATTTCAATTTAACCACACATTAATTTTTGTTCTGCTTTTACAGTATACTTTCTGAAAAAAATCAGCCTGTCATTGCAAAGTAATAAAAAAAAATATATAAAAAATAAGGGCTCATGTGGGGTTCGAGGTGAAAAAATGCAACTGCTATGGCCTTTTAAGCACAAAGAGGAGAAAAACGGAAGTGCAGAAATTGAAATTGGATCTGTCTTTAAAGGGTTAACAGTTGTAGTTATCAAAATATGGCTGTATTTTTACCTCAAAAAATCATAGGTAGAAGGTGGGATGCAGATGTGGGAAACAGCCCATGGCTGAGCTCAGCACCAGTTGTTGGATGCTACAGCATGCTTAAATGCAATAAGCCCACTTTACAAGCAACATACAGTATGTGAACTCAACTTAGGGTGCGTTCAAACTGAGGAATCTGCAGAGAAGTTCTGACAGATTCCATTGCTCATCCCCACTCACGGACGCGCGCATCTCCATCCGTCTCATAGAATTAATTTTATGGGCGGGCAAATTCCGCCACCCGCCGAAGGAATTGATATGTCAACATGTCCATGCCTGTGCATAAAAATGAGTCTATATAACAGGTAGAGATGCGTGCTGCCGTGAGCGCGGATAAGCAATGGAATCCGTTGGGACTTCTCCACGCAGATTCCTCAATGTGAACCTACTCTGAGACCATCACAAGTGATAGCGCATGTGCATGTGTTTTATATATATATATATATATATATATATATATATATATATATATATATATACACACAGTATAAACATATATCATGCACGAGCAATGGAATCTGCCGCAATATAGCTATGTATATATATTTTTTTTTTCATTGTACATTGTTCTTAATAAATTTACATTTACCACATCTCCTATATGAACTTATGTATTTCTGTGGTAAGCACAACAAACTCTGTAAAGTCTGCAGCTTCAGATATTTGTGTTCTATCTGGTCCATTTAAAGGAGAATTCTGGCCATTTTTTTAAAAGTATGTTATTGCCTAACAAAAGTTATACACGTTACCAATAGACACTTATTACTGGAAGTGCACATCTAGTGTTTTTTCCCCCTGCACTTACTACTGCATGGTGACGTCATAGCCCTCTGCTGTATAATTCCCAGAGCTGTGTGATACCTGCTGGAGAGGATCCTGCTAGGGCTGCCCTCAAAACCAAAGAAAATACTCCCAGTTTGTGTCGAATTAATTTAAACATGTCTCCTTCAAGCTAGATCCGGCACCACAAATACAGCACCCATCTGCCCCTGCCCGGGGAAGCCATGCAACATTGGCTTTTCTTCTGTAAGTGATTTGCCTGACTCTTCCCAGACCCTGAATGACTCTGAGGGGCCCACACTCATCCACACCACACCCAGGTCCTTGGGCTCATAAACAGCTCATAAACTGTCTAGATTATGCAGTCTCCTGTCACCACACCACAGCTCCTCCTGTTTTGACTTTGCAATCATTTGCCTGTATAACTTTTGTTAGTAAATAACATATATATATATATATATATATATATATATATATATATATATATATATATATATATATATATACATATATATTTGGCCAGACTTCTCCTTTAATCTCCACTGGTAATATATGGTTATAATGATGGCTATATCATTAAATAGGAGGACATGTATTTCTAATGCCATAGTATGAGAAATGAAACAAACATCCAAGTCCCTACATACCCCTTTGGATTGTGCACTAATAAATACTCCATGTGCCTAACATTTAATAGCTGCAGACTATTATTGTATATGCATTTTTCCATACTGAATACCCTTGATGTCTGCTTAAAATGTCAAGTATCTCCTTTAATAAAAGATTCATTACCGGCTTTAAAATGTTGAAAAAAAAAAGTATGTAGTGGCTTTTGTTAAATCCCCTGAATACATATTGATGAAGATGGCTGAACCACAGCGTCCCCATACGAGTTTTCATTGAACCTCCGTTTGTGATCAGCTCTGGATGTAAGCCAATTTCAATTTTAATCTCTATGATTGTGATTTGGTGAATAGGGAGACAGTGAATGAGAGAATGAGGTCATTTTGCAATTTGAGGCCATATCATCAGGTTCATTTAACCCAAAACTACACATCTGTCACTTTCTTTCCTGTCATGTTTAATGAAATTGTCAAACAAATATCACTTACCTGTTTTGTAGAATAAAATACATTTGTAACATTTTACTATGCATTTAGATTTGATGTGATTGTCGATTTCAGACATTTTTTTTTAACTAAAACGTTCCACCTGTAATAACCTGGTTGTCTTGCAGCATTTCCAAGGGTAAAACTGCCATATATTTAAGGGTCCTTTTAGATGGAGCGATAATTCGCCAGATTGCACGATAAACAATTTTGAATGAACGATGTGTTTTTTATAATGATCAGCGTTTAGACGAAACGATACATCGTACGCAAAAATCGTTTTGCGATCGCTTAAGCCTATCTCACACATAGGGTAAATCGGTGAACGACTGTTTAGACGGAACAATCTGCGAATTTTTTGCGAACGAAAAACGGCAATTTTAGAACATGTTGAAAGATCAAAATGAACGATTTATCGCTCGTTGCTTGATCGTTTGCAGTGTTTACACGTACGAATATCGTTCGAATGCAATCGTTATCGTGCAAATTCGAACGACAATCGTTCCGTCTAAAAGCACCATTAGACTCCCCTGGCTATAGAAACATATCAACAGTTTTGATCACATCCCCACTTATCAATAGAACAATCAGCTCAGCTAGGCATTTCTCTACCCACCATCTCCTCGCTGCAGGAAACAGGCTCCACAGGCTCTAGACAGGGTTCAAATACACCAGGTTAATCAAACAGCCTGATACACATTTGGAGACTGTCCAGTAGAGATGAGAGAACATCTAGCATGCTAAGGTTCTTCCAAACCCGAGCATGTGCCATTTGATTACTGGTAGCTGAAGTAGTTGAATGAAGCCCTAAGGAGTCAAATTATGGCTACAGCCTATGGCCATGACCACACAAAGTCTTTTTTGAACGGCCATAAATTAATTTTTCTTATCCCGGAAGTGACAGCCCGCTGTCAGGCTTGTACATGGCTAGACAATATTCCTACTGACTGTGATTAGTGGGTGTCACCCAGCACGTGTGCTATTCTTCTATGACAGGGGTGTCATATTCAGGCCGTGCAGCTATTGCAAAACTACAATTCCCATCATTCCTAGTCAGCCAATGCTTTAGCTTTGGCTGTCCAGGCATGATGGGAATTGTAGTCTTGTAACAGCTTGAGGGCCTGAGCTTGACACTTGTGTTCTGTGACATCAAAACAATGCAGAGATAAAATGGTTTCATCTTCTTAAAACAAACGAAAAAATTGAAATCTGTTAATTTCAGGAAGTGGTTTTTTTTAATAGAGGAAAGATGGGATGTGTGTTGTCCAGCTACCAACGTCCCTAGCTTATGAGTTACATGGTTTGCAGAAATATGCAGATAATAAGAAGTTATTTATTCCAGGTATACTCTACATGATGGTTTGAAATGTGCCACTATAATCACAGATTTTTGCAAGGCTGCAGATCTCCGGTCTAATCAGACATGTCAATGCATCTGGAACTAAACAATCAGACTGCAGAGTAAGGTGTCTTACACAAAATCTATACAGCTCCAGCCTTATGTTTTATACATTGCTGTAATTTATGTAATGTTTAGTCTATACATTTACTATTAATGGGAAATTCACTCTAAAATATAATTCAGACTTTTAAGATTCTGCTTATCGTGGTAAATATTTGAAATCAAAGTATTTTAGGAGTGATACCTTTATTGGCCAACAAAAAATAGTTAGAGCTGTGAGCTTTCGGGATTCACAAGATCCCTTTGTCAGACAAGTTCACAAATGAATGGCTTACAGAAAAAGCACAACATTTTAGGGATGTTACAAGCAAGAAGGGAGAGACATCTGTGAATGGGGGGGGGGGGGGGGGTGTCACAGATGTCTTTCCCTTCTTGCTTGTAACATCCCTAAAATGTTGTGCTTTTTCTGTGAGTCATTCATTTGTGAACTTGTCTGACGAAGGGATCTTGTGAATCCCGAAAGCTCACAGCTCTAACAATTTTTTTTGGCCAATAAAGGTATCACCCCTAAAATACTTTGATTTCAAATATTTACCACGATATGGATTTTTCTGGCTAACACGGTACCATACTATACATTTTTTTAAGATTCTGCTTAGAAATCTTAGTTCTATCTGTTTCTAGGACAGCTGGGTGAGAGGAATATGACAATCAATGTAGCTTACTGAGAAAATAAAAAGTCAGAGCATAAGTAATATGGGTCTATAATATTCATAGTTCTTTAACACAGCAACCAGGTTAGGATTGTATTTTTAATCAACATTTATTGCTCCTTCTCGTCTCTTCTGCACTCAAACTTATTACATTTTATCTATGGTCTTTGGGCCCCTTTTGGTATATGAGTTAAAGGGATTGTCTCATGCAAAGTTTTAAATGCAGCCTTTTTCTTGTGATAATGCAGCTTGGGCATGTTTATGTATGAGAAGTTTGCACTGACTAATATCTAAATTCACAACTAAATTATGCTTCATTTATCCTTTGATTGGGCTGCAGAAGACATACAGTAAGTTGCTGCTTGCTTCTGGTACAAATTAGAGCTGGTTGTAGCCGGGGCCGTATTACCATCTGCTGCTGCCCTAGGCACTACATCTGTAGACACCCCATCTTCACTCACCAATTAGCATCATGATTTTCTAGTTTCTGAACATTATATTGATATCTGATCAATCTTAGACCACGTTCCCATATTTACTGTACTGTATGTCACCATGTGCAGCCAAAACCAGACATTCACGTAGTAACCAATAGAGGTATGGCCACTAATCCTGGTAACAGAGCATGACTACTGGGGAAGAAATGGGAGCATGGTTTGGGCCACATGCATTTCTCCACATATAGAAACATTGGGGAAGATTTATCAAACTGATATAAAGTAGAATTGGCCCAGTTGCCCCTAGCAACCAATCAGATTCCACCTTTCATTTTTCAAAGAATCTGTGAGGAATAAAAGGTGGAATCTGATTCTAGGGGCAACTGATACAATTCTACTTTACACCAGTTTGATAAATCTCCCCCATTGTCTGAATCGTGTTTTTCATGGTTTTTAAAGGGGTTATCCAGCGCTACAAAAACATGGCCACTTTCCCCCCAACTGTTGTCTCCAGTTCAGGTGCAGTTTGCAATTAAGCTCCATTTACTTCAATGGAACTGAGTTTCAAAACTCCACCCAAACTGGAGACAACAGTAGGGGGAAAGTGGCCATGTTTTTGTAGCGCTGGACCCCTTTAACTTTAACCCCTTTAACTGTTTAAAACAAACAAATTTCCACATTAAATCAATGATTAGAGCAGTCTGCATATTGTCTGAGGGAATTCTCACCACAGGATTAGTAGGTAATAGCTCCAGGCATCACACTTAACACCACAAAAAAAAAAAAAAAAGACACCAGATTTACCGGCATGTCTGAACAGGAGGTAGAGGATTACAAAGATAACTACAAAAAAAAGTTATTCCCTGCTCCCTGGTGCTGCCCCTCTGAAAGGTGCTGCCCTAGGCACTGGACCACGGGTGCCTAGTGGTAAATACGGCTCTGGTTCTAGCAACAGGATAATGCCTCTTTATCATATCATTGGTGAAACCGTCTAAAAAATGCACCAGGAAACTGCCTGACATAATTTCTGCCCCATACACAGTTGGAGACTGTCCAGTAGAGATGAGAGAACATTGAGCATGCTTGAATTCATCTAAACTCGAGAATATGGCATTTGATTACTGGTGGCTGAAGAAGTTGTATGAAGCTCTAGGGAGCCCTGAAAAACATGGATACAGCCTATGGCTATAACCACACTTTTTTTTTTTTTTTGGATGTCCATCATTTAATTGCAAAATAATGTGTGTTATTGCAAAATAATGTTCGTTATTTGGCTGTGAAATGAAATGGCCGTCAGATAGCCAAAAAAGAAGTTGTATGATTGCGGCATATGGCTGGGTTCACACTATGTATATTTGAGGCTGTATTTGTGAGGCTGTATAGCAACCAAAACCAGGAGTGGATTGAAAACACAGAAAGGCTCTGTTCACATAATGTTGTAATTGAGTGGATGGCCATCATTTAATGGCAAATATTTGCTGTTATTTTAAAACAACGGCTGTGGTATTGAAATAATGGCCGTTATTTACTGTTATATGGCGGCCATCCACTCAATTTCAACATTGTGTGAACAGATCCTTTCTGTGTTTTCAATCCACTCCTGGTTTTGGTTGCTATGAGGACCTGACATGAGGACCAAATACTGCCTCAAATATACATAGTGTGGACCCAGCCCCTGGCTGTATCCTTGCTTACCAGGCAGCCTTAGGGCTGCATCCAACTTCTGCAACCACCGGCAAACCAAATGCTCCCTCCTCTTGGAACTAGCCAAATGTATGATTTTAAGTTGGCTATTTTTTCAGCAATACCTTCATAAAGAAGATTAGTTTAAAAAAAAAAATACTTGTTTGAAAAGATGAGCGATACAATGGATTCTTTTTCCAGAGATGTCGATCATTACTTTAATTTTAGCTAAGGCTGTCAAATTTATTTTCCTTCAAGAGGAAATTACAAGCTCCGATATGTTCATCTAGTGTTTGAGGCATTATTGCAATGCACTAAGCTAGTCACTCTCATTGTTGTTCCCTGATTTAATATTTTATTTCTGTACTCCTTCATTGAAGATGAGCAAATCTCCAGTCATTAAAGCTCTCAAGATGTCGCTAAATACTTTAATTTGACTAATACACCTGTCATCGGTTTTGTGGCTGTACTAACTTCAAGTTAATATTTACTTTGCATGATTATTTATAACTACAGATGACAATCAAAGTGGAAGCTGAAAAACAAGAAAACCTAGTTTTATTTTTATTTATTTATTTATTTATTTATTTTTTTCAAATAAATTTATAAAAAAAATAAAAGTGAAGAATTGATCTAAGGTTCAGGTAAATAGTAAATCCTATTTAATTGTACCACATCTACATTTTTTTCTATTGACCAAAGAGTGTAATGTGTGAGAAAAAAATAGAACTTACATTTTATTATTAATACAATTATTAATATGTATTGTCATGGAGAGTTCTTTTTTTACAAGGTAAAAATATGCATCCTGCTAGATGACAGCATATTTACATTTATATTGTTTATACTTTGATCATGTTACATTCCCTGTGTCATTTATGACTGGTGCAAACATAGATGTAAAGGTGCTGACAGTAGGGAAAATGCCTTGTTTAGCAAAGTAAGGAACTTCAAGTAAAAACACATTTTGCCATAAATAGTCTATTGCCCCCATAAAAGGTAATTACAAGAGAAATAAATGTTTAAAACAAACTGTGAAGTTGATAAAACCTACAGTTATTTTTAACATGCCTGGGATAAGCATATACCTATCCAAAGAATTAAGAAAAATAAAATAAAATGTGTTCTCTAATTTGTCTGGATTGTTCAAATCTGATGGCAAAGGATGTAATTTAGGTGGCATAAGTCCCCAAATTAACTATAAATGCCCTTTATCTCTCTCCTGTGAGTTATTTCCTAAAAAACAATTTCCACTTTCCATAATGATGTCACTAGGCTTGAGAAAGCGCACATGCGTGAAACAGCTGGTCGCCTTTAGACCGTTTACATTACATTACACAGCAGAGCACAGAGTGGTCAAAATTATACAACTCCTAGCAGGTTGCGCATGGACTGTTGCTGCATATCCATTCCGATCTCCCAGTTTGGTAGTGCCGGATCCACTTGTTCTTTTACTCTGCACTTCCCTCTTTCTGTATCTTCTGCCATTAAATTTAAACGATTGTTTAGAGAAAAGAACACCAAAAACATTGAAGGGACATGCAAAGGGTCATATAAGATTAGAAATACAGGGCTGGTTTCTTGCCACTCTTGTATCTGATATTGCAGCTCATCCTCATTTGCTTTAATGGGACTTAACCCCCAATACTAGACATAGTCCATAGGGTTATAATGTTACTAGGTGGAAACCATAAGGTTTGTGCTTCCCCAAACAGGTTCCTATACAGCATATCTCCAAAATTAAACTGCAATCCATTCTTCAGATACAGCATGTCAAAATGCATAAAATTGAGCCAGACCACTGCTTTTAGAGCAGAGTGGTGGGTCAGTAACCTAGACAATGAGCTGTCAACAAAGGGAATTAAAGAGCAGGCATATCAGGAGAAAGAGGCCAGTTTTCTGTTAAGGTATTTGCAAAAATATTTAACATGATGAGCCATAAAGGGGTTATGCAAAGCTAGAAAAACCTGGCCATTTTTTTCAATAGACAGCACAACTCTTGTCTTCATTTCAGGTGGGCTTTTGCAACCCAGTTCCATTGAAGTGAATGAAGCTTGTTATGTTGTTATGTTGTCTATGGAAAAAAGTGGCAATGTTTTTTCTAACACTGGATGACCCCTTTATCTATGTTAGTAGAGATGGGAATACCTCTTCATCTTATGTGCCATGAGATGTCTTATTAAGTTTTCAGGGGAGACATTCTCCAGAGCACACAGGGAGGACTAGGGCCAAACTTCTATACAGTTCTAAGCACAGGAGCACCAGCTGTAGAATGAAGAAGTAAATACATTCAACAGTTTACATGCCTTTCCAGTGTCACCAACTAATTTAATAACTAGAGTTTATTTTCAATTTATAGGGGATCACAACAGAGCACAACAAAGCATCTTGTTCTTTATAGATGTGACCTTATTTTGAAGTCTTTAGCATAAATTTCATAATATAGGATTTTGTGAGAATGGCATTTCCGTACTTCTTGGTCCTGAAGGAACATCACATTTCATCACACAGATGCCTTCTGTGAATTTGCACATAGTGTAAATGTTCCAGGAACACACATCCTGTTATATCAGATCTTGCTGCCATCTGCTTATTTTTTATTTATTTTTTGACAAATGTGGTATTTTAGTAAATTACTAGAATTTAAAGTTTATTTAGTAAAACTGGGGCAACAGAAGGGATAAAACATGCTCATCTTTCATGTCCCAACAGTCAACATGAAGCCTCTTTTTAGCACAGTAGTTAGCAAAGTTGGTGATTTTAATGTGTTCTTTTCATTGTTGAAAGGCTCATTTGGAAGAAGCAAATGTCAAGTTGCTGTGAGAGTAATGGTTCTGAGAAAGGCGACTGAAAATAAGCTGTAGTCATGCAAAACGTGGATTAAAATACTATGAAAAGTTTGCCCTATTATTTATTTATTGTTTCTGTTACAATAGACCCATTAAATATAACTTAAAAAATTCCAATTTTGTTTCAAGGTTATCAAGGCGTCAGATGTCAGATGAGCGAACCGTCGGGCTTTTGGTCCGACGGCATCTTTGCTCAATTACTATGCCTGGGATGCCTGCGATTCCGGGTGCATAGTTGCGCTCCCCGGGAATCTGCGGGCAGGATCTTCCAGGGAATTTAAGATACATTCCCTGCAACTATGCACCCGGGATCGCAGACATCGCACTGGACTGAGCGGCTTTCGGACCAAAAGTCCAAAAGTTCCGCTCATCTCTGGTGAGATGGATTCATGGAGCATGTACATTAAGGAAAAGTAATCTTGTGCCTTGTAAAAGACCAATTTATATCCATCATAGAAATTCCCCTACAAGCAAACAAGGGAAAGTCCAGATTATTGAAAAAAGGATTAAGAGGTGTATGAGGAAAGTGAATTTTGATATTGTTTTGATAGACGATCCTAAAGGGCCAAGTGCCAAAGGAAAGTTGAAAAACTTGAAAACTTCTGTGAAAATGAATTAGGACTAGAGCTGCATGATATTAACTACAGCAACCTGATCCCCAGGGATGAGCTGCATCTCCATCTGTATGTCCAACTATGTAGAGGGGCATACATACTTTTTAAGAGGCTTAATGTGGCATAATTTAAACTTGCTAATTATATTAAGCAATTGCAATTGTGTTTTGCCTTTGGTCACTCCGTTTAGCAGAGTGAGGAGGAAGGTACGTTTCATCCTTTAAATGGGCACTGTCATTAAAATTAACTTTTGACATGTCATCAGCCATGTCAAAAGTTATTGATCAGAGTACTGTAGGTCTCAGTGCTGAGGTGCACTCTGATCAGGAGACATAACAGATGAAAGATCGAAGCCGCGTGATCCTCTCCCCAGTCGTCACTGCTTTTTATCAATAATTTCTTATAGACTTCTGTGGATTTTATTGATGGACTGTGTGACTGGCCGGGGATTGCATTACTCTGCTGTAATCTTTCCCCAGCTATGTTTTCTGGTCAGAGTGGGTCTAAGCAATGAGACCTGCTCTGATCATCAGACATGTCAAAAGTTAATTTTAGTGACAGGTATGCTTTATGGGATCTGGACTTCACAGTTAACCCCCCCCCCAGGTTGTGTCTACACAGCTCTGAAGCTGCTGACTAGAGAAGCTGACTAATGAGAGAGAGGCAAACAAGCAGTCAATACCAATAGTTAGTATATATGTAAAAGCCAAATCACCAAGATGAACTAAAAGTAACAGGACAGGCAGGCAAAAGAGTAGTCAGTACAGAGCTTGGCTATGTTCACACAACATCTGAAAAAGAGAGAAGGCCGTGATTTAACTGACTGCAATGCAATGTATTGAAGTCCATGTATAAAATGACAGACGTTATCTGCGCGGACATCAAACTAATGATCATGGCAATTATCTTCGGACGTATTTTGCAAACAGCGGATGCTATTTTTTAAAAGTTCACACACAGTTTTTCTTTTTTCACCGTCCTTTCTCTATTTTTACTCTTATATTCAATGGACTTTTCATTTAAAGACACAGCCAAAGGCCAATTAGTCCAGCTAAACTAGAATAATGTACCAACAGCCGTCATTGCATGGGCGGGCGGCTAATTCTCAAAATAACGGACGTCATTTTAAAAATCATAACTGGTCAAGAAACTTAGAAGCCATGTTATAATACGTAAGTATATACCTGCAAGCACACCAGATAGCATGCAATATAAAATAAACAGTGTTTGATTGTTGGGGTTCTGACAGCTGCAACTTGCATAATTGGAAAAAAGGCCTCCTGAATGAGAATGGAAATGGAAATGCGGTACACAACGTAATATTTCAGTAAAGAACGGACGTTGTTTGCAATTGAATCAGCGTCCGTTCTTCACTGCAGGGGTGGCATTGCATTAAAGTCAATGCAATACTGCCCGCTGTGTTCACACATCACGTCAATGCTTGTTCTTTAGAAAAATGTACCTGCCAATTATTTACGGTTGCTGTTCAGTGAATAGCGTCCAGAAATAATAGCTGTTCAAACTATGTAAAGTGTGTCGGTGGCCGCACATTACATTGACGTGAATGGTTAATTGATTTGCAGGCACACCCGACAGTGCCCGCAAGTCAATTGTAAAAAAAGAACGTTCCTGCAGGAGATATTGCCTACAGGAACGTCCTGAATGCAGCCCGGCGGCTGGCAGTTTAACAGCGTCCATTGCATAGCAACAGGCTCTGTTAAACCAAGTGTGAAAAACAAATAATGGAATTCAAGCAGACCCCTGCCCCATTCCCGGCAAAAAAATTATCCATTATCCGTTATTTCATAGACTTCAATGCATTTTGTTGAAGTCAGTTAAAATGATGCAATAATGGACGTCTTTTTTAAATCAAAAAGTGGATGCCTTTTTCCTTTTTTGGACAATTTGTGAACATAGCAGACACCTGAAGCACAATATATTCAGCTTTTTTCAGTATGTAAAACGAACAGTGATCAAAAACACTCTGTTATTTATTATGATGAATCGTTAATCTGAATAATTCCATACTGTATATGGCTACGTTTATGAGGCATGTAAAGAGAAGTCAGTTCTCATTTTAATGTTATTGTTAATATAATTGGTTTGTTCCCATGCTGTGATATCACTGAACAGAACTACTGATATAACCAGACAACCAACTGTTACTCTATCTGTTGTATCATCTCACACTTATGCTATATCACTATTTATTAACTAGAAGTCAATTCAACGTGCAGCCAGGTGAAAGTGGTTGTAATTCAAGATGAGCAAATATTTAGTTAGAGTTGTGAATATTTGTGAATCTCATGCAAACAAATCCTAATAAAACAGCCAAACCATTGTAGCTACAGTAGTGGGACTTTTATAGAGTAGTCACACATATAAAAATCCAACAACTCACTGCAATGGCAAGAAACAGACCCAATACAGATATGAAAATCACTAAAAACAGCTCCCCAACTGCCCAAAAATATCTCCATAAAAATAATGAGGCTCTTGGTTACCATTTTCAATTAGTGTAAACCTAATGGTGTCCTCATTCTGTAATGGCAAGATGCAGACCCAATACAGATATGCAAATTACTAAAGCAACTAGTACAGTGTAGGTCCATCCCGGCATTAGGCCACTGTAACGCCTGGAGTAGTGGATCCACTGGACCGTCACCAGCGATGGCACTAACCTCACCAGGGAGCGGAGTCTAAGGGGCCGCTGGTATTCACCAGAGCCCGCCGCAAGGTGGGATGGACTTGCTGCGGCAGGCGACCCCCAGGTCGCTACCCCTGGCTTGGTTGCTAGCGACGGCAGGCGAGGCGTGGCAGGAGCAGTAGGCAGGAGATGGTGCTGGCAGAGGTCTGTAGACGTAACCGCAGGCGACAGGCTGAACACAGGAGCAATGGAGTGACAGGGGAGCAGGAACCAGGAACAAGGACTAGGTAGCGGATAGGTATCAGGAACAACAGGGGGCTGGGCCAAACGCTATGGGAAGCATGTAGAGGCTCCAACCCAAGGGACAGGGCATGCTGGGATTTATAGGGAGTGATTGGTGCAACTAACCAATTAAGGGCGGACTGGCCCTTTAAATCTGAGACAGCCGGGACGCGCGCGCCGGTTGGCATAGACGGAGACAGGAGCGGAGGAGAGGTGAGGCGCCCCCAGGGGCCGAACTAGCAGCAGCGCCGGGTCCCTGCACAAGGACCCTGGTGGCTGCATGGGGCAGGAGGAGGTCGCGGCGGCGGCCCGGAACACGCGACGCTGCCGCGGCCGTGACAGCCACCTTATTGTTGGTGGGAAGAATTACACTATCTGCGAGCCTCATTATTGCTATGGAGATTTATTTGGGCAGTTGGGGGGGTCTGTATCTGTATTGGGTCTGTATCTTTTAATTGCGGTGAACATTCGCGTTTTTGTGTGTTTACAATTTCTGCCATAGCAACATGCTCCTGCCTAGTGTTAATAGTGTTCTAGGAGAGCTGACCAAAATTGTCTATTTTTTTTTCTGTATTCCAGATGGGGGAGTGGCTGCCTCTACTTGGTCATGCACTCCACCCATCCCACCCAGGTGTGTTATTAATTTTGACAGTATAAGATGGATCCTGCATGCCCAGAGCATAGGCTTATTACATGCTATGCAATACCCACAATTTTGTCCTCGAGCATCAATTAATAGTTGGTACCTTATGGCAAATGCCTATCTGATAATTATGCATCTAGTCGTACTGCTACTACAGCTCTACAGACAATTACCTCCAAAGAAAAAATGCTGAAATTATGTAGCCAAAAAATAAATCTTTATTAAATACAATATTAAAAACAATTTGTTCTTTTAAAAAAGAAAGACCAACATTAAAGAACAGTGGCTATCCCGGAGGAGGTATGATAATATACTATACTATTATTGCACATGCCGTGTCCCTGACCGACTTAACGTACCATGTCATAGGCAAACAGTTAAAGTGCTAGTGCAAAACTATCAGTAATCTTTAGTGCATCAAGTCATACATCTTATCACAACTTGCCTAAAACAATCCCTGACCCCATTGATCTTAGAGACACAGCATAATACCTATCAAGTAACTTCCGTATATATCCTCCGGGACACCACCACCCCGACGTGCATTTCATACACAGCATGTGCAATAATAGTATAGTATATTATCATACCTCCTCCGGGATAGCCACTGTTCTTTAATGTTGGTCTTTCTTTTTTAAAAGAACAAATTGTTTTTAATATTGTATTTAATAAAGATTGATTTTTTTGGCTACATAATTTCAGCATTTTTTCTTTGGAGGTAATTTTATTACATGCCATGGAGAGGCTAGTACAGTGTAGGTCCATCCCGGTTTACACTATTTGAAAATGGTAACCAAGAGCCTCATTATTTTAATGGAGATTTTTTTTTTTAGCAGTTGGAGGGCTGCTTTTAGTGACTTTCATATCTGTATTGGGTCTGTATCTTGCCATTGCAGTGAGATGTTGCATTTCTCTGTTTTTGCAATTTCAGCCAAAGCAACATGCTCATGCCTAGTGTGAATAGTGTTCTAGGAGAGCTGACCAAATTTGTCTCTTCTTTTTTTCTGTATTACAGAGTAATTCCCTTAGCATTTTTCTACGTTTTTTGTATGTAACGATTTTATGGAATTAATACAATAAATACCGGATTTTATTGGACTGCTGGAATACGTTTCTTTTATTCATGTTGCAACGCCTGATCACCCACAGGTGAGGTCCTTTGCAGTCCTATTCCGGGAAAGAGAATAGCCAGCTATATTGCAGCAAGTGAAGCATATACGGAGAAGCAGCGGAAAAAACTTTTGCTATTACAGAGTAATGTTTTGTTCAACGGTGTTGGTGGCACTACTGCCTGCCGTGGAGCTGGAACTTTGCAGGGTCTAGTCAACTATCTAATCCTGGCTGGCATTTACCTTCCCACTAGGTGTTACTGGGAGCTGATACCTTCCTTCAATCTGGTTAGGATCACCACTACCACAAGTCTTCCACTGGAACCACCTTGTTTGCCATCACTGGCCATTACCTGCAAAGGGACAGATTTTTTGGCAGACTTCAATATATTGGTGTTTTTATTTATTATTTTAAAGTGAGCAGAAGTAATTTACAATTTCCATCATGCCTAGAGAGTCATTCACACTACGGAATTTGAGCTGAATTTCAAACTGAGTCTGCGGCGCCTGTGTGTCCCATTCATTCAATAGGCTGTCTCATGCGCACTCTGTCATCTGCCCTTACACTTTGGCTATCCAGAAATAATTGGAATTGCAGTTTTTAATGAGCTTGATGGCCGCAGGTTTGACACCTGTGTAGAAGGGGCTGTGTAAAAATGAGGAAAGATCACTGAAAAGGGAAGAAAAGACACATAGAAAAAATGGAGACGAGGATGATCACAGTAATAGCTTTCTGTATAACAAACATGCCTGCTGCTGAATATAGTCATAATTGACTAGTTGTACTTTACAAGTTTTTAGTCATAAAGTTCTGTTTTATTTGATGATAATCTTAGTATTCTACCTTATCTATTATACAGATGTCTCTCACATAGGAAATTTAAAACCTAAATAATGCTGCGTTTACTCGGAACGATTATAGTGCGAATTTGCACGATATCGATCAAATTCGAACGATAATTGTACGTGTAAACACAGCGAACGATCAAGCGACAAGCGACAAATCTTTCATTTAGATCTTTAAATATGTTCTCAAATTGTCGTTGGTCGTTCGCAAAAAATTTGCAGATCGTTTCGTGTAAACAGTCGTTCACCGATTTAACCTACAGTATGTGCGGGACAGGCTTAAGCGATCGCAAAACGATCGCAAATTTTTTTTCCATACAATATATCTTTCCGTCTAAACGCTGATCGCTATAAAAAAAAATTGTTACTTCAAAATCGTTAATTCGATTGGGCGAATGATCGCTTAGTGTAAACGCAGCATTAGTTAATTTAATATATTTTAAAATACAGACAGCATAACACACAATCAAGCAGGAAGTTGGCAGGCTTAGTCATGATTGTTTTCAATGATCATAGAATCCACAAAAAAAAAAAAAAATCAATAGAGGCACAGTAGCAGTAATGTCTTTTTGCCAGAAAGAGATGTAATTCTAGTCACACACGGTGAATCCTATTAGACCTGAGTGCCAAATGGCAGGATTTGTTTTGCAGTTTGGCCAAATTGGATTCATCTGAGCATACAGAGCCCAGGCTGAATGACCATCTACTCTACAGCAGCTTATCAGTATGGTCATCAGATGATCATATACAGCTCTTCACTGTAATGTCAGTGGAGATATTGCCATGTGTATGAAACAAGAATAGTTTATGGGTCTTGATGGTTAGCCAGAAAGATGGACAAAATACAAGTCACATCTTATACAACATACTTGGTCTCATAAAAAAGTCCAATTATAAGAAATTAAAGCAAAATATAAAGTTTTTACAGTAGGAAAAAGAATATTTAGAGAAGGTTTTTTTTTTTTTTTTCCAGGTTTTTTTTTTATTCATTTTTCTCCCTTTTCTTATATTCTGCATTGCTGACCCCAACTGCATTTATGTTCACAATTCTGTTTTACAAAGTTCATAAAATCTCTGCAATAGCGTCAAAATATTATCTCCATACTGTTACTGAAAAAATACTCTGTACACAGACCACTCCCATACAGTGGTAGATACACAGGGTCCCTGCTCTGTATATCGCTGTGTTGCAGCACTTCATCAGAGCTGGGGGTTGGGAACAGCCCTGCAGCTCTGACATGAATGTTGGTGGCAGCAGAGGAGCCTGTATCACTCCTTACTGCTGCTGCTCAATGGAAGTGGACATGTAAAGAAAACTTTACTCATTTATTTTAGTCAAATTATATTACAAAGTATTAGTTAAAAACAAATATCTGGAGTACCCCATTGAGAGATTTTAAACAAATACTGGCTTCTCTCACATGCTAGTTCTAAAGGCCCTATTCCACGGAACGATTATCGTTCGTTTTCGGACGATATCGACCGCTACGGAAGATAATCGTTCCGTGGAATAGAGTGCAACGATCAGCCGACATCGTTCATGTCGGCTGATCGTTGCAGTCGCTTGTTTTTCAACATGTTGAAAAACAAGCGACTGATATAGCAGCGATCTGCTGCCGTCGCTCCGTTGAATAGGAGCGTCGGCAGCAGATGCTGCTATATCCTATGGGCTGCCCGGACGATCAGCGATCCCCCGGGCAGCCCCCCCGCAGCTCCCCGCCGCCCCTCCCGCACTCACCCGCTCGCTGCAGCCGCGTTGAATAGCGGTGGCAGCGAGCGGCGAATGAGGAGCAAACGAGCGCTAATAGCGCTCGTTTGCTCCTCTAAAACGACCCGTGGAATAGGGCCATTAGTTAAAAAAAAAAAAAAAGTTTGTTTTATACTGGATATGGTCGAAAGCCTGTATTCATGTTTTCTATGCAGCTATTAGGCTGCATCCACCTTTTTGAGACATTGTGAATCAAATGCCGATCGGTTTTACTCATGGCCACTTTTAATGTAGCATATTAATAGATTAAAAAAAAACCTGCTAAAAAAACATTTAATGGGAACCTGTCACCCATTATTGCGGCGCAGAGCCTGTCCAAGCCCCCGGTAGAGCCCCAGATACTTACCCTTTGCTGCAAGTCCCACTCCTGGACACGTTCCCAGGACAGAGATTTCACTGTCGGCAGCCCTGTGCACGCTCCAAAGATGGGTCCATTTAAAAAAAAAAAAAAAAAAAAGTTTCCATTCTTCATATCACCGCATGCAGAATCTCCTTAACCCCTTAGGGACCAAGCCTATTTGAGCCTTAATGATCAGGCTCATTTTTCAAAATCTGACCTGTCTCACTTTATGGGCTTATAGCTCAGTGATGCTTTAAAATATGCTAGCGATTCTGAGATTGTTTTTTTGTAACATATGGTACTTTATGTTAGTGGAAAAATTTTGTCACTATCTTTTGTGAAAAACATAAAAATATCATGAAACTTTTTCATGAAATTTCCAAAACTAATTTTTTTAGGGACCAGTTCATTTTTTAAGTGTGTTTAGGAGGCTTGTATACTTGAAACCCCCATAAATGACCCCATTTTGGAAACTACACACGCTAAGGAATCTAGGGGTATAATGAGCATTTTAACCCTACAGGGGCTGGAGGAAAGTATTCACAATTAGGCCGGAAAAAAATGGAAAATAGAAATTTTCAAATGTTCGTTCAGATTAAAGTATCTCATTTTCACAAGCAACAGGAGAGAAAAAGCACCCCAAAATTTGTAACGCAGGTCCTCCATATGGGGGCGTAAACCACTGTATGGGCACACAGCAGGGCTCAGAAGGGAAGGAGCGCCAATTAGCATTTTCAGTGCAGATTTTGCTGTACAAGTTTTCAGACGCCAGGTGCATTTGCAGTGCCCCTGTAGTGCCAGCTAGTGATGAGCAAATAGTGAGATATTTGAATATTCGATATTCGTACGAATATCCCGCGAATATTCAAATATTCGATCGAATATTTGATCCCATTAAAGTCTATGGGAACAAGTATTCGATTAGTGATAAACATCTATTTGACCATTTGGATGGTAAAACCGGAAGCTGGGGGATTTGAATGCTTATCGAATATTTGTCAAATATTCGCGGGATATTTGTACGAATGTCGAATATTCGAATAGATATTCGATTGAATAGTGAGATATTCGATCGAACAGTATTTGCTCATCACTAGTGCCAGCAGAGTGAAATCCCCCCATAAGTCAGCACATTTTGGAACGTTAACCCCTCAAAAAATACGTCTTGGGGTGCAGTGAGCATTTTGACCCCACAGGTATTAGAGAAAAGTATTTAAAATTAGACAGTAAAAATGAAAAACTAGAATTTTTCCAATAATATGTATGTTTAGTTTAAAATTTCTCAATTTCACAAGCAACAGGAGAGAAAAGGCACGCCAAAATCTGTAACGCAGGTTCTTCCGAGTAGAAAGGTAGCCCATATGTGGGCATAAACCACTGTATGGGCACACAGCACGCCTCAGAAGGAAAGGATCGCCAATTAGCATTTTCAGTGCAGATTTTGCTGTAGAAGTTTCTGAGCGCCAGGTGCGTTTGCAGAGCCCCAGTAGTGTCAGCAGAGAGAAACTCCCCATAAGTCACCCCATTTTGGAAAGTGCACCCCTCAAAGAATACGTCTTGGGGTGCAATGAGCATTTTGACCCCACAGGTATTAGAGGAAAGTATTCAAAATTGTGGTACAATGGTACCACATATGTGAGCATAAACCACTGTATGGGCACACAGCAGGGCTCAGAAAGAAGGGAGAGCCAATTAGCATTTTCAGTGCAGATTTTGCTGAACAAGTTTCCGAGCACCAGGTGCGTTTGCAGAGCCCCTGTAGTGTCCGCAGAAGAGAAACCCCCCAAAAGTCACCCCATTTTGGAAAGTGCACCCCTCAAAAAATACGTCTTGGGGTGCAATGAGCATTTTGACCCCACAGGTGTTAGGGGAAAGTATTCAAAATTAGACAGTAAAAATGAAAAACTAGAATTTTTCCAATAATATGTTTGTTTAGTTTGAAATTTCTCAACTTCACAAGGAAAGGGAGAGAAAGCGCACCCCAAAATCTGTAACGCAGGTTTTCCTGAGTACAGCATTTCCTGAGTGAGCATTTTACCCCACAGGTATTAGAGGAAAGGATTCAAAATTAGAAAGTAAAAATGAAAAAAAAAAATATTTTCTTCAAAAATATGTTTGTTTAGTTTGAAATTTCAAAATTTTTACGAGAAACAGGAGAGAAAATGCACTGCAAAATTTGTAAAGCAGGTTCTCCTGAGTACAACAGTACCTCATATGTGGGCATAAATCACTGTATGGGCACGCAGCAGGGCTCAGAAGGGAAGGAGCGTCATTTTGCTGGAGCAAAACAGCAGCTAGTATCGGTTATTAGAATAGCGCAGTTGCTAAAAAAAATTTTTTAAAAAGAGATTACAGGTAATCTGGGGTGGTGACGGGCAACCTGGGAGTGTTTACTTGCTATCTGGGGTGGTGAAGGGCAATTTGGGGTGGTACGAGCATCTGTGGCAATCTGGGGTGTTTATGGGCAATCTGGGGGTGTTTACTGGCTATCTGGGTTTGTTACGGGCAATCTGGGGTGGTTACGGTCAATCTGGGGGTGTTTACTGGCTATCTAGGGGTGTTAACTGGCTATCTGGGGGTGTTTACCGACTATCTAGGGGTGTTTACTGGCTATATGGGGTGGTAACGGACAATCTGAGGGTGTTTACTGCCTACATGGGGTGGTAACGGACAATCTGGGGGCGTTTACTGGCTATCTGAGTTGGTGACGGGCAATCTGGGGGGGGTCACAGGCAAACTGGGGTGGTGATTGTCAATCTGGGGAGGAGTGACAGGCAATCTGGGGTGGGTATGGGCAATCTGGGGTGGTTACGGGCAATCTGGGGTGGTTACGGGCAATCTGGGGTGGTTATGGGTAGCCTGTGGCAACTGGGGTGGTTACAGCCAATCTGGGGGTGTTTACTGGCTATCTGGGGTGGTTACAGGTAATGCGGAGTGGTTACAGGTAATCTGGGTTGGTTACAGGTAATGCGGGGTGGTTACAGGTAATCTGGTGTGGTTACAGGTAATCTTGTGTGGTTACAGGTAATGCGGAGTGGTTACAGGTAATCTGGGGTGGTTACAGGTAATCTGGGGTGATTACAGGTAATGCGAGGTGGTTACAGGTAACCTGGGGCACTTGACTTTTTATCCCGTCACCAATGATTTTTGGTGCCGGGAGCATTTGGAACAAGTGATCAGTGGTATATAGTATATACCGCTGATCACTTGTACCAGGACCACATTGGCTAGTCCCTGATCATTGCCCCATGCTCTCCGCCACCTCTGGTAGTGGAGAGAATGAGAGTTTGATCTTTTTTTAAGGATACAAACACACTTGCTGTATCCACAGCGAGTTTCTGGCTGCATATTCGCAGCGAGACTTGCTGAGGATCCCAGCCATGTGTACTCAATGGCAGACAAACTCACAGCAGGGATGTACATCCCTGCTGCGAGTTTGTCCGCAGCTCACCCCGTTAACTCCCCGGCCACCAGAGACTATACACCAGCTAATCCCGGTTACTGGGCTCCCGACGTCTTCACGGTCTGTTCAGCCAATCAGTGCTGCGGTGGGGCAGCGCACTGATTGGCTGAGCGGGACGTGTCGGGAATCAGCGAAGGACCAGATGATGTATAGTCGGGACCAGGTAATGTATAGTCTCCGGCGGGGGGTTAACGGGTCGGCCTTTGGACAAACTCGCAGCAGTTTGTCTGCCATTGAGTTCACAGGGCCGGGATCCTCAGCGAGTCTCGCTGCGAATACGCAGCGAGAAACTCGCTGCCGATGCGGCAAGTGTGTTTGTACCCTAAGGAATTAATCACTGTGAACACTAAGGTTATTCCGGGTGGGACATGGGGGGGGACATTCATCTCCTCTCACTGTGGATTAGTGGTGAGAGGAGATAAAAGCATGCAGTGCCCGTTACCGGTGGCCGCCGTTATACTGGTAATAACGGCGATCGACGGTGCGGGGACTGGCCGTGACTGAGCCCACACTCTGCCCCAACTTCTCAGCGACCTCCGGTAGCTGAGAGGAGGGGGCTGCGGGGCATTACTGGCGCTGCTGCACTATTCTGCACCATCGCCATAAAGAGCTGATGGCAGCAGAATAGAGCCCATTAGTGATCGCCGTAAAAATTAATATCGGCGGTCACTAATAACATAATACATGTATTCTCTGGGTCACTACGGTTACGGCAATTCCACATTTGTATAGTTTTTTTTAAACTATTACCACTATCTTCCTAGCCAAAACCCACAAAAACTGTCGCCACATTGCAAGATCCATAGCGTTCTTATCTTTTGCGCGAAAGAGCTGGCTTTGGGCTTATTTTATGCAGGAAGATCTGTAGTTTCTATTGATACCAAGTTTTATATGTATATGACTTTTTGATATCTTTTATGACGTATTTTCTAAAGCAGATTGATAAAATACAGCTATTCTGGTACTGTTTTTTTATTTATTTTTTTACAGCGTGTTTCGTGCGATATAATTATTGATATCTTTTTATAGATTGGGTCGTTACGGATGTAGCGATACCAAATATGTATAGGATTTGTGTTTTTGATCCCTTTTATGTAATGTTTTATAGTGTATGGGGAATGTAATGCATCTTTATTATGGGGGAGGGCGGGGCTGGGGGGATTGTGTTTGGTGCACTTTTTTTACTTTTTTACACTAGTGTACATTACTGTACACTAGTGTAAGACTTTGATCACATTATACAATACACTCTACTACTTCTGCAGTACAGTGTATTGTATCATGTGACCATCCTGCTGACAGGCAGTAGCACAGCCATCCCTGTCAGCAGGATGGCTTATCCATGGTAAGCCCGCGGACCTTCATTAGGCCCCAGGAGTTACAATGGAGACGTCAGGGGGACCGGACGGCGCCGCGGGTCCTCCGATAACGTAATTGGACCTGCGGCACCGTCCGGTACACACCGGAACCCGTTAGATGCCGCTGTCATGCTTTGACAGCGGCATTTAACGGGTTAAACTGTCCGGAGTGGAGAATCCTCCACTCCGGACAGTTACAGGAGGGGGTCAGCGGTCACACAGACCGCTGATCCCTCGCACTGCTGCCGCCGCCGGGCGGCAGTTCGTTCCGATGCCTATGCCGTTAAAAGGCGTACGCATCGGCCCATTAGTGGCCACCGTGAAAAGGCAGCACGGCGGTCACTAAGGGGTTAACTTAAAGTATGACATTCATGAACTCGCACATTGAACTTCCTAAGCGCAAAAAAAAAAAAAAATGCAAAATTCAGATTTTTTTTGGACACATCAAATCCGGAAAAATTGTAATAAAAAGTGATCAAAAAGGCGCATTGTGGAAGCAAGCAACCATTAGAAAGTATATATTATGGTGCAAAAAGGACACCTCCTACAGCCTCATAGACCAAAAAATAAAAAGTGTTATAATGATGGGAATACAGCAATTTTAAGAACTTTTTTTTTTTAATTTTTACATTTTTTTAAAGCCATCTAATAAAATAAAAGTTATATAAATTGCATATCGTTGTAAACTGAGGAAAAAAAGAAAACATGTAAATTTTACCATAGGGAAAACTGTGTAAATACAATCCCACCAAAATGAAGGGGGAAAAATAATATATATATATATCTTTTTGTTACAATTTCACCATCCAAATGCAAATTTCACCATTTCACCTGTCCCTGCCTACTTGCCTGGGAAAGTCCTAGGCCACACAAGGCAACTGGGTGACAGTTCCTAACTTATGATATTGTGAGAACACAAAACAAGGACGAGGCAAACTTACATATAAGGGGTAGTCAACAGGCCGAGATCAAACCAAACAAGTACCAAAACAGAATCCAGGGTTGTCAGGTAAACAAAGGTCAGGAAAGTCAAATAGCTAAGAAGAAATAGGATGTAAGATGCTTTCTAAGGTACACTAGTCTAATAGCCAGTGAGGGTGATAGAAACATGGGGTGCTATGTATATGAGGTCAGGAGTCCGGTCCAGAACGTGATTGGACTGACCTGCTAATCCTCACTAGGCACATATGCAGAGAACACATCTGACTGGCAGGGAGACCTTCCAGTCATTCACATACAGTAGCAATACTGAATAATTCAAAACTAATGCCGGGTGATGGGTTGTGCTCCAACGGTGTGTTGACAGCTTGGGCAGAACCCTGTGAGTCTGCAGCAGTGCCCTGAACGCTGCTGAAGATGTCTCTGGAATGAGGTCAGTTAAGGATATAGCAAGTACTTTATCCATAAGATTGAAATGTATGAAATAATTTAGTCCATTGTTTATATGATATTTTTGTGTCATCTTTCTGAAAAGACCAGTAATAAGAGGTTTATAGAATGCTTATGGGGTGTTTATTGCATTATGTATTATTCAAATATTGCCAACATGACAATTGTTGAAATCCATTCTTGGCACAGAATGACATAATTGCAGGTAATTGTATTATTTAATTAAGTTGGCAGTAAATAAGCAAAGGATCATTTCATTAGACTGTCATTCATCTCCTTTCTTCTCCACACTTGACTTTGCATATCATTTTGTATACACATCATTGAGATACTGACAGCAATTTTTAGCTTTAGATTTTTACAATGCAAATGGCTGCCTGCTATTCATTAGAATTTGTAATTCTGTCATTTCTTTAATCTGTTTTGTCCAACTGATTGTTTTGTGTATAGAGAAAGACGGCTAAACTGTCATTTAATGATAACACATGCAAATGGCGGATATGGCAGGTTTTCTAAAGTGTGAAGATGCTGAAATATACAATATTGTTAGGGTGTCCTCTTACCAATACTGAATGTTGATCATGTTCAATTTCCAACATTTAAAACTTGCAGAGATAAACTTTTTCATTTATTTTTTTTATTTTTGCTTACTCATATTTGTAACAAGAATCTAGCTCTGTTATGAGAAAAATACATCATGTGGACTAGTAAGGAATGAAGCATTATCTAAAGGATACAGCTGAATAAATTCAAAAACCTAAAGCTGTAACTAGACTGCATTACAGTGGGTTGTGTTCCCACTATTGCAGTCTTGCTGAATTTCTTTGTTTACATGATTAGAACCAAACTAACTAGAAGGGTGGACTAGATGGACCAAGTGATCTTTTTCTGCTGACAATCTTCTATGTCTCTATAACTTTGTGGTCTCTGCAATTGTGCCTAAATTGATTGCCTGGGTTTTGCCATAGGATTAGCATTACCAGGCTTAATTGCATGTGTTTTTCTTGTGATCTGATTAAGCCTGGTAATGCTCATCACATAGCGGGGTTGTCCCTATTCTACACTAGAGTAGGGTATAAAGCAAGGTTAGGCTCAAAGACCTAAAAATGTACCTGGAAGCAAAATTGTGAGGTATAGATATCTAGGTTATGCTAAAAAAAAAAAAAAAAAAAAACAATATTGTAGGGGACTATTTGTAAGTGTGGTTACATAGATATGTATTATGTTTGAGATCCCATAAAATTAAAGGAAAACTGTAATCAGTGTCCAACTCAGATTACATGTTCAGTTGTTCATCAAAGCATCAAATCCATGTCAGAATCTGTCAGAAACTCAATCTGATAAGTTGTATTTGTTTCTTTTTTCACATTTTTCCTACTTGATACTTGTGGGTTCTTCAGGGAAATTGGAAAATCAGCCATTTAGATTGACCACTGTATACCAAAACAACTTCCACTCAATCCAGGTAAGGGGGAAATGGCATTGGGAGAGTGAATCACCAGGAGTGTTGCTAGTGAATATAAAAGTAAGACTGTTTGTACTGTCACCTTTTGAGAAAGCCTTTATGACTTTTTAGATTTTTCAGATCTCTTCCAGAACTAGTTTGTCACGCAAAAACAACCTTTCCAAACAAGAGATCTGAAATGTGTAGTTTAGTCTTAATGGAATGTGAATGGACGTCATTCCTCTTACAGTTGTCTAGTCTCAGAGCGTATTTTTTACTTTCAGACAAAAAAAAGTAATATGAGAGGAAAATTGCATCAAATTAAACTGTTCTTCAAGCATAGAGCATGGGAAATGATATGAGTACCGAGCATGTTATTACAAGGTAGAGATAATTTAGAGTCTTTTCTCGATATAATTTAAGTACATTTCTTCAATGTGGATATATCATATAAGACTCAGAGATATACTTTAGTCAGGTCTGACCTTTTGTTTAAAACTTGCTGCTTATTTTCATAAGAAAAGAATAAAATGGCCCATACTTTTATAAAGTTTTAGAGGGAAAGAAATTGAGCATTTTTTTTTTTTTTTTTTATAGTTATGCATAGCATTAGCAAACTTAAAATGTTTTACACCAGGCTATTTGTTATGCTAAGGCTGTATTTTATATCTCCAGAAATTAGCTCTCCTCCTGTCAATCAACCGTGGTCTATAGGGAAATGCATCAATGGACTGTTCGTGTATTGTATGGGCTGAGTGGGCCTATCAAAGAAAGTGACCCTGCTTTCTACTGCTTAATGTGTTAACTACTTCATAATGGTCTTAGGCCTCCTTCCTATTAATTCAGTGTTAACAAGTTTCTAAACCAGATAACCTTTTTAAAAGGAAAGTTACCTTTACGGGGGGAAAAAAAACCTAAATCATTTATGTTGTTTATCTTTTGGTAAAATTGTTGTAAAAATCTATCTATCTATCTATCTTCCTATTAATTTACAATATCTTTCTTTTTGGCTCACAAAACTGCTGAGCCGTATAAAACAGAAGTCCAATTGTCGCAAACACAATTCATAACCATGCACATAATATTTTATCCCTTTTCACCTTTGGCTACAGTAGATGTTATTTTCAGTTTGCTGAGACCTGTCTATTCCCATCTAAATGCACAACTCAAATCCATATGCATGGTCATTCTTTCTGACACGGAACAAGTTTTGTGTGTGCCTTCCTCTTGGCCTGAGGCAGCTTCCTTTGTGACCTGCTTGACCTGCTTCTACTGGATTAATGGCATCTGATGGCAGAGGAGAGACAGCTTGACCTGCCAAGTCTGCCCTTTTTCTACCTGCATTAAAACCCTTTGACCCATTCTGATCCTTGACACTCTTTAATATTAAAGATTCTGTTTTGACTCTTTCAAACTTTCTGGAGAAATCTATGCTGATCAAGCATCTTCCTTCTCCACAGAGAATCTATCTTCTAAACTACGGTATATCTATAGAAACACATCTTCCGTTTTAAAACTAACCTCAAGAGATCTAGATTTCAAAAATGAAAAATAACCAAAATATATGCACGCTGCTGCACTGTTATCCATTCATTTCTCACATTATCCTTGTTCTTTTTTTATTTTTTTTTTATCTTTTCCCTTTCTGTCTTGTTTACATAATTGTTCTTGTATTTGCTAGGAGCATAAATAAATTTGTCTTAGTTCATTTACCTGGTCAGCTTCAGGTGACGCTCGGCAGCTGACAAGGTTTAAAGCTTGTGACCACACTAGATGAGACGTTCTTCTGGAGGTTTTTGGAGTGACAAGTAAATAACTACTCTGGGCAAGGGATGTGTCACACAGGCCAATAGGAGTGGCAGAAGTCTGCACCGATCAGCTGCGGGGGCGGTGTCCGGGCACTTCATTAAAACCTGAGACTACGTATCAATGATGCCTGTGTCATTCTGTGGCTCACTAGCGTTCCTCTGTATTTGTACTTCTGTTTCTCTGATCCTTGCTTAAACTTCTTACTATTCTTTAACCTGACTTTTTTGTACCTTGCTTACCCCTTGCTTTCACCAGGCTACTTCACCTGATTGTCTTTTTTTTTTTTTATGCGTTGTCCGTCCTCATCCTGGGTAGGGTTTGTCGCCTGCAGCCTAGCACAAGTTCTGTAAGTAGGCAAGAACAGTGCTTATTACTTCCATCTGTCGTGACATAAATATTAATAAAAACAAACAAACAGGTCGCAGTGCTTTTTTTTATATCAGGCTACATCATTTAGTAGGTTCTATCCGCAAAATATAGAACTATAAATGTGTAGGATTATAAATATGTGTTATTTTAGTAGTTAGCAGTACTGTTGTTTAAAGAAATAGATGTTATCATTATAGGGGTGGGGGGGATTTATCACCATTCTTAATAAATCTCCCTGTATGTGTTTATCTTTTGGCACTAATATATTGGTGTCACTTAAAGCGACTCTGTACCCACAATCTGTCCCCCCCAAACCGCTTGTACCTTCAGATAGCTGTTTTTACTCCAAAATCTGTCCTGGGGTCCGTTCAGCAGGTGATGCAGTTATTGTCCTAAAAAACAAGTTTTAAACTTGCAGCCATGTGCCAAACTGCAGTGGACTAGAGTATCTGTGCCCTAACTTTGCACCACCCCTCAGTCCTTCCTCCCCACCCTCTTCATCATTAGGAATGACACTGGCAAGATTTTTCCTATTCTTCTGCAGTGAAAACTGCACAGGTGCCTTAACGATCCAGCCCATGTGCAGTATTCACACAGCTGATGAATAGGAGGATACATGTCTGGGGCATTCCTAATGATGAAGAGGGTGGGCAGGAGGGACAGAGAGGTTGTGCCAGCCTAATGCATAGACACTCTAGGCCACGCGAGTTTGGCACAGGGCTGCAAGTTTAAAAGTAAATTTTTAGGACAATAACTGCATCTCCTGCTGAACGCGCCCTAGGGCAGATCTTAAATTAAAAGCAGTTATCTGAAGGTACAAGTGGTTTGGGGTGGGCAGATTGTGGGCAGATTAAAGTGAGTCACTTTAATATGAGTGTGCTGTGGAAAACAAAACTCACCAGCTTCTCATGTCTCTCATTGGAATGGCATCTTCTCTAGTACATTGAAAATTGAGATAAATTACAAAAAATAAAGAAACTTTAAACTTTCAAATATCAAAGTTTGAAATCCGTAGATGGATTCTATAAAGTGTACTTGCCATAAGGGCCATTGCAGGATCAATGGTAAATTCCACTTCTCCACCTCTGCAGACCAGAAGTTTGGGTCTCCATGGCTATGAACAAGCACGAGACCGTATTGTGCTCAAACGACATAGGATCAGTGTTTTAATTGTTTACAAATTAAAAGAAAAAAAATTATATAACATATTTATATATGGAAAGAGACAAAAATAGTACAACTTGTCCATTTAAAAAAAAAAAAAAAACTTATATGGATATATTATAGAACTAGGAAAAAAGAGACTGGAGAAAACTTAAATTGGCCTAGTCACAAAGGGGTTAAAATAATTTAATGACCACTTATTCTGTGTTGGTGACATATTACTTCATCTTGCTGCATCTACCACTAACATTCGCATTATATTATCTCAGTGTAGCTCATTTATTGCATCCCCATAACACACGTTGGGATACAATTAGATATAATAGCACTATTTATTAGTACAAAAAGCATCATCCAATGTACTTTAGCCCACGTCACCCACCCTCTAGACTTTTTTATTTGTAGATCAGACCATTTGGACTATTATATTCACTATCTGAGAGATCAACTTGGATTTGTTATCAATTCTCTCTTTACATTCACATAAGTGGAGCACTCGGTCCAGAAGGCCTATCCCCTAATAACTCACAAAATCTCCCGCAGCTTTTCCATATCACCCACCATACTACAATTTTCAAAGAACACTTGTGTCCTGCTGTTTGTGAATTAAAGCTTGTGCAGTGGGAAAGATCTTTTCCTCCTCTATGTCGGCTGCTCCTACTTCTGAACTTTCAGATTTCATATTAGCCTCTTGAACTAGAAGCGCAGTAACCTTTGTACATTATCTTGCATTAGAATTTAAATACAAAAGAAATTGAATTACTTCAGTTCCCCATACAAGGGATTAAACTGGAAATTCTCTTTATGAATTTAAAATAATCCATTTGACCACTTCATAAAACGTTTTTATTTCGATACTAAAACAGTAACAATAACATTAACAATAACATTATATATATATATATATATATATATAATATATATATATATATATATATATATATATATATATATATATAGTCAACTAGCAACAGCAAGTTTAACTACTCAAACAACCCAATTAAGTACAGAATAGAGGCTAGTGTGGAACCAAGTTTTAAAGATTACCATTAAAGTAGTACCATAAGTGTTTAGACCCTCACTGATCAGTAGAATGAGCAGGGAGACAATAACAGTACTGCATGCGCCTCTTCCCACTCTGTACCTGCAACCTAGAAGGACTCCATAGACTTGCATTTAAAGCATAACTGTCATTTCAGGGTCATTAAAAAAAAAAAAATAGGTAATAGGTTTTATTTAACCAAAAGAGTTTCCTTCTGGACTGAAAAAGCAATCTCCCAGCCTCCCCCCTAACTTCAGAAGAAGCAGGATTTCTGTGGCTACGGAGAGGGGAGGGGCCTGTAATCAGGCAATTGTACAGTAAAGTCACCAAGGTGGGGAAATGAAATAAAGTGTAAAAAAAACACACACACAAAAAAAATAATAATAAATTAAAAATCACATATAATACTCATAGCCCCCAATACAAGCTTTTAGGAGGTGTTGGGAGCATAGGTTATGTTAGAACATACACATATGTCAAAGTGTCTCCAGACAGCCAATACAGACTACCTGTAGGGATGATCATTTTTAATTTAAAGCTTTATTCTTATTCATGTATTCCAAGCCTCATTTTTACTCTTTAAGACTCTATATTTCTCCACTAACATTTATTTAAAGTCTTGTTTGGACCAAGCTGTTAAAAGGCATTAGGAGCAATGGTTACTTGAGGGCATATACATGGTAGACCCTGAATGGCTCATACACATTACCAGTAGAGACAGTCATTTGATACAATAGGTACAGGCAGCACTCACAGTGCCTTTCTTTGTCCACCATCTAGATACACATAGGCTATGTGGTAAGTACTTCAATCCTTGCCAGGTTTATCATCAGTACAACATTTATATGACCAGCTGGAACACCAGCAGACTATGAGTGTGCAGGATCTACAGTCCCAGCTGCAACATCTGTGCAGTGTGGGAAGTGTGCCACAAGATGCCATATAGACTCTATAAGCCTTCATGCCTAATATATCTCATTGATGTAATGGCACAACAGGGTACTGGCGCTTCCTCTTAATTGCCAATGGGGGAGGGGGGTCAATTTATCAAAAATACGACTGGTGGATACCAGGAAATTGGTGCAGATATTTTAGCAAACCACATGGCTTGCACACATATTTCTGTGTCTGTCATGCAGCAGCAAAAGATGCGCCAGATTTACAGGTCAGGGACATGCAGGGCAGGGCAATCTTTTGGGGCAATTGCCTACATGGGAAAACTAGTTACTGGGAAGATTATCACCTACAGGGGAAGGTGCCTACATGGGGAAGACCACCTTTTGGGGGCCTATATGCACAGAGGTCTTACTACTATGTAGATGCATAGAGGGAGCCAAACTACTATAATTTGTTTACTATAAAAAATATTATGGGGGAGATTTATCAGACATGGTTTAAAGTAAAACCTTCTCAGTTTTTCCCTAGCAACCAATCACATTCCACTTTTCATTCCTTACAGACTCTTTGTAAAATTAAGGCTATGTTCACACGTTGTATGAGACCGGCCGTTCCGTGACCCCGGCCAGGTCACGGAACGGCCGGTCTATGGCCGGATCATCTCGACCGGTACTTAAGTACCGGCCGGGTGATCTTTCCGGCCGCGGAGCTCTGATGCGGGTGCATCAGCGTGCGCCCGCATCAGAGCTTCCCATAGCGCACAGTGAACCGAGCGGCTGGAGCTGCTTGCTTCACTGTGTGAACTGACAGGACCTGTCAGTTTTTTCCGGCGCCGTATGGGATCCCGGCCGGAGCGTATACGATGTGTGTACACTCCGGCTGGGATCCCATTGCACATAAGGCTTTGTTACACACCGTAGAACTACGGCCGTAGTTTTACATTGAGTGAACATAGCCTAAAGGTGTAATCTGATTGGTTGCTAGGGGCAACTGAGCCAGTTATGCTTTATACCATGTTTGATAAATCCCCCATTGTCTTTAAAAGATAAGGCTGAATACAAACTAATGGTACATGCTTAGTATAAAAATATACAGACATAAGTGAGAAAGTGCCAGGAAGACAAAACAGGGAGTAATAAAGAAAAAGAGGGGGGAGAGGGGAAAACAAGGTACAACTAGGTAACAGGTAAGCTCATCTTATATAGACAGCAGGTGCCCAGCAATTATATCAGGAATCAGAAATACATGCTTTTTAGTACTGCTGTGTGAGTTGCACAGCAAAGGTGCCTCTTCCAGCAGTGGAGCCAGTAACAGCAATCTCTGCAAGCTAAGTGCTTTTATATTGTATTTGTGAGCGAGTTTTGGAGCGTGCGAGTTTTAGATCTGAAGTGTGTTTTTGTCTCAAGTATGGGACTTTAATATTCTGGGATTAGATTCAGGGAGTTTTAGAGGAAAACAAATTGTTTACTTGCTTTTGAATACATTGTTTGCTTTTGTTGCTTGTTGTTTTTGTTTTGTTTAGTTATACATAATATCACCATAAATATCACCATGCGATGTATGCAATCCTTGATCAACCGATCGAGGGTGCATAACATTGTGGGAGATGTGTGCATGTTGCTGGTTTGGAAGCCCAGATCCTGGATCTAAATGAGCAGCTGCGACGTTTGAGATACATTGACAAACTGGAAAGGGGTCTGGTGCTCACTGAGCAAGCGCTCCAAGGGGTAGATGGGGGAGAGAGTGATAGCATGGAAGTACAGGAGGAAGAGGCAAGTAGTTGGGTCACAGTTAGAAAACGGGGTAGAGGGAAGAGGGGTGAGGGAGGCCAGTCCTGATCTGGCACACCCCAACAAGTTTGCCAAATTGGCGGATGAGGGGGATGTTGATTCAGGGGTGGCATTGCTGCAGCAGGACACTGCCTCTGAAAGCCAGGGGGGTGTCTGCTCCAGTAAGGTGGGAAACAGGAGTTCAGGGCAGGCCAGGCAGGTACTGGTAGTGGGGGACTCAATTATTAGGGGGACAGACAGGGCAATCTGTCACAAAGACCGGGATCGTCGAACGGTGTGTTGCCTTCCTGGCGCTCGAGTTCGCCAGATCGGGCTGACAGATTACTGGGAGGGGCTGGCGATGACCCAGCAGTCATGGTGCACATTGGCACCAATGATAGTTAGAGGTAGGTGGCGGGTCCTTAAAAACGATTTCAGGGACTTAGGCAGGAAGCTTAAAACTAGGACCTCCAAGGTGATATTCTCCGAAATATTACCTGTACCACGAGCCACACCTGAGAGACAGCGGGAGATTAGGGAGGTAAATAAGTGGCTCAAGAGCTGGTGTAGGATAGAGGGGTTTGGGTTCATGGAGAACTGGGCCGACTTCTCGGTCGGTTACAGGCTGTACGGTAAGGATGGGCTGCATCTCAATGGGCAGGGTGCAGCTGTGCTGGGGGAGAAGATGGCTAAGAAGTTGGAGGAGTGTTTAAACTAGGGACCGGGGGGAGGGCAACTACAATATAGTAAGTGAAGACAAAGTAGATGGAGAGCTGGGCCTAGATTATGGAACTGGGGGTGGAGCGGCGGGAGGGGTTAGAACAGTTACTAGTGACAAGAGGAAAGGGAATATGGACAAACATATTAAATGTATGTATACTAATGCTCGAAGCCTCACTAATAAAGCTGAGGAATTAGAACTCATAATGGTTGAAGAAAAATATGATATAGTGGGGATAAGCGAGACATGGCTGGGCTGTTAATATCCAGGGTTATAGTCTATTCAGAAATGACCGTAAAAATAAGAAAGGGGGAGGGGTCTGTCTATATGTTAAATCATGCCTTAAGCCCATTCTGCGGGAGGATATAAGTGATGATAATGTGGAATCTCTTTGGGTAGAAATAAGGGGAGGGACGAAGAATAATAAAATTCTTATAGGAGTGAGTTATAAACCTCAAAGTATAGTGGAAGAGTCAGAAAATCTGCTTATAAGACAAATAGATGCGGCAGCGAAGCAGCGGGAAGTCATTATTATGGGGGACTTTAACTACCCAAATATAAACTGGAAAGCAGAAACCTGCAGCTCCAGGAAGGGAAGCGTGTTTTTGGAAATAGTAAAAGATAATTACCTTTCCCAACTAGTACAGGAACCAACAAGAGGGGGGGCCCTTCTGACCTGATCTTAACCCATAGGCCAGACAGAATATCAAAAATAGAGGTGGGGGGTCACCTAGGTAATAGTGACCATAATATAGTAAGTTTTCAATTATCCTTCAATAAAATAATTAGCAGAGGGGCTACAAAAACATTAAATTTCAGGAAGGCTAATTTCCAAAAACTAAGAGAGGACCTTGGTAACATAGACTAGGACAATGCCTTCAGAAATAAAAGTACACAAGAGAAATGGGACATATTTAAGAGCATCCTGGGTAAATCATGTGAACGGCACATACCATATGGGAAAAAAAAGTAGTAGAAATAAGAGAAATCCAATGTGGTTAACTTCAGCTGTAAGGGGTGCAATAAATGATAAGAAACAAGCATTCAGGCTACTAAAACAAGAAGGTAGTGGGGAAGCATTGAGCAACTATAGACAGAAGAATAGAATGTGTAAAAAGCAAATAAAAGAAGCAAAAATAGCAACAGAAAGAAGGATAGCCACAGAAAGTAAAACGAATCCCAAAATGTTATTCACTTATATAAACAACAAAAGACTTAAAACTGAAAATGTTGGTCCCCTCAAAAATAATCTGGGTGCAATGGTGAAGGGGGAAGAGGAAAAGGTCAATCTACTAAATACATTCTTCTCTATTGTATTCACAGAGGAGAATCCCATAACAGACGATATGACTAGGGATAATATAAATCCTCCGATAAATCTCACCTGCCTAACACAACAAGTGGGGAGACACCTTAAAAACATTAAAATCAATAAGTCACCGGGTCCAGAAGGTATCCATCCTAGAGTTTAGCAAGAATTAAATACTGTGTTAGACAGACCGTTATTCCTAATATTTAAAGATTCTATTACGACAGGAATTGTTTCACAGGACTGGTGCATAGCTAATGTAATACCAATATTCAAGAAGGGGTCAAAGAGTGTTCCTGGAAAGTACAGGCCCGTAAGTCTAACATCTATAGTAGGTAAAGTATTTGAGGGGTTTGTAAGAGATGCTATACTGGAGTATCTTAATGAAAACAATCTTATGACGCAGCCCCAGCATGGATTTATGAGGGATCGATCCTGTCAGACTAATCTGATCGGCTTCTATGAAAAGGTAAGTTATAGACTGGACCTGGGGGAGGCTGTGGATGTTGTGTATCTGGACTTTTCAAAGGCATTTGATACTGTGCTGCATGAAAGGTTGGTCTACAAAATGAGGATGCTGGGACTCGGGGAAAACATATGCAAATGGGTAAGTAACTGGTTGTGTGATAGAAAACAGAGGGTGGTCATTGATGGAACATATTCAGATTGGGTTTTAGTTACTAGTGGGGTACCACAGGGGTCAGTGTTGGGTCCACTTCTTTTTAATATTTTTATTAATGATCTTGTTGAGGGGCTACAGAGCAGAATCTCCATTTTTGATACTAAACTGGGTAAAGTAATCAGTACAGAGGAGGATAATATCATATTACAGAGGGATTTGGAGAAGCTAGAGGCTGGGGCGGTGAAATGGCAAATAAAGTTTAATGTGGATAAATGTAAGGTTATGCACTTGGGCCATAGAAATAATAAATACAGTTATGTGTTAAATAATAAAACACTGGGTAAAACTACTTCCGAAAAGGACCTGGGGGTATTGGTGGACAGTAAACTCAACTTTAGTGATCAGTGCCAGGCAGCAGCTGCCAAGGCTAATAAAATAATGGTATGCATCAAAAGAGGTATAGATGCTAAAGATGAGAACATAGTTTTGCCTCTTTATAAATCACTAGTCAGACCACATATGGAATACTGTGTACAGTTTTGGGCACCGGTATATAAGAAGGACACAGCTGAACTAGAGCGGCTGCAGAGGAGGGCAACAAAGGTCATTAAGGGAATGGGTGGGTTACAGTACCAGGATAGGTTATCAAGCTTGGGGTTATTTACGCAAGAAAAAAGACGTCTTAGGGGCGATCTGATCACAATGTACAAATATATGAATGGACAGTACAGAGATCTTTGTAGTGGTCTTTTTACTCCTAGGTCTGTAACCATGACAAGGGGGCATCCTCTACGTCTAGAGGAAAGAAGATTTTATCATCAGCATCGACGCGGGTTCTTTACTGTACGAGCGGTAAGACTGTGGAACTCTCTGCCACATGATGTTGTCATGGCTGATTCAGTAAATAAGTTCAAGGGAGGCCTGGATGCTTTTCTTGAACAATATAATATTACAAGTTATGGGCATTAGATTTCCGGTGATACGTTGATCCAGGGATTGTTCTGGTTGCCATTGAGTCGGGGGGGGGGGGAGTTTTCTCCCTGTGGTAGGGTGGTTGTCGTTTGCCTCGTGGGGGTTTTTGCCTTACCTGGATCAACACAGTAGGGTTTCCCTAGGTTGAACCTAATGGACTCTTGTCTTCTTTCAACCTTATTTACTATGTTACTATGTAAAGACTCTGTCACCCAACGGGGCACCATACAGTATATGCACCATTGCAGTTTGTTTCAGTGGTCAGAAGAAGATGATTAGGCTAACAAACCTTTAGTAGATTTCTGGGTTTTTTCTGTTTTCAGTAGTATAACCTAGGGTTGTGTCTTAAAGTCCAAAAATATATGGTAATTATTTAGACTATAGAAGGCACTGTGACCCAACCAAGGTTGGGAATTGTGATAGAATGGTGCAGTGCATCCCCACAAGGGTATAGCAGGGGCACCTGCTACACATACAGTCAGCATCCACATTTAAATCCTGTACAAGAATATACAATGTGATGTGGGTAGTACAAAACCAGCAGGGAGTTGCTTCTGCTACAGTAATTGTAGTGCAACATGGAGGCAGGGCTGCCAACTGTGCTTGTACACAGATCAGCACTATAACTGTACAGTATAGGGAACTTTGAAACCAGGGCTGTTGTCCTTGAAGTATAACTCTGCCCTTAAATAGATGTGTTTTCTATTACAGTCACCATCCTGAGACAGGCTATCCACTAGTATTGTACATAAAACATGTATTTTATGTGGTACTCAGCCAGTGATGTTACTTGTGACGCCAGTCGTGTGTTATTATACAGGTGTGATGTTGATACCTGTTTGGCCGGCTTATTGTTCCAGAATGGCGGGTCCCTTGGGCACTTTTCAAGGCAACCTGAAGTGGTAGTAGACCCACTCGGGATGTCGGTACCACTACCCACAGAGAAGGGGAAAAACTAACCCAAGGTAGATGGGGATGTGTGTATGGGTGCAGGAATATAAGACAGAGTCCTGTGCGTTCAGTATACAAAATAAAACACTTTACTGGATAATGTTGTATGTAAACAGTACACTTAATACAGGTAGCACAGATCTTGATAAACGTAGCTACTGACCATATTCGTACTTACGTATAGACTAAGTCTGACTGCCTTCTGCCCCCTAGTTGCATGGAAGCCATCCTTGGTAGGTAGCAGGAGCCCCAGTCATCCAAAGTGAACAACACATTTCTTGCATTGATTTTGAGTTTTTATTGATTTACAAATTTCAGGCAGACATAGATAAAGATCAGCAAGGTTACCAATACTTGACAGGGTTTTGCAAGTAATATGCAATGACATAAGTAGAACAGCAATGATGTAGAAATTTACGTACTAGGTTACCTCTAAACAATACAATAATAACCTGCTAGGTGGGAGAACACATACAGTATGACTACTATAAATTGGAGGTTTGTATATGGTTGGGAAACGCACATTTCTCTCCAAGAAATATCCCTCATAAATATCTGTTGGGAAGATGCTCATATCCACAATATACAAAGTTGTCAGGTTCCCTCTTCAAGTTGAATAAGGACTGGAAGCTGGGAGGATATGGTGGACCCATTTGTTGGATTAGTGATGGGAGATGATGGGATTGGTGAGTGTAAACAGAAAGAGGTAAAGATAGGGGTACCTGTAGGGGAAAGTCTACAAATGAATGTGTCAGCTGGTGTAAAGTGCCTGGGAGAATACAATAGAAAGTGTGCAGGGTAGCGTTTTATAGGGATTGTCTGGTTATTTTATAAATTAAGAATATCACCCTTTCTTAATTAATGGGCAACTCCAACATACTGTATATGAAACAGCACCAGCATTTATCTGATGTGGACTAATACATTTTAGCTAAGAGTGTGGGTAACTAAATCATTTCTAATTAACCATGCTTAGAAATATTATGTTGAAGTTGTTCCATTTGCACCATGGGATGCTTTGGTAATTTTACTACTTATGTAAATCTTAGCAGCTAAAAATAGAGCCGTAGCACGGCTCAGTTTGTAAATATATCATAGGAGAGTTTATCTTATGTCTCAAAAATTTCCCAAAGGAGTGAACGTTAATACACCAACAATAGCAATAATTTATATAACAAATACCCTACTCAAGGGGATGATACACAATGGATTAATATCAAACAATATTATTTGCTCATGTTGAAAGGAGATGTGACATGAGTGCCACGTCATATTTTTACAAATACATTCATTTATCAAACTTACCTTTGGCTATGTTCACACAATGTCAAGAAAAGGTGTCTCTTACATCTGTTATTGCTGTAGTTTAACTTACTGCAATGCATTGAAGTCAATGGAATGAGAGACGGGAAGATTTATCAAAGGGTATAAAATTAAGACTGGTGCAAACTGCCCATAGCAACCAATCAAAGCTCAGCTTTCAGCTCTGGTAAAATGAAAGAGGAGCTGTGATTGGAGGCTTGGCTGGATCCCCCAATCCCCCGAGTGATTCATCATCTCTAACCAGCCCCTACAGCCTACACCTGAGCAGGCAAGGAGAGAAAGAAGCAGCTGCTGCAACTTCACTGATTTTGCAAAAGTCTGCAGTGAAATTAGGGCTATGTTAAGGGCCCTTTTACACGGAAAGATTATCTGACAGATTATCTGCCAAAGATTTGAAGCCAAAACCAGGAATGGATTTGAAAAGAGGAGAAATCTCAGGCTTTCCTTTATTAACTGATCTGTTTATAGTCCATTCCTGGCTTTGGCTTCAAATCTTTGGCAGATAATCTGTCAGATAATCTTTCTGTGTAAAAGGGCCCTTACACATGTTGGAATTTCATTGCAGTACTGCAGCATCTTCACATAAATGATGCAGTAAGGGTCCATTTACACAGAAAGATTATCTGATGGATTATCTGCCAAAGATTTGAAGCCAAAGCCAGAAATTGATTTGAAAAGAGGAGAAATTTCAGGTTTTCTTTTATGACCTGGTCTCTGTTTATAGTCTGTCTTTGGCTTCAAATCTTTGGTAGATAATCTTTCAAATAATCTGTGTAAATGGACCCTTACACAATTCAATGATGCTAAATGGCACAGAGGACCAGAGCCGTCACTGCCATTTCTACTTGTACAAAAAACAAGGTATAAACAATATATCCCATGTAAGATTTTATCGGATAAAGTTCATATTGTGAGGCTCAACTTCAAAGATAAAAGATGTTTGATCATAATACGTGCATGGAAATAAAAAGAAAAACATTAAAATAAATTCTTTACTTTATTCCAATATCAGAGTTAGAGGTAGAGAATACAGTGGGCTGTGTGGTGTTACAGTTAGAGAATACAGTGGGCTGTGTGGTGTTACAGGTAGAGAATACAGTGTGCTGTGTGACGTTACAGGTAGAGAATACAGTGGGCTGTGTGGTGTTACAGGTAGAGAATACAGCGTGCTGTGTGGTGTTACAGGTAGAGAATACAGCGTGCTGTGTGGTGTTACAGGTAGAGAATACAGTGTGCTTTGTGACGTTACAGGTAGAGAATACAGCATACTTTGTGGTGTTACAGGTAGAGAATACAGTGAGCTGTGTGGTTGAGACCACAATGAAATGAGTTCTACAAATAATCCAGTAACACAATGAATTGACAGGGTGGAGGGCAGCATGAACAGCTGTGCAAAAGCAGTGGAACCTGTAGTACTGTGTACAACTGCTCATCCAGGAAGTACAACACAATAAAGAAAGAAGACCCTCAAAACAAATGGATTTTTTTGTAGTTTCAAAACTGGGTTAGATAGATAAGCAATGCTATTTGCTTCTGCAGCAGTTTTTTTTTTTTAACCTCTACCTGGAGTTCCCCTTTAAAGACAAACTTAAAGTCCAATTAGTCCTCCTAAACTAGAATAATGTACCAGCAGAAGTTATTGCACTGATGGGTGGCCAATTCTCAAAATAACGGACGCCATTTTGGACTCATAATGATGGACGTCATTTTAAAAATTATAAACGGACAAGAAAAAATGTTGTCGAAATATGCCCATCTTTTTCCTTCTATTATTGACAGCTTGTTGTCTAGGTCACTGACCAGTAAATTAACATTTTTATTTACCATGATTTTGAAAAAAATTTGAAAAAAAAGGTGAAAGCACCACAGCAAAATTACACAGTGTGAATACAGCCTAAGGCTATGTTTACATTATCATCCCGGCCGGTACTGCAGTACCCGCTGATGATCTTTAGAGCATCAGAACTCCCCACTGCACACTATGGAGCGAGCATCCGGAGCCGCTCGCTCCATAGTGTGCAGTGACAGGGTTTTTTTGTGGCTGCTTTTCACTGAAAAGCGGCCACAGAAAACTGACATGTCAGTTTTCTATGGCGCCACAAGAGATCCCTGCTGGAGCGTATGCTATGTGTATATGCTCCAGCCAGGATACCATAGAAGGCAGGGCAACGTATATTTTTGTAAAAATGATGGCTGTTGTTGCTGATTGCAACAATGGACGTACTTTTACTAAAATATACGTTGTGTGAACATGTGTTCACCCAGTGTTCATCCAAAGTATCTGAAAATAATGTCATTATGTAAGGCTAGTCATCTTGCTTATTACATCACTGACTACATTGAGTTTAGAAAGTGGTTAAGAATGGACAGATCTGTAACTTTAAATCATGTTAATGAGGTAACTAGCAAACCTTGATGAACTCAGCGAACATTGACAGTTGCACTCTAACCCTGGCTATTTAATCCTTTAGCTCCTGCAGTCAATAGTAACTGCAACATATATAAATAGTAAACCACCTATGAAAGGCAAAAACAGAATCCCCCCAACAAAAATTACTTATGTCCCCAAAACTATTTTATTACGAAATATGACTTTTTCCTACCCAAAATAAGCCTGTGAGTCCTGAATGGATTATTTATTTATTTAAATTTAACATAACCCTTTCCCTCTTTAATTAAGTATTAAATTGACTTCATAAAGTAGTCATGACATTTTAGCAACTTGGCAAACACTGTAGTGTGAATTCCTACATCTGTACGCTGAAGAAAACATTGGCTGAGGGAAATAACTTGGAATGTGATACTGGTGGATGATCTTAAACTGTCTGACAGCTGTGTAAATAGCTAATATCTTCATTGAACTAAAGTCAATTGCATAGTGTTGCTCATTAGCAAGTAAGAATTGTGAGCGTCAGCATCTGAACCATTTTATGTTACTTATATACTAGCACACATTATAACAAAATGGCCTCAGGATGATTATATAACATAGCATGAAGATATTCGTCAAGTGTTATCAAGGGTCAGAGTACGTAATAGACCTTTAATCATTGATCCTTCTGATTAATTTAATGCTTCTGACCTAAATAGCTACAAGTTGTTAGCAGTAATCTTAAAATTTTCTCAGGAAAGAAAATAACAGAACTGTTAGAAACAGGAAGGATGATAATGAGTGGCGACAGAGAAGAAAAACGTTTATAGAAATATTGTACTGTATAGGAGTGTGCTTCCTCGTTTACCTTTGTCAGCTATAGGCTAGGTTCACACTAAGTAAAAATAGCATCTGTTTTGCATAATAACGGGCGCCATTGGGCAAAATTTGCACAATGACGCCTGTTGTTATACAAGACGACCGTCCTATGTGAAACTAGCCATAGGAAGCAGGAACAAGGTTTTAGGGAGACAGGAAAAAGTAACAGAAGACATAAATTGTCAGTGAATGGTAGTTTTAATTCTTTAGGCTGGGTTCACACTACGTATATTTCAGTCAGTATTGGGGTCCTCATATTGCAACCAAAACCAGGAGTGGATTAAAAGCACAGAAAGGATCTGTTCACACAATGGGGAAATTGAGTGGATGGCCGCCATATAACAGTAAATAACTGCCATTATTTCAATATAACAGCCGTTGTTTTAAAATAACAGTAAATATTTGCTATTAAATGGCGGCCATCCACTCAATTTCACCATTGTGTGAACAGATCCTTTCTGTGTTTTTAATCCACTTCTGGTTTTGCAAAAAAAAATATGCATATTCAAATTTTGTATGGGACAATCAATGGAGACTTGTAAATGAGTATTCTATTGGAATTTTTCACTGTTCAGTGAGTTCAGTGATTGTTGTGTTTTGTTGGTCTATTTATCATTGCCCCAGTAGCCAGAATCCTGCTCGAGGGGACGAGGGGAAAATACCCCGAAACAAGGGGAAAATACCCCGAAACTGCAGACTGTGGATGGATGCCCAGCCTTGGTAACCCTTGTCTTATGTTGTTATACTCGCCACAGAGTTAGACTTTGACTTACAGGGGCCACCCTGGTGTTTCCCTATTTAGGTCCCAAAGCTCGCAACAGAGTGAGGACCTGAGGGACTACGCATCAGGGTGGTTTGGTGCTCTCCCCACTAGGAGGCACCCCTTGGCAATGGGCTTGCTTCTCTGGAGAGAGGGATATCTGGCTATTCCCGTGTTTTGAGCCTCGTAACTGAGGCTCCACGGACCCCTTTTTTGCATATTCAAATTTTGTATGGGACAATCAATGGAGACTCGTAAATGAATACTTCATTGGAATTTTTCACTGTTCTCCCTGAGTTCAGTGATTGTTGTGTTTTGTTCACTCCTGGTTTTGGTTGCAATATGAGGACCACAATACTGACTGAAATATACGTAGTGTGAACCCAGCCTTAAAATGTAAAGAATAGTTTTAGTTTGAGTCAAATAATTTTTAGGCTATGTTCACACTCTGTATTAGACCTGCCCTTCTGTGACCCAGCCGGGTCACGGAACAGCCGGTCTCGGTCTCTGCCCGGATCATCCCGGCCGATACGGTTGTACCGGCCGAATGATCTTTCTGGCGATAGTGTTTTGATGCGCGCGCACGCATCAGAACTTGCCACTGCACACAATGAAGCAAGCGGCCGGAGCCGCCCGCTTCATTGTGTGAACTGACAGGGTTTCCTACGGCCGCAATTCACTGAATTCACATTTTTTGCGCCATGATATGTTCTTTCTATGGGTACCTTGATTGCGCATATGCAACGTTTTGATCGCTTTTTATTACAATTTTTCTGGATTTGATGCGACCAAAAATGCGCAATTTTGCACTTTGGGATTTTTTCGTGCTTACGCCGTTTACCATACGAGATCGGGAATGTGATTACTTAATAGTTTGGGCAATTACGCAAGCGGAGATACCAAACATGTTTATTTATTTATTTATATTTATAACATGGGAAAAGGGCACCCGGGCTATATGCGGGTACGTCCAGGGTCGCCTAAGGGTTAAACAATAGCAAAATATGAAGCTTCTTGTTCTTCCTTGAGCATATTTTCTCAACAATATTTCCCAACAATTAACTCCCCATCTCCGAAAAGAAAGAATCCTCAATGGCCCAGACTTATTAATATCTCTGTATGTAATGGACAATAGTTTTAGTTTGAATCAAATAATTTTTAGGCTATCGCTGTCTGACTATCCCTCTACCTTATAATTTGATAATATTACTATTTAAGGAAAAAATAGCCACTTTTTTTTTTCATTAGTCATAATGTAACTAGTCAGATATTATCTTTATATCATTAATATATAATACTTAATATATAGTCAGCTAGTATTATTTCATTGAGTTCTTTTTAACTAAAAAGTTCTGGAAATCTTTTCTTTCAGTACTGGTTTTAGCTTCCCATGTGATGTTGTTTTGATGCCTCATGGAATTGATAACAGACTTAAAAGAGAGAGGATGCAGTTTGCAATCTAAAACGTCAAGATGGTGACTGATAAGAGGCCATATAACCCAGATGTATTTAAGGGGTACTTCAGCCAGGACCCAGCAATGGGGGAGATGTTCCCAATCTGAAGAGGGAACTTGAAATGTGGCGTGGCAGGCCCACTCGGCCACTCAGCATCTGTAGTGGTGCCCCACCTCTACCATTGAATGGCAGAGCGGACCTGTCATGTCACATCTCAAGCCACATCTCAAAACAAGCAAGCAGCTGGACACCAGGGGACTGGAGAGGAGGGGTCCCAGCCAGAATACCGCTTGTGATTTATGTAGATGCCGTAGAGCTACAGTGGAACAGATTACACTGCAGAAATAGTAATGTACAGGGTGCATTATTTTGGGAAAGGTGAATAAAAAAATTATGGGAGTGCTTCTTTAACCCCTTGTGGACAGGGTTAATTTTCATTTTTTTTCTCCTTGTGCTTGTGCTTTCTGCAAAACCAGAAAAAATTATATGTGTGGTGAAAAAAAAAACAAAAAAAAAACACGCAATTCTTTTTCTTTGGGGGGTGGGGGTGGGGGGGGGCTTCGTTTTTACTCCCTGTGTCCTATGGAAAAACTGACTTGTTATATATTTTCCTCAAGTCGGTACGATTAAAACAACGTGCAACTTGCATAACTTTTATTTTATAGCACTTTTAGCCTTTAGTCTATGGGGCTGGGGGAGGTGTCATTTTTTGCGCTATTATGTGTACTTTCTATCGTTATCCTTGATTGCACATATGCAACTTTTCGATCGCTTTTTATTACAATTTTTCTGGATTTGATGTGACAAAAATGCACAATTTTGCACTTTGGGATTATTTGGCGCTTACGCTGTTTACCGTACAAGATCAAGAATGGGATACATTTATATTTTGGGTGATTACGCACGCAGCGATAACATGGGAAAAGGGGGGTAATTCATACTTTTATTAGGGGAGGGGATTATTTATTTATTATACAACTTTTAGGTTTTTTACACATACACTAGAAGCCCCCCTGGGGGACTTCTAGAGTATGCACACTGATCTGTCATTGAGATCTATGCTGTATAGTTATACAGCTTAGATCAATTAGATCAGTTTTCTATTTCTTTTGGCTGCTGCAGCCAAAAGCAGTAGAATGCCGAGCCAGGATCAGCACCATTACGGCGCAGACCCCGGCCGGCACCAGATGCAGAGATCGCTCCTCAGTGACAACATCACGGGGGGGCCGATCTCCCTACTAGGCCACCAGGGAACGGCTGCAGTAAGTCTTCAGATGCAGCTGTCAACTTTGACAGCTGCATCTGAAGACTTAATTAGCGGGAACGGCTAATTATCACGGTCCCGGGCTACATGCTTAGTGTCCATCCAGTGCCCTGTTGTACCTCAGTGTCCCCCTGCCATCATCCTCTCCATCAGCCACAGCCCGCACAGCTCTGGGAGTCGGTTCGTGACATCATCATTTTATCCAGGAAGTGAAGCCTTGATGCAGTAGTAAGATAAGCACTTTATAAGCATTTCCCGTAATAAGTGCATATTGGTGATTTGTATAACTTTTGAGGAGCAATACAAAACTTTAATAAAAATTTTCGCTGGACTTCTCCTTTAAGCAGAGCTAAGGACACACTTGATCAGCTTGTAAACTAGACTCTGTCAGCTTTTCTCAGACTGTTCTGAAAGATTTCATAATTAGTCTTCTTAACTGTATAATTTCCAACATGACCTCTGTCATCCAATACACCTGTCCGCTTTTCTTCTTATCACATTCAACTTTTATGGTAATTTTTGCATAATTAATTGATTATAGAGTTTTTTTTCCCATAAATTATTTCCACATAGGTCAATGCAATTAAGAAAATTTGCTAAAAATACTAAGCAGATTCACTTGGCAGGTGAATATAGTCTTATTGGAAGACATTTTTTTGTTGTCTTGGTAATGTGTGTAGATTTCCTAATAAAACTACATGTACAAAAAATCCAGTGCCCTAGATATTGATGTAAATGCTTTTTATTAGAAAACATTAGAAGATTTAAAGTGACACTGTGTCCATTACTGCACATTAAGCATGTATTTAATTATTTTTGTATGCATTACACAATTCATATTTAAAACTTTTATATGTTTTTATGCACTTGCTTTTTATTTCTGTCACTGGATTTGTGTTATCTACCAATTATTATGGTAGCCTATGTTTATTCACATTGCATAGGGCTCATAATGTTTTGCACTTCTATGCCTTGAATTGCACTATAGATACATAATTGATACTATTTAATATATAACAGGTTTTCCATAATAGGGGGTTGTTCTCCTGGTACCATCTAGGTGTGCATTACTTTTTCCCTCCCTCTGTGTGGCCAATGGAGTGCACATGTCTCTGGTAGATTGAGTGGATATGGCATTGGCGTGGCCTCACATGCCGGACATAATTGTTACTCTGGACATGTGTGAGTTTGTTGAGTAGCCTAGGCACATGTGACACTGCCGATCCTTGATCGGAAACATCTGCTGGCATTCCAGAAGCAACAAGTTTCTAGTTAGGGACTGCACTATAAGTCCCTATAGGGACTTCTCTATAAGTCAGTATAGGCATTAATAGAAGTAAAGTCCCGTCACTCACCAAATTCTTTAGTGTGCTTTATTGTGATATTCACATCATACAGGTACAAAGTAGGAGGACGCTTCTGAAGCTGTTGAAGGCCACAGACCAAAACGCTGCGTCCTCCTACTTTGTACCTGTATGATGTGAATATCACAATAAAGCACACTAAAGAATTTGGTGAGTGCCGGGACTTTACTTCTATTGCTTGCTGGGACTAGTACCTACCACGAGCACCACCACCACAGCGGAGTGCTGTCTTGGTTCCATACCAGTATAGGCAATTAGACATGCCCCTTCATAAAAGGGTTATTTGCAAATCACGCATCGGGGTTGGGGCCAGGACAACAACTATATGGGTAAGATGTCATCACCTTATTATATTCTATGATGGGTTATTAGATAGCTGGGTTTGCAGCAATTGTGCACCTAGAATAGTATTCTCCAGTACTGTGTGCTTAGGTCATTTATGCCGATCTGCATTTGCAGAGGAAATGTTGTGACATCAGATATAGTCCGGTTGCTTGAATAGGTCTACAATCTTTCTTTTGGATGAAGTATAGATATATATTTGCCCGTCATGAACATAGTGTCTCTTTGTATGGGACAGAGTTCTTGATTTTTCACATCTAGATGCCATATGTTGTTTCTCCTGAAGTGTTGGACTGTGGAAATCCCTCTTTTTAATAAATTACATTTATTTATGAAGTTTTAAGAATAAAGATTGGTATTTTAAAAGAAAATTATGCTCATATCTGTTTTGGTGGTGTATTATTAAGATTATTTTTTTCTATGATCAAGTGAATAAGTATATAGTATGTGATATTGTATTATTGATACAAGCGAGACACATTTTTGTTTATTATTAATCTAATTCTTTGGAACATATCGGTGTCATTAACGTTATACTGTACATGTGTAGCGGAGTGTAGCCTCTCAGACATACATAGCGGCACAGCACTAAGAGACACTTAGAAAATTCTGAGCCATTGTTAAATAAAATTAATTTGTTTAACTGGAACACATGTGTCATTCTGGGGACCCCACTGTTACTGCATAGTATTAAAAGGCATATGGAGATGTGACAAATCCTCTTATGATGCCTTTGCACAGAGAGATTTTTGAAGCCAAAGCCAGGAACAGACTATAAATTGAGAACAGGTCATAAAGGAAAGACTGAGATTTCTCCTCTTTGGCTTCAAAAATATGTCAGATAAATCTCTGTGTAAAGGCACCCTTAGAAGTCTAAGAACGCTTTATTAGGACCCTGCTCAATGTGCAGAGCCATAACATACATTTATACATAAATTACAAAAACATCCCAAAATATTCCGAAGCTATTTCATTTCAATAATCAACTTTTCTTATTATAAAATTTTGCACTTTCTTTTAGGCTGCGACTAATAAATTATGTTTGACAAACAGCTGGTGGGTGGGGAAGTTAGCGCTGTGACAATGTCACTTCTAATAAATACCACTTTTTATTTTCTACAAGTAATATGCAAAGTAATTCCGCTATAGACATTGCAATCATTTATGCTTTTAGTTATATTTGAACGGCTCAATATAATATTAAACTTTTCAGAACATTTTTATCTTACTCTGGGAATTAAACCATTTGCACAGGTGACTCCTATAGTACAATAGGGTTTTGAAATGTTTGCACATCATTTGAATGCATTTCATCCACAGAAAATATTTAAAAAATGAGGTGAAATGAGTTTTGTAGCCAATCTGAACAATGGGAAATTAATCAAAGGCTTCACACTGTTTGTAGATCAAATTGAAATGGCAAGTAATTGATTCTCAGACAAGGCCTGGATATTGTTAAAATCTTACTCTTGCTGCCATCAAGACTCATTGTAGGTTTAAAACAAATTACAAAGAAACTCTTAAGCCATAATGAGTATACAGTCTCCAGGATAACCAAACAAGCTGAATGCAGTAGTGTATGCAATCTGGAAAGCACAACCCAGCTGTCACTTTTATTCAGAGCACAAATCTATTGTATATTGTAAATGTTTCCGTGTCATGCTTATTGTGCTAAGATGTCTATTGTGTTATAGAATTACTTTTGTAATCCTGATACAACTCAGGAAGAAGAAAAAAAAAACATCTAATGTATAAAGTACTGTATATTATGCATGCAATATGGAGGCAAAGGAATAAGAGGTGTATATGAGACAGCAGCCTGGGGAGGCTGAAGAAAATACATATTCTGTAAAGCTTCTGATATAATGTCCTAACAAGTATTGCTGGGGAAGAACTTACACATAGAGCTGAATTTAGCAATAGGCAAGGAACTCTTGTGCTAATGGCGAACAGTGGGGAAATATAAAGTGTGCAGTATTTATTTGTAAGTAAATTGTATACCTATACATGCCACTTAGGTTTTCACACTATTAGGCTATGTTCACATGGCGTATGAAACCGGCCACAGAACGGCTGGTCTCTAAAAAGATCATCCCGGCCGGTACCGCAGTACCGGCCTCTTTCCGTCCGCAGTGTTCTGATGCGGGTGCTAGAACTCTGATAGCACACAATGAAGCAAGTGGCCGGAGCCACTTGCTTCATTGTGTGAACTGACAGGTCTTTCTGCGGCCGTAATTCACTGAATCACATGTCAGTTGTATGCAGCGCCGCATGGGATCCCGGCCGGAGCGTATACAAAGTGTGTACGTTCCAGCCGGGATCCCATAGAAGAATGGCAGTGTTCCACACTGTACAAAGTACAGCTGTTGTTGCTGATGGCAACAACGGCCATACTTTTACGCTGTGTGAACATAGCCTTAGACTACGTTCACACTACGTAAAAGTGCGGCCGTTGTTTATAGGATCCCGGCCAGAGCGTATACAAATTGTATACACTCCGGCCGGGATCCCTTGCTGTGCCACAAAGAACTGACATGTCAGTTTTCTGCGACCGCAATGCAGTGAACTGCGGCCGTAGAAAACCATGTCAGTTCACACAATGGAGTGAGCGGCTACGGCCGCTTGCTTTATTGTGTGCTGTGGAAGTTCTGATGTGGGCGCACGCTGATGTGCCCAAATCAGAACACTGCGACCGGAAAGATCATCCGGTCGGTATTATCTTTGCAGAGAGCGGACGTTCCTTGACCCAGCCGGGTCAGGCTGCAGATGGTGGTGTTCTTTATTCTGTAACCGCAAACATACATTCACGAGCCATACATACATTGGCAAAGACAATGGGTGGAGAAAAAAGACATGAGACAACCTGTGCTTTATATAAACTGAAAGGGTTTCAGCTTTCTCAAAATCACCAGCTGATGTTTGTAATCTGTTTTGCAGAATGAAGAGACAATATTGTTCATGCATGCTGAGATATTCATTATACTACAGTAAAGGTCCTTTTACATAGACAGATTTGTCATCCTCAAGGAGATGTAAAGGAGCGCCGATCAAAGAGATCTGCGTTTGTTTATAGGGCACATAAAATCAAGTGGCCAGGCTGCACGAATGCACCATGTATCGCTCATGCAGCCATGGAAACTGAAAGCAAAGCTATACATATATCTGGGCTGTCAGTTTCCAGATCCCTAGCAGTGCACTGCTATGATGTAGCATCCTGTTTCTCCAACTCTTCTGTTCCTGTGTCTTCAAGGCCCACCTTCTCTGGCTGTCAATCATTCTGGAGAAGGTGGGACTTAAAGACACAGCTGCTTAATGGTTGAGCCAGAGAAGCAGGATGCCAGATAACTGCAGAAGCACACTAGGTAAGTATGTACTGCAGTGTGATCCCGAAACTGACAGCACAGAAGATACACGCATATCTGTTTGCCTTTATCATTATCTGCTTTACATCCCCTTTTTGCACAGGTAAATGTGTGGATGATACGATAAATTTTGAAGCATATTCTAATGACACAATCAGCCACACATCTAGCTGGTTAGGATTGGGCGCCATCTTGAGGATGTAACATGACAGTGTGAATTCTGCTTGGTGGGCCTGGTCTTCGCGTTGGGGCATGTAAGAGGCTAAGAACCCACTTTCTCCCCCGCCCCACTTCCTGTGTCTTGCAAGACTTGATAACTGAGCAGGTACTGAGGTATATTCAGCAAAGCAGGAACAGTCTGGTAAAAACATTTCACAAGGGCATGAGACTGAGACAGGCTTTCTAAGTGGCCTGAAATAGGCCCTAAAATTAAGTTTTCATTACTAACAACATAGAAAATTACAGTAAGGTTACAAACACACACACCGTATACGCAGCAGATACGCAGCAAATACGCAGCAGATCTGCAGCAGATTTGATGGTGCAGATTTGATGCTGTGTTCAGTTATTTAGATCTAATCTGCTGCGTATTTGTTGTGTATTTGCTGCATATTTGCTGTGTATCACAGCAGTAAATACGCTGAGTATACGGTGTGTGTGTTTGTACCCCCAGGCTATGTTCACACTACGTATATGTCCGGCTGCATATTTTACGCGGCCGGACATATACGTGTGAAACTCCGGCCGGGGATTTAGGTAAGTTGCGGCCAGTACGTACGGTCCGCAAACTTACGCCCGTAGTGTACTTACGCTTCCTTACGCTTTTACTTGGATATCTTCGACTAGCCCCGGACACCCCACAGAACCTTTTGGATCGGCAAATCAAAGTGCAAAAATGAAGAAATCACCACTCCGTACGGGACCCCATGTTACGCTACGGGCGTAAGTTACAGCATTTCCGTCCTGAAACAATGGTCTGGTTCATTTTTTACGGCGCCGCATACGATCCGGGCGTAAGTTCTTACGTAGTGTGAACTGTGCAGCCGTAGATCGTATACTTTCCATTGTACGCAAACTACGTAAATCTCCGGCTGCTTATTCATGGAACGTGCTACGGCCGTCGCCTCAGGATACATTTATCAGCAAAAAAGCATCTTGCAGCATTCAAGTGTAACAAAAATACTTCACATTAAAACAGAAGCCACTAATGGTAAACTCTGAGGGGAAAAAAAATGTTAAGATTCTAAGTGGCAGTTGGAAGAAAAACATTTTAAGATGGCTTGTGACTGGATCATGGGACATCCATTCCTTCAATAGTATAGGAATAGTATACGCTCCGGCTGCGCGAAAACTGACAAGTCATTTTTGTGCAGCCGCTATTTATTAAATAGGGGCCGCACAGACATGCCAGTTCACACAATGGAGAGTGCAGCTGTAGCCACAGCCCATAGCAGATAGCAGCGGTCTGCTGCCACCGTTCCTATTCCACAGAGTGATGGCAGCAGATCGCTGCTATATTAGTTGTTTGTCTTTTGAAATGTTGAAAGACAAACGACAGCAACGTTCAGCCGACATTGTTCGTGTCAGCTGATCGTTGTCTTCTATTGTATTGTAGGGCCTTTAGTTCAGAGGATTGGGATCTGCTACCATGTTTATCTAATCCAGGACAATCCCTTTAATAAGAATAAGATCCATGCACAATACTTAGGTTTTGCATAGTTGCCTTCAGTCTTGTCGGGTCCTGAAGCTGAAGCTTTGTCCCGGGTGCAGATAGCCTTGCCCCTAATTCTTAATATTAAACAATCCTCTATCAACCAAATGCTATTTTTAACCCCTTAGTGACTGCCAATACGGCTTTTTACGGCGGTCACTAAGGGTCCTTATTCTGCTGCCATCAGCTTTTTACGGCGATGGCAGAGAATAAGGCTGCGGGGCCGGGACGGCCCCCACCCCATCCCCCCAGCTATCAGAGGTAGCTGAGGGGTTGGGGCAGTGCGTGGGAATCTGTCCCGCCCCCCCCCCCCTTACCGACGATCGCCGCTATTAACGTTATAGCGGCGGCCGTCGGTAAAGGAGATTACCGGTGCCGCCGCTGCCTTTCATCTCACCCCGCCGTGGATTTGGGGTACTTTTTTTCTCTTGTTCCTCGTGAAATTGAGAAATTTCAAACTAAACGAACATATTATTGGAAGAATTCGTGTTTTTCATTTTTACTGTCTTCTTTTGAAAACTTTCCTGTAATACCTGTGGGGTCAAAATGCTCACCTCACACCAAGATGAATTCTTTGAGGGGTGCACTTTCCAAAATGGGTTTTTTTTCTCTGCTGACACTACAGGGGCACTGCAAACGCACCTGGCGCTCAGAAACTTCTTCAGCAAAATCTGGAAAAGCTAAAATTGGAAAAGCTAATTGGCGCTCCCTTCCTTCTGAGCCCTGCTGTGTGCCCATACAGTGGTTTATGCCCACATATGGGGTACCGTTGTACTGAAGAGAACCTGCGTTACAAATTTTTAGGTGCTTTTTCTCTCATTTTCCTTTTGAAAATGAGAAACTTTAATCTAAACATATATATTATTGGAAAATTTTAATTTTCCATTTTTTTTACCGCCTAATTGTGAATATTTTCCTCCAGCCCCTGTAGGGTTAAAATGCTCATTATACCCCTAGATTAATTCTTTAATTGTAGTTTCCAAAATGGGGTCACTTATGGGGGTTTTCAGGATACCAGACTTTTAAATCCATTTAAAAAAAGAACTGGTCCCTAAAAAAATCAGTTTTGGAAACTTTCACAAAAATGTGATAATTTGCTGATAAATTTCTAAGCCCCGTAACACCCTAAAAAAGTAAAATATGTTTAGCAAATTATGCCAGAATAAAGAAGACATATTGGTAATGTGACTTAGTAACTAATTTATGTGCAACAACTTTCTTTTTTTAGAAGCAGAGAATTTCAAAGTTCATAAAATGCAATTTTTTTTTATTTTTCATGATATTTTGATGTTTTTCACAAAAAAACACACAAAGTAGTGACCAAATTTTGCCACTAACATAAAGTGCCATATGTGACGAAAAAACATTCTCAGAATCGCTAGCATACGTTAAAGCATCACTGAGCTATAAGAGCATAAAGTGATACAGGTCAGATTTTGAAAAATTAGCTTGGTCATTAAGGCCCAAACTAGCTGCAACACAAAGGGGTTAATAATAGTTTCTTAATTTGGGAAAACATGAAGCTTTTTTAGAATCTAAGCACATCTCGGACTTCTGTATCCCCTACAGTTACAATCTTAGGCCTTATAGCTCCAGAATTCATATGTAATGCATTATTTGTTAACCTATTCTTTCCTTATCACAGCAAAACTATAAATATGTGGGCAATTTCATACAAGCACAAAGGCAATAGTCATATGAATTACTTTCAGTCTTTTAAAAGAAAAAAGTGACAGGGATGAATAAAGACCATCTTAGTAGATGACAGCCGGGTAGCTTGATATGACTGCCACAAGGCATTTGCGTATTTAATGCTTTTCCATTGCAAACTGCACTTAATCATAATTAAAACCACACTATAGCTTTTAGAAAGCGCTGGTTATTAATATGATTGGCATTTTCTATGATGTTGAAAACATTTAATAATACATTTAAAGGCAGTATACTACATTAAGGAATCTTCCATCAGGACTTTTAATTTCCATCCACTGTACTTGTGATTGTGTGAAGTTGGTCCCATGAGAAATGCTTGAAAGCAGAAGTCACATGTGACAAAAAGGCCACTCAATCATTTTGTTTGTGTCATTTGTTAAGGGAATGTATCAATTATATATTTATTAATATCCAGATAGGAGTCTTTTTTTCTGATTGCAGATTTTGTTATTCAACTTTATGGAATGTGGCCATCCTGCCAGAACTTCCATTGACATCACTTAGAGGTCAGGTTGCATGGAGGGGTAGGGGGTAAGCTATAACCACCACCTATTGTGAATAGAACCTGTGTTGTCTGCCTATTGGCTAGTTTATGTCCCTTTATTGCTCATACAGTAATAATGCCCTCTTTCCCCTTTTGTGCCCCCATATAATAGTTACTTTAAACAAAATTATCCCCTCACCTCCCCCTAAAATGGAATAAAAGCTTAATGTACCCCAACATGGAAGTAATATCACTTACCTATTAAAAACAAGCACAGTGTAATCAAACAAGCACATAGTGTAATCAACAGGGCAAAAGGTAATGGACTACAACAAAGAGTGACACCAAGTAAATAAAAAGGTTTAATACATAATATGGAATAGATAATTAAGTTTTTTAAATATACAACATGTACTGCAAGAAAAAAAAGGTACAACTCTTAAAAGGTGAGGAAATAAAAATGAAATGTTTCAGCTGTTTCAGAAAGGGGTTAAGTAATACATACACATCTGTATAATTCCCTGTACAAGTTTATTACTTAGTGCTTTGTGTATATATTAATGTATTTTTGTAAGTACCTTATTTATTTTGTACGTGTGTATCTCCTTATATTTTGTTAGAAGGACACTTTCATATAGACTGTTGGTGTTTTGCTACATCTCATAACCACACCAAATAACTTTATTGATTGGGCAATGACTAAAGTCGTATAAGTTAGGACAATTCATAGGATCTCTTTTGTGTTTTATGAAATGCTGCACAATTTACTCCTGCAGAACAAATAACGTCTACCATCCAGCAACGTCTTACTGAGCGCAGTCCGATAGAAATCAAAATTGCTTAATCATACAATTTGCTGCCTTTCAGATTGCCGATAGATTTTCATTATGCAGCTGAATCCAACAGCCTCTCCAATCTCACTTAATCAAACGCCCTTGTTGTAAATCTTCCAAAATTCTAGAAGTGAGTGATAAATATTTTCTGTAACATTAAAGGGATAATAAACAGACAGTAGAGTGAGTTAATAATGTCTGTAAAGCTGAACTGTCTGACAGCCCTGGCTATATCCTACAGGACCAGTAAAAGAGTAAAGTAAATAAAAATCTAATTCCATCATGAAGTTTTCTATCAATTAATCGTTTCATTTTAGAAATCCTTGCTGAAAACATGTAACATAATAAATAAGTCATTAGAAATACATATAGATTAAGTGATGCTAAGATTAACATGTAAAAGGCGGTTATGGAGTTCCCATTAAATAATGGATAACAGACTAGATAGTTGAACAGATGTCTTCAATTATTTTTCTAATATGCAACTGTAGTACAAATTATTGATAGTTGCAGACATAAGAAGTGGATTGTCTGATGGTTACTGAACAGACTTAAAGGCACATTTCATTTTCTGTTTACAAACATATAATGTGGAACAGAAAGCTACATTTTGCAGCATAAACTTAAAGCCAATCTTTCAGCACCCGGGCCCTACCTGAGATGCTAACAGTGTAATTTAGGTGGCAGGCTCCTTGTGAGCATGGTACCTTTTGTCAGTGTGTCCATAGAATATATTCTATGTAATTATGGTTCCCGTACTGTAATTACGAGTCAAAGAGGAGTAGTGGTTTAGCGTTTGTGTCGTGCTTTGGCATGCCTCCTCACTACTTCCTTCTCGCTCTTTGCCACAAATATTTTAAACTGGGCAGCCTCCTGCTAGCTCTGGTCATTACTGCTGTGTGTGCATGCGCCACTGCTGACAAAGGACGTGCGCCATCTTTACAGTTGATTCCAGGCCACACTCTTCCTTTAGTCACTGTTTGCACAGGTTCCATAGACCAGAGGAGCTGCCCAACTGAGGGCAGTGGATTTTAGACGTCAATGAGCCTGCGCAAACAGTGTCTAAAGGAAAAGCACGACATGAGAGATCATTACGTATACGCAAACTGTAAAAACAGTGTGCGGCCCTTGTTAACAGTGCATAGTAGCAGAGCGAGCAGGAGGCTAGCTAGGTGAAAATATTCATGACAAAAAGGAAAATGAAGGAGGAAGAAGCTGTGGTAAGGCGTGCCAAAGCATGGCACAAATGCCAAACATCAACTCCTTTTTGACTCAAGATTGCATAAAATCTACTCCATGGGCGCACTAATGAAAAGTATCATGCTTTCAAGGAGCCTGCCACCTACAGTATAATGTCTGCACCTCAGGTAGGGTCTGGTTGCCAACTTTTTCCACCCATAAACAGCGCCAATTTAGTCCTCAGTTTATGTGTGGTATTTCAGCTCAGTTCCATTAAAGTAAATGGAACCAAGTTGTAAAACCAGCCACAACTGTGGACAAGAGCAGCACTGTTCTCAAGCAGAGCAAATAAACTTTTTGAATCCCAGATAACCACTTTAAAGGTATGGCACCAGCAGATCACAACTTTTCTTTTCTTGAGTGGTTCAACATTTGTAGTGGTAGTTTTTTTTTTTAACATAGCAAATTTTTGCGAGCTTCACCTCTAAAACTTGTTCAAGATGGCGGCCACACAAAAATAAATAAATAAAATATGCTCACCTGTCTGCGCTTGCCCTGTGTCTTCCTCTGTGTTTCTGATTAATCCAGCAGACTCCAGAATGCTCAGCCAATTGCTGATTGAGACAGGACAACATCACGACCAGTGATTGGTTGAGTGGGCTGTCACTCTCTAGACAAAAGTGACAGCCAGTGGAATAGGGCCCTTAGGCTTGTTTAGGGACAAGGCCTGCCAAAAACATATTAGTGCATGAGGTACCTTCTCCAACTAGTACCACACCACCCTGGTACTTCCTTATCTGTCCTTGACAATTTGCAGGTAATCTCTGCGCAATAGCTAATCAGTGACTTGCTTTGGCTTTAAGCCCACTGACGATCTTTAGCAAAGAAGCCTGGGCCTCTTTATTACATTCCACAGCAAGTTCATCAGTCTCCTAATGCAGTTACACCAAACACTCACAGCCAAAACACTGCAATAACTAAAAATTTTTAGCCTCTCTTACCACAATTGAGGTCTAGTATTTAAATGCCACAATGCTCACACCTATATCAGTTACAAGGTGCTTATGTTCTTTAAAGGGAATATGTCAGCACCTGGGACTTACCCGAGATGCTGACAGTGTGCTTTATCTGGCAGTCCCCTAGTTTCCCCGATGTTTCCTTATTTTTTCTGTACAGTGGATTAAGCACAATCTTGGGTCTCCTACTGTAATAAAGAGTCAAAAAGGAGTTGTAGCTCAGTGTTTGTGCCACACTCTAGCACACCTCACCATTCCCTCCTCCTCCTCCCTCTTCTTCATGAATAATCAATGCTGGCCAGCCTCCTGCTCGCTCGGATTTCAGTCCAAATGTGTTGGAGTTGTGGTCTCGGGGTAAGTCACTGCCGAAAGAACTGCCTATGGGCTCTAGATAGGTGATTAACCTGTCTAGAGCCTATCGGCAGATCTTTCTTTGGTTTGAATCCGCTGATGGAAATGAAACGTAATTACAATTTTTTTTTCTCATTATTTTATCATCAAGTTAAAAAAATTCCCAATCAGGTCTTAATTAATTTTGTATTTTTAATACAAAGAGGAGGAAAAAAAAAAAAAAAAAAAAAAAAAAATATATATATATATATATATATATATATATATATATATATATATATATTACATATTTATTTTTCTCATCATTGTATGAAAAAAAACCCACTAACTTGGACCTGATTGGGATTTTATTTTTTCACTATAAAATGATACAACAATGAGAAAGAAAAATACATAAGTATTTTTTCGTTTCCATAAGGGGATTCAAACCAAAGAAAGAACTGCTTGTGGGCTCTAGACAGGTGATTTACCCTTAGATAGGCCACAGCTCCAACACTTGAATTCAGAGATTCACCTATATCTGAGTGTTTCTTTCAGACATAAACTACCTCCAGAGGAATGATCTGCAATCAGAGACACAAGCTGACTGTGTGTAAGAGCAGGAGGATGGGCAACAGAGGTTATTCATGAAGAAGAGGGAGGAGGAAGGAGTGGTGAGGTGTGCCAGAGTGTGGCACAAATGGTGAGCTACAACTCCTCTTTGACTCTTCATTACAGAAGGAGACCAGAGATTGTGCATAAGCCACTGCACAGACAAATTACCAAAGGGCACCATGCTTACTAGGGACTGCCAGTTACAGCACACTGTCAGCACCTCAGGTAGTGCCCAGGTGCTGATAGATTCCCTTTAATATTAGCGCAACAATGTTAACAGAGAAACCACTATGCCTGCTGGCCAGCATGTCAGGGTATAGTTGAGCGATGAATAGAGCAGTCCACCATCACATTGGTGTTGCGGCATAAGACTGATATATTGGACATCACTCATTACATCATTAGGATTGCTTGTAATATTAGCTGTCCCTGTTCTGAAAAGCATCCAAACAACATTGCAATGAGGAATTAGCTATAATACAATGGCTATTTGAAATACAGTTTGGACATGCAAGATTAAAAAATAAACAAAATCAGCACTGGTGATACTGGGGCTTACAAACAACAACAAACAAGATTATGGTACATGGTTATCTCAGAAGGGACCTTAGTCCACTACAGGGGGCAGATGATATGGTATTCAATTATCCCTTTTAAGGATAGTATGTAGAATGCTACAATTTGTATGTGCTATCCAGGAAGGGGATAAGTGGATGTTATGTCTTTTGCTCTCTGTAGTGGAGAAAGCTGCCCTTTGAGATTACCTATTGAGTTTGCTTGTAACCTGTATAACCCTGAGTGCTGTTTATCTGTGTTGCATCTTATATTCCCTAATAAGGAACAGTTTTAATAGAACAATCCCTTTCAAATACACCAGAAAAAGCAAGGAAAAAAAGAATGAAATCTAAATATGAATTCATTTTCAAGGAAAACTGTTGTGGTCATGTGACGTGCAGTAGTTATTGTGCATAGAGGGGGAGGAAGGAGTTGGGCTTCCTCCATAATTCAGTGCCAATGGTGTGATCCAGTGTAATCCTCTTCCAGCTTTATAATAGAGGTGTTAGCTGCCTCTCTGATGATAATGCGATGATTCCAGGGAACTGAGCGCAAGCTGAAAAATGACTGAAATGTCAGGTTATTGTGAGTTCTCAGGGCCAGTGTGCAAACGTCTACATTCCACTGTAACGTATGTATATATTGACAATTTTACTAGTGTGATGTGATATGATAGACGGAGGCTCTCATCTTTACTCATTACGTCTATTAATCCTGGAGTTGCTGTAGAGAGTTGTAACACATTTCAAAGCGAAATAATATGTATCCCTTTGGAACACGAGATTAAAAATAAAAGATTTAAACTTTACTTTTTTCATGTTTATAATAAGGGAACATAATAACTAATCTGTTTGTGTCACGCAGCATATAAAAAAATCCACAAATAAATATAGCACAAAATACCAGAAAAGGCATTGATGATTGCTATAATTGTACTTACATTTGCAGTAATTAAAAATGTTTTGACAAAACAAATTGGAGCCTTTAAATCATATAAGCTGTAAGTAGTGGTTAGGGGGTGTGTAATATAACAGGTATTTGCAAGATGCAGCTTGTAACGGGAGGATCTCTACTCTGCACAGCAGTAAACTGAAGATACAGAATTGCAGATCGTGTTTTCAGGAAGACATTGTTTGTCAGACAAAAAAAATCTACTTGATCTAAGTTCGCTGTGTGATTGCAAAAATTAGTAAGATATCATTGAAAAATGGGAACCCTTTATACAATTTTTCCAAAATTGGCAATAGTGGGACTGTATGTTAACTGTCCCCTTTAATACAGTCAGGACATTAATAGAAGAAATCTTGCATTTCAAAGATCTCTCATGGACCTAATAACTAACACATGACCTGTTAATATTACAGACTGCTTTCATGATAAGTGCAACCATGATATGCTATCACTTTAAAATTTCATATATATAAAACTATAATCTGGTGGACAATAGAGTGAACTTCCTTATGTATACCCTCCATCAATTAACCCCTAGACGACCCTGGACGTAGGGTTACGTCATGGAAGTCTGTCCCCAGACGACCCATGACGTAACTCTACGTCCTGGGTGTTTCTCCCGCTATGAAGCGCGCTCCAGAGCGGAGCGCGCTTTATAGGAGGTGGGGGCTGGCTGCAGTGAGCCGGGACCTCACCAGTAATCATACGCTGCAGCGATCGCGACCGCGGCGTTTAAGTGTAAGTGACAGGGGGAGTCCCCTGTCACTTACCGATCGGGACCCCCGCAGTGTGACTGCGGGGGTCCCGATCATTGAAACGAACTGCCGGAGGTCTCTCACCTGCCTCCGTGTGGTCCGATTGGCGATCTGCTACACTGAGCCTGCACAGGCAGGCTCAATGAGCAGATCGCCGATAACACTCATCAATGCTATGCCTATGGCATAGCAATCATCAGTGTAGAAATCAAACTAGTGTATGTAAAAGTCCCCCAAAGGGACTTCAAATGTGTAAAAAAAAAAAGTTCAAAACACTATTACACTACCCCAAAGCCCCACCCCCAATAAAAGTTGAAATCACCCCCTTTCCTATTATATAAATAAAACATATAAAAATAAATAGATAAACATATAATATACCGTAGCGTGCGTAATTGTCTGATCTATTAAAATATAACAAGCGTCATTGTGATCGGTGAACGGCGTACACGAAAAGAGGGAAAAAGTGCGCGGATTACCGATTTTGTTACATTATATATTTAAAAAAATCAATAAAAAGTGATCAAAACGTCCGATCTTCACAAATATGGTATTAATAAAAACTAGAGATCATGGCGTAGGTGAAAAAATAAAACTGTTATAAGTGTCACAATAGGCCCATTTTATTAATATTTAATTGCCAAAAAAAAGGATTTCATAAAAAAAAAAAATACATGTATAACATTAGAGAATCTGTGTAACCTGCATATGGTTGTGTTCGGGCTGACCTATAGAATAATAGTATCATGTCGGTGTTACCATATAGTGTATTACGTAGACACAGGAACCCCCCAAACGTTACCATATTGCATTCTTTTTTTCGATTTAACCTATTTATATCTTCATAAATAATATTTTTGGAATTCCATCATACATGTTATGGTAAAATGAATGACGCCATTACAAAGTACAACTATTCCTGTAAAAAACAAGCACTTACATGGCTTGTAGATAGAAAACTGAGAGTGCTAGAGCTCTTAGAAAGGGGGGAGGGAAAAACGAAAACACTAAGATCAAAATTTGCGTGGTCCACTGGGTCATTTTGGGCCTGGTCCTCAAAGGGTTAAAGGAGTTGTCTGGTGTTAATATTCTGTTTCTGTTATATGGAAAACAAAAAAGATCATATGCTTACCTCTCCGTGCTCCCCAAGTGTCATCTTACAGGTCTCCGGTGTCAACTGTTCATCTCGGCCACCTCCAGTTCCAAGAGGAACTAACAGCCCGCTCAGACAACAGGACAGTGCCGTGGCCAGTTCTTGGCTGAGTTAGCTCTTGCCTAAGGGGCTAGTGCTCTGGGTGTGTAATGCTCATAGGGGGCCAAGTACTGTTCTATGTTTCTAATGCTTGTTGCCTAGGTCTATGTAATGCTCTGTGCATGTAATGCTCATTGCCTAGGGGGCTAGGTACTGCTCTGTGCATCTAATACTGGTTGCCTAGGGGGCAAATCGGGACCAGTCTCTTCTTGCCATAGCAGAAATAGACCACACACAGGAAATCCCCTGTTGTTATGTTCAGCTTATTTTGTAGGGTCAGGTTTTAATCAATAGGATTTTTTTTTCCTTGTGTTGACATATCAATACTTGTTTCTCTGTGAATCTCCCCCCCACCCCCCCCCCCCCCAAAAAAAAAAAAAAAAAAAAAAACTGTTTGTATTTCCCCTTACGTGTGGGAACTTTTCATAGTTTTTTGCCATATGCATTTAAAAATTAATAAAATGGCTTTGAAACATAACAAATTCTAACTCTCTCCCAGCCTTCATTCCTTACTTTGTCTTGTACAATACCTTCATTTTCTATGCATATTGTTCTCCCTTTTGCTGCCCTTGAAAAAATATTTAAACATTACTTTTCTTCCCGTTTGTAATTTCCACCATAAGCACCTGATTTACTCATTAATAATTAATTCACATTTTCCTGGATTTATTTTAGTACTAAATATTGATGAAGTTTCATTCCACTGATTATGTTCAAATGTAATTGGTAAATGTACAATTATTTAATGCATATCATTAATAATAAATAACTAAATAAAATAATCATTTCATTAATAGCAATTACCAAGTTTTTAAAAATCTCCCTGTCCAGTCGAATATCTTTCCATTTCTTGTAGTGCTAGGAATTATACTGTGCTATAAGAAGACCTTTGGAAAACCTACAGAAAACATGTTTTCAGTCGTGTTACCCTTTCATAGGTGACCATATTTATTCATATTTTCCAAATAAAATAGACATTTTCCCCAGAAAAGACAAAATTATATGTCAAGTTGACATAAAATAAGACAGTTGAAATCAAATAGTTGGTTGCAGAAAGGATCTCAATCCCCATTTTTCTCTGAAAATGATGTTCTACATTCAAGTCATAATAATCAATTTAACTTATTAGGCATAAAAAATAAAATAAAATGGTATAAAATTAGGAACCAGGCTGTTCATGTGAATCAAGCTAGGTTAAATCCTTTACATTAGGCACATGGGCATAAGAAACTAAGGAAATGACCCATTGATTATTAGAGTCTAGTTAACATGCTGTGATACAAGATCACTGTGCAGAGAGGGGAAGGAAGAAGAAGAGAAGCTGCTTTTCATCAATTTCAATTACCAATGGTGTAATCCTGTGTTACTGCCTCCAGATGTATAATAGATGTGTTAAATTGTTATCCCATAGTTGAAAAAATTATTGCTGCCTAAGCGTACACAGCTGACCTAGGAAGTATCAGGAAGTGTCAGTCTAATATTACATAACAGTGATAAACATAGAGTTTAATTGTTGGCCTATCCTCAGGATAGGACATCAATAGCTAACCGCCAGTTGCCTACTTCTTACACTCCCTCTGATCAGCTGTTCTACGAGGCTGCCTTGGCTGGCTGTAAACAAGGGCTGAAGTGTTTTGCTCCATTCACTACATTGTGGCCATGCCTAGGGACAAAGTTAGTACACTTTGCCAGTCTAATACTGCTCTGAAGCCTTTTATGTGTATGCAACTTAGCAGAGGTGTAAGGACCAGAGGTGTAGCCATACACAATAAGGTCTGCTGAAATGTTGTTTTATATACACCTCTAGTTGAACCTTGGTTAATTTTGGGGTAAGTAGCTCCATTGTAGACTTAAGGTCCACTCTCACACACCTTCATAGTCAATCATCAGTGGAACTTGTTGCCCTGTAGTTTCCTCTCACTCACAATGGTGCCATTTGCTCCTTGGACATACACTTTAATCACAACAAGTGAACAGTTCACATACTGTGCAGAAATACTGCCATTCTCCGCCCGAAAGCCAACAATCATCTTTTTTTGCAACTCTGATATGTCACATTAGGTAGGCAGTGCATCTCTGTTCACATCCAAACCACTGTCCCTACCTATTTGGATGATCTATCCTTAATGGTGGAACCCAGCTTGACAACAGTTTCTTAAGAGATAAACAGAGGTAGAGAGGTCAGACAGACCAGATCAACATCAAATGGGCACATATAAGTAAAAAAAAAAAAAAAAAAAACACTATATAGGAGAAACACAAGATAACTCATCAAAGAGTCAAAACCACAAAAAAAAAAAAAAAAAAAAGGAAAAACAGGTCACGCAAGCTAGGTCAATACCGGTCAGGTCCAAATCCCCTTACAAAAGCAAGGTAAAAAACACGCTGGAAATAAGTTATACCAGTAAAGCTAAATAAAGAGCAAAATAAACAATACAATGGCTCAGGAAGACCAAACACAGGCACCGGGGTCCAGCAAGGAGGCATGGAACGCAGATGTTGATCTAGTTCTTCTGTTTCATTATTGGCCGCATGCTCTGCATAGTATGGGGATATTCAGCCTGATGTTGCCACTCTGTTGCCATGCTCAGAGTAATGGTCGGAAGCAGCACCAAGAAGGGGGGAAAGGACAGCGCAGGCCCAGGATCAGGATGAGCAGAAATACACAGTTTGTGCTTTAAAACAGCTTTTTCTACTGGATAGACATGCATTGTGGCTTAAAAAAGCCATTCGGGAAGTATAAAGTCTTATGGCCATCTAGTCATTCACTTAGAAACACAGAAGATTGTCTACATAAAATACCACTTGGTCCCTCTAGCCTGCCCTCGCTCACAAACCTTCATAGCAAACATTCACCTCTGACTTCAGGGGTCCAGTCTGCGTGACCTGTTTTCCCTGTTTTTTCCCCCCCTTTCTTTGTTCTGGTTTTGACTCTTTGGCGAGTTATCCTGTTTTTGTCCTGGATAGTGTTTCGGCAGAATTCCAGGGATATAGTTTATACTATAATGAATTTAAAAGGGAACAATGTTTATTATAATGAATTTCAAGGTACGTGATGTATCTATATAATAAAAATCTATCTGCCTGTCCGTCCATGCTTCTGTTTGTCATCTATAGACTTTCGAACGCTCAAACCACTTGATCCCAAATTTTGCACGCAGGTACATTGTCCTCTATAAACTTACGAATGCCTGAATCATTTGACCCCTTTCCAGAACATTTCAGTTCCTGGAAGGGTTAAATTGAAGGTCCCAGTCTTGCCAGATGTACAGAAGAGGAGAGGGATGAGGGAGACCGCCCCATAGAAATGAATGGCCTCAGCCAGAGCTATAGAGGCTTGAATTTGAATCACAATCAGAAATAGGACAGCCAGGCCTGTTGTTCGCTCACAAGGAGAAATAAATGGTAGAATGTTCTGGATATCAGATTTTACCTCACAAAGATTATGTCAGTGTCTGACCACACACACACACACCTCCACACACACACACACACACCTCCACACACACACACACACACACACACACACAAACACACACACACACACACACACACACCCTCGTGGGCAGGGTCCTCTCTCCTCATGTACCAGTCCATCATTTACCATATTCATGTACCTCTATCACTTGTATAGCCTTCTGAAATCAAGGGAGCCTAGTACATAAAAATGACATTTTCGTAGGGATCGGTATAATACTCTGAGGGCACAGTGGTGGCAGCATTTTATTTAGAGGGCACAGTGTTTGGCAGTACAGGAGCTTGTCTTAGTACAGAGGAGGAGGATATGCTGAAAAAGTGTCAAAGATGTCTGGTTTGCACCCTGGCTGGCAGAGTTGGCAGAAGTGATGGCAGTCTGAATGCTATTAAGATTAGAGAGAAAAAATGGCCAGGGTAACAGGTATTCTAATCCCTTAGTGATCTTGTCTTTCAAGATGGATTTTGCAGTGAATTGACAATGAATGATTGGTGGAGGAAAGTTTAAAAAATGGCTCGTAAGTGGCAATTTTTTTTTTTTAACAATAACACGTTATTCCAAAGTTTTTTACATTCTTGTGTACCATTCATTTATGTAAAGTTTGTAAAAATTGGGTGCTATATTTTTTTTTTTTTAAACTATTCTATAATTTTTACTTTAGGAGAGGAATAGTTTAGCAAATGTTTAGGAAAACCTTTAAATACTCCAAAAAATGTCCAAAACAAAACATTTATGCCACTTTGTTATGTTATGCTTCATGCATTGTGAATATTAAACTATATATTATATTAAAACAGAAGTAAAACATTTTTGTCTAATGATTTTAATTATCATTTTCAAATACACATTTGATGAATCTGTCCCTTTAAGCAATTTTAATTGCTCTCTTATACATAAAACTGTGTGTGCATTTATGCAATGTATACATTTGAACCCATAATGTATCATTTAATGAGCTCTATTAAGGAAGCTCATTTTCCATATAATTAAGCCGTTCTAGCAATTAAAGTCGGGGAAGAGTGCCACTGGATATATTTATAACACTGTCATAAAATATGTGGTTGTAATTCTCAAATCCAAACCAGTTGTCATTGTCTTCAAATGGGACATACATATATCTAACTCTATCATATGTTTATCAGTCTTTCTATGTATCTAGTAGATCTATGGGTGTATTACAGTTGAAAACAAATAAATAAATAAAATCGTATATTCTGAAATCCCCACTAAAAAGGTTTGATGAATGGTTGATGTGTATATTGTATGTTATAGGATAATGACAAAATTAATATGAAAAAATAAAGAGATTTTACATATTATAGTGGTGACCTTGAGTTTAATGCTGGGTTCACATTCATAAGGTGATCTGGCATCCTTCTTTTACACAAACTGATGACGACTGATGGCACACAAATGTGTTCAATATGATCTACCGTAAGGGCCCATTAACCAAAATTGGTGGAACTCCACGCTGGAGAGAGAATAACAGCTGACTCCATGTCAAACATTGTGTCTATGGGAGGGCTCGCGCACCTCCACCACTCTCCATTCATAGAATTGACATGTCAATTCTTTGAGCGGAGAGCATCAGAAGCGGAGACACACAAGCTGTCCCATTGAAACAGATGACACGCGGGATTCAGCAGCGGAGAGCTTCACCCCGGGATTCTGCCAATTTTACTCTGTGTAAACAGACCCTATTAGTTGCCTGGCAATTAAGCAGCAAAATTAAATTGCCAGATGCTTTGAACTGTCCCATTTCCCTCCTGCCACCAGATTGCTGAATAAATGTAAATCTGTCCTAATAGATCACATTCAAATTCAGATTTAAATCTCCATTTTTTTAAATAACTTTTCTGTATTTAAGACACATAAAAATCTTTTACAATTAGAGTTAAAAAAAAAAAAAAACTTTATAAACTTCTCACAAAAAAAAAAAAAAAACTAAAAAGCACACAAAAAAGCCAGTTCATGGTGATTACTGCTGGAGAACAAGACGAAGAGCAATATGACAGCTCTAGAATTCTCATATCCGGCAATAAACAGCGCTCTAATTAAGCCACACGTTTAACTTTTGTATTTGGCAGCAGCCACATAAAATACTTGGAATTATTTGAAACAGAACCTCAGAAGGTTTACACAATGTTAAGCATAAGGCGCATCTCTCCAAGGAAATATTATCATTTAAACTCCTTTTGAGTAGACTATGTTTCCTGCTGAGAGGCTGATGCTTCATGGCATCAGCTCGCACACAAAGCAGTTTTGAGGATTAAATGGTTCTGTAGGTTAATATACTAGCTGTTCAATCCTTTAAATCTCACTTCCAATGTATGCTGGGATGACAGGAGCTGCTCTCTCTTTTACATGTTTCAGCAACACTAACAAAATATGCAATGTTATTATTAACCATGTAAAAGAGAAGAAACATAGAAGTGACACAATGTGTTAGTGAATGTGAAGGATGAAATATGCGTGTCCATCACATATTAGAGGGTATGTTCCGAGATTGCTACAAGCTCACACACATCAAGTTCTATGCTGTATACTGCAATGGAATATAGTAATGTAATCTCTTTGTTATTCATACTGATTAACCAATTCATGGTCATGCACACCCGCATGGGCTTTAAGTACACATTCAGTGAAGATTTTCTCCTTGAATTAAGCAGGATGAGATGTCCACCAGTGAAAGGCACTCTGGAGCACAGGCAGAAGCTGTAGCTGAGTGCTGTGTATACATCTTTCCAGGTGCCTATGGTTTAAGTTGCAGTGTTTTGACAGGTCCCGATCAATTCTGCATGTGTCCACTGTCATAGACTATCCTATTTTTCCCTGCAACCTTTGATGTCCTAATCTAAGAATTAGCTGCAACCTTAGGGTAGATAAAACAGACGTGACCAGCGGGCACTGTGGATGTGCATGCAGGTGTGGGCTCCCATAACTGGGATGATGCAGAGACATAAGAGTCCTTGGGTGAAGAGAGGGAGACCTTTTATTAGGAGTTTTAACAAGCTTCCTCCTCACTGGTAGTCTTCTAGCCCAATCTCTATGTAAGCCTCTGCTATCCTAACAGGCAGGAGAGTCTATGGAAATATCATAAGAGTCAGAGAGCATATTAGCTTGAGGAGCAGACCACTGGTGAGGAAAAGACTTTTGAAAAAGCTAGAGGAGCCCAGGTCATCTGTGGGTTTAGCAGGGGTTTGTGCAAAGTTCCTTTGCAGATGTGTCCTACAGGAAGAGACACTGGAGCTAGGATTAGATCCAGGACTTCCTTTGAGGCGAGACTGGTTAGAGGAGCCACAACTGTTTGCTGAGATAGAAGAATCTGGGTGGTCAAACAATGAGGCAAATAAGTCTATAGCTGTGGCAGGAGAAACAAAGAAGACCACAAGGATGGTGTGCTCCATAAATCCTCAAACGGCTTTCGATAGAGTAGTTTCTGACACATGAAGAGTCTGGTGGGATTGGGAGCGATCTCTGTTTACTTTTCAACCATATTTTTACCACCTATAGCAGTAAAAGACCCCCAAAATTATTAGGCTCAATAGAAGCTCAGTTGAATTGAGTAACTTGGATTAAGAGCAAGAAGAGTTCACATTTTTTCAAAATTGTAACTTGGTTTAAGTGCATTGTTTTGGTTAAATACCTCACTGTACTGGATGTGAGGGAAAGTTAGAGAGGGGCATGGTTTGCATAGCACACTCTACAGCACTGTACTCTGACCCAGGAAGCCTCCCTCACCTTTGGATCAGGGGACAGGCCTGTAGAGGTAATCTCGCCATAACTGTAACCCCTCTCTCCATGTAACCCCTCTGCTCACCCTATACCCTGTTCATTCCTTCATGCTTCCTGCAGTCTCTGTCATCCTTTGTGTTTCCCATCCTGTCCATTCCTGCCATAATGTGCCTGCACTTACACTCAGCCATTCACACTGCTGCTATAATGTGTCTGCACTTACACTCAGCCATTCACACTACTGTATAGAAAAGTTTGTCACTGTCCTCTTGCACAGCTCTGTGATTATCACTTCCTGATTGGTCCATGCTGAACACACACTCCTTCCCCATTGCTGTCATGTGACCACACAGACCTCTTACAGCAGCCCTGCTTCTCTATTCTAGCCTGTTGTACTATGCTACTGCATTATGGGGATTTGCAGCTCCATCCTGTATCTACACACTACTGCTATTTTTACATTCTTATGCCATTACTATACATAATACACCACATGCTAAATTGCTATATAACTGTGCAGTAACTTATAAAATGACATATCCAGCTTTCTAAATATTTGTTTAATTTTTTTTTACCTGTTATTCAGAATAAAAAAACATTATTTGGGGGTGGGGGTATGGAACCAATTGTCTGCATTTCAATGATTCCTTTTGGGAAATTTTGCTTTGGTTTAAGAGTGGATTTGGATTAGAAGCACGGCCCCGCAACAAATTATGCTCGTAATCCAAGGCAACACTGTATACAGTTCCAAATGTTATAGTTCTGATGATATATTGAGTATGAATATGTTAATATTTTAGCACATGATCTTTAATATCATAACACTTTTTATGATAGCTTTTTAAAGTTACCAGATGTTTTTTTCTATATTAGGAATAGTTTCTGTACATTTTTATACTTCTCCAGCTTAAATACCCTATAGCTACAAGACTCTGCAGTTTAATCTGTGACAGGAATGATGTCATTTTTGACATCCAAGGTAACCATAAATTGTCATTAATGCCACGAAACCAACACATTTGTCAGATTAATAAATGCAAATTCTTTATGTTCAGCTCTGCATTTTATTCTGCTAATCTGAAGGAGATGACAGGTGCTTAATGCAACAATTCTATTGCCATATAATACGATGAATAATAAAACTGGCAGTGAATTTAGTAAGGTACAATAAATGAATAATTCATGGCTTTCAAATATCTATATACTTCTAATTACCAGTATCTAATGAATTTCAGATGTGCTCAAATGGATGAATTTTTTGCAGAACACCTGCTCATTTTTCATAGGTTGAAACCAGACGCTTGGCTGAAAAATGCTGCAAAACATGTTCTTTTGCTGTCAAAGAATGAACTTCAATAATTTTTTCTAGGACACAGTTCAGTGTATATGTATGTGTTCTATTAATCTATAAATACACACAACACAGGATGACATACCAAATAACAAAACTATAAAAAAAAAATAAAAAATAAAAAAATGGTGGACCATGCTGTTGCATCATGCATCATGCATCATCTAAATGTGCCCTGTTGTCAGAGGAATAAAGGTTCATAGGCCCTGATTAAAAAAATAAATACATAAAATAGGATGGACCCCAATTTATACACCTTTTACAATACAACCAAAATTAACTTTCTCTAAAATTTAATCCTATGGCCTAATTCTGCTCTTCCTATCCACCATTTACAGCATTAGGCTATGTTCACACTACGTATATGTCCGGCCGCATATTCTCACGGCCTGACATATACATGTTAAACTCTGACCGGGAATTTACGCAAGTTGCGGCCGGCTATGTACGGACCGCAAACTTACGCCCGTAGTCTGCTTATGCTTCCTGAGCGCCCTACGTAGCGATCTGACAGCGGTCTTTTACTTGGAAATCTTCGCCTAGCCCCGGACACCCCACAGAACCTTTTGGATCGGCACAAAAAGCTTGCAAAATGAAGAAATCACCACTACGTACGGGACCGCATGTTACGCTATGGGCGTAAGTTACGGCATTTTCGTCCTCAAACACAGGTCTGGTTCATTTTTTACGGCGCCACGTACGATCCGGGCGTAAGTTCGTACGTAGTGTGAACTGTGCAGCCGTACATTGTATACTTTCCATTGTACGCAAACTACGTAACTCTCCGGCAGCTTATTCACGGAACGCGCTACGTCCGGAGACTTACGTAGTGTGAACATAGCCTTGAAAAGTACACTGGAATCATTGAAAGTCTGGAGCTCCAAATAATTGTCTGGGCTGTTTGAGAGGAGGGCTGCCAGTGGCTGCCAGTCTTGGATCCAGGACACATTTTACAAATCCCAATATAGTTCACAGCAGTTTTCTGTCTTTTTTATTACTCTTCCTTGAGGAAAAACAACAGCAGCTGAAATATAGCTAAATATAAAGTTTCAAGTCAGCTCAGCCGGTGCCATTGACTGGCTGAGCGAACTTGAAACGTCACGTCTCAAGCCCTATCAGAGACCAGGAAGAAGCAGGCAGCATGGACCGGAGTGGCACGATCCGGGACCCGGCGCTTGAACTGGAGAGGTGAGGGGGCGTTGTTGCCTTCATCCACCTCCTCTCTGGCCAAAGGGGAAAAAGACCCAGCCCAGAGTACCCCCTTTAAGGTGGAGATGGGTAGATAGGAAAGTTTTAAGCTGATTCCAGAAAGCTTGGATATGCTGACAGGTCCACAGGAAGTGGAGTAGGTCAGTGTGGGGGGTCTTGCATTTGGGGCAGGTATGATCCGTGATGTTGCCTCTGTGAGGTAAGATGTAGGCTCTGTGAACAATTTTATACAACATTTCCCAATAAAACAATGAGGGAAGGTACTTAGCTGCGTTCTTCAGGGCCTTTCTACAAGAGTTTCTAGACAGTCTAGACCCCCTGCCTGCCATCTATGAAAAATAGGAGGCTGTTTACTTTGGTGGAAAAAAAGAGTTATTCATGATTTGAAAATTCTCTAAACATGGTGGCCGCAAAAGCAAATGCACAAGTTAGCTTACACTTACACAGTTGCGTACATTATGCAGTTTTGAACTTTAAGCTGTTGCGTACATCACAAAATAAACGTTTGCATGTTTGCATGAATAATTGTTAAAACCATTCCGATCATCAAACAAATTGCTTGTATTTGTGAACACGAACAATTAGCAGCATATTCGTACAAACATACGAACATTTCCGATTATGTTCGCTCCCCACTATTTTTAATGCTATTCATTTGTATGCAGTTTGCGAATTTGTGCGAATGTTCGTGTACTTCGAGAAACGAATTTCCAAATGATTTGCTCATCTTTACTCATGAACATAAGTAATAATGAACGGTATGGGTTAAGAGAAAGGGCGGGCCTAGTCCGGACTGGGCCTTTTTGTTGCAGGGTACAGGTTAAAAAAATAATAATTACATTATTATAGAATCTATCATATATTATAGATTTTGTGAATAGCCAAGGGCATGTGCAGCACCATATACTCTTCGGAGTATACATGTAAACTTCTAACTAGTTTTGTGCAACTTCTGTCATTGTAAAAAATGATCAATAATTATGCAAGAACATTCCATACAGTGCTGGAATTCTTTTACATTTTTTATTGCCAAGTGAAATTGGAGAATAAATGCATTTTTAAAATTTACTTTGTTTTTCTTTATTGTGACAGTTTTCTAAATAAGAAGTTTCGGCTGGAATGAGATCAGGCAAATGATTAATTCTGCGAGACAGTGTGGATCTGACAGATGACAATTAATCTATAGTAGTTATTTGCTTAGCCCAATCTGTAGCCTGGTAAAACCCACTTGAAGTGTCAAAAGAACATAATTTAGCAACATATTGTAAAGATTGTTTATTGCCCATGGGCTCCATGGTGCATTCGTAATAACTGTAAACTTCTCTCTAGAGAGCTGCCCAACTGTTATCCTCCATAAAACGGCTTATAGTCCAGTTAATGTGAAAATATAAACAACATTTATCCATTTAGTGCATTAGATAAGGAACAGAATTTCCAACTGAAAATGACAGTAGGTTCTACTATAACCTTCTCTTTAATGGCCCTATAGTATTCAGTTCAATAATCCTACTTGTATTTGCTTTTTATTTAATAGTAAATGGCAATTAAGTACAAGTGGTTCAATAAGAATTTGGAAATTAGTAGAAAATTGCAATATCTCAATAAAAAGGCAACAAATTGTAACAATTACTCAAGTGTGTAGATCTGTGCATCTAGATTAGATGGATATGTTAACATCTGGACTAAGCAGCTTGATGGGGATATTTACATGAGTTCCCAGGGTGTGAAAATGAATGACCTACAATATCTGTAGGATCAGGATAGCTGATCAAGGTCAGATTGGTTGATCCAACTCTTGGCTTCTTACCATCAACTGATTGTAGAACACAGCTCCCTGCTTTTAATCGTGGCTATTTCTGGTATTACAACTCAGAGGTGCTAAGTCATATCCATGTCAATAGGACTGAGCTGCAATATCAAGTGTAGCCAATATTTGTGTACTGTACTTATTCTGGTAAAGAATGAAGGGGACACAATGCCCTTCAACCAGCCTATCAATTCTTTTGCCCTTGAGAACTATACACTGCACGTCAATATGTTCACTGAAATACACGCATGTAGTTTTTTGTTTTGTTTGTTCCATTAGTTTTCCACAAAATCATTTGCTTTTGGCTTAACATTTTCGGAGATCCATAATTTTGTCAATTAAACTTTATGAAGAATTGCTTTTTAGCGAGATGTGCTGCAGTTTTTAATGCTATCATTTTAAAGGACACAATGCATTTTGAGTAGACATACAATGTTACTGACAGTCATGAACAGAATCAAGGCTTAGACTGGCCCACAGGGCAGTAGGGAAATCCCCCATTTGGGTCCTATCTCTTGGTGGGCACCTCATGTACCCAGCACCAGGCCAGGATGGTTACCACATACAGCCACCAGCAGGGGACACTGGGAGGGGGGAGGAGGAAAACATGTCTTAAAGTTTAGAGCAGGAGGAATGAAGGGCGCTGTGGGAAGGAGGATGGGTGCACAGCATAGGTAAGAGAGTTAACTGAGCTGTGCCCCCTTCTGCTATTCATAACCTATGGCTGCTTACCTGTGCCCTGGGGTATTGTGATGGCATATGGGCAGATTACAGCATCTGTCTAATAGAGCCAGCCTTAAGTGTGTGTGTGTGTGTGTGTGTGTGTGTGTGTGTGTGTGTGTGTGTGTGTGTGTGTGTGCGTGTGCGTGTGCGCATGCATAAAGTATATTTACATATTATGGGTATGTGTACGTATGAGTACATATATTTCATTTTTGCATATAAATAACTGTGTATGTGTATATATGCATACTTGTGTGATACTGCAATGAGCTGTCACCTCTCCTTTCTCCCACAAGCTCTCTATACTCCCACCACATTCCAATCCCTCATTGCCCCTCTGATCCTTTGTCACCTCTCTGATCCTTTGTTACCTCTCTGATCCTCCACCAATGTTCTGTGTTCAATGCAACCTCTCCAATCATTACTCACCTACACAGTTCCCTGCCGACGCCCTGCTCCCTCATCCCCGACCACCAAATTTTGAAAGTTTGCAAGGGGGCCCAGCAGTTTCTAGTTCCGTCCCTGAGCCAGGATGAGGGATCACATAATTCAGGAAGATTTTCTTGTCAATGACAGTTTCTAAGGCAATTGCACTTGGCACAGATCACCTTGATTTACTATTAAAACATGGCACATTAACAAGCTTCATATAACTATAATAGGATTCATAATATAAGTAACTTGTGTAATAGGTACATTTTTTTCATTCCTCAATATGGTCAACAAGGGCTAACACATAATCTTTTAATGATTATGCTCATACTTGAAGTGACTTTTCTCAGCCTGTGGTATGATCAGTGACTCTGCCAGTGTCTAATCCTGTACAAGTCATAAAAGAACATAAAAGGCATCTCTTTCCGGCAATCTGCATCTTAAGTTCTTATTGGCATACAAAGATAGATGAGAAAAATAAAGTTTTCTGTCTGAAATATGCAGAGAGCAAGACCTTGTGGAATGAATAAAGACCATGAATATAGCATGAAACCTAATACATGCTAATGACAATTTCATCTGAAGTGACAATTATGCAATAGGGTCTTAGGTAAAACCCTGTACAGTGTTACATTTTCTCCATGAAAACCAGTTCTGGAAATATCTTATTGCATAGATAGTTGTTACTGCATAGCATAAGATAATTCTATAATTGAAGTGTTAATCCATACAGTGCAATAGAATAATAATATAATAAGAAATATTTATATGTATAGCGTCCACAGGTAAATTTTTGTACCTTCAATTAATCTCATGACATCTACAACATCTACTACAATTTGCCATATGATAAATGGCTGGTACATCTCTATTTAATTTTTGTGAATATTATCCTTGTGTACCTCTGTACATCAGATAAACAAACATGAAAAGATTAAAGTGAATGTACCATGAACCATTTTCTTTTTACATTATCCGGCCTGTAGAATCAATGGAATCGCGTGACAGAGCGGAGGGTTATTCTTACACTCGGGAGCCCCAGGCATTGAAACAGACCAGTGCATGGGAGGAGAACAACACCGAACACAGGAACAAGGCCGCATTTTGAAAAAAATTATGTCCGTGATGGTACATTAAATTTAAAGGGTTATTTAAACGTTATAGAACTTACATGCAAAATCACATAATAGGGGATAAGAGGGAGATTGCTGGGAGTAAAACAATTTGGATCCCCCATAATCTCCTGAACAGAGCCCTGATTTCAATTGACTGGCAGGTCAGCATACGTGCTGCCGGTCCATTCATTGTTTATAGAGCTGCTAAAGAGAGCCAAGAACTGTTCTTGGTTCTTTACATCAGCTCCATTCTAAACAAATCGATGGATAGAGATAAGTTAAATTAATTTGTCACATACCTTAAAAGAAAAACGAACAGTACATATGAATAATGTAATAACGTCAGTAATAATAATTAGGTGATGTGGCCTGGGGGAAGAAGACATTCCTATATTATACATATAAGCTGATTGACTGATATACTGAGGGGCCAGGGAAGCCCCCCCCCCCCCCCCTATTACATCAAACTACCTCATTTAGATATTTAGATTTTTATAGATTATGGGAAAAATCCAGAATGGGATGCCAAGCAGTGCTCATGTTTGGAATCTTCATAAAAAAATCTACAGGTATATATTAGCAGGTTCTTCTGTACAAACCTGTGTATGTAACTAAGAATGTTTCGACCTGTAGTCTAAAATAAGAGAATGGTCATATTATAGTAAAGTGAAATTCGGCTCTTATTAGACGGTAGCACAACATTTACATTCTTCAACATAGAAGATGCAACACTATTAAGGAATACTAATTCCAAAACTGTATTACCATATTGTCAACATCCCCCATTGTTCTCTAATGGTAATACTACAAATACAGTTGACTACCTAAACATAAAACAATTTGAGGGATGACTTTTTTTAATAAAGTTCTGTTCCAGTTTTCATGAAGAAGACATTTTCTTTCAAGTGATGTTAAGCATAGAAGTTTTTCATTTTCCATTGATCCATCTCTGCTCTAGCAAACGACGTGCTATAAGCTGAAAAACTGTAGAGCTGGTCTCAGCTGCTTCAGGCGGTGGGTCATTAACTCATAATGTGAAAGAAGAGGAGCCAAAAAGCTTAGATCCAGCAGATGATCAGTCACCTTGATACCACATGGCCTATGGGTAATTATAAAAAATTTACAGAAAGCCAGAGAAGAGCATAACAGAAGGAAAAGTTGACACAACCTTAGTGTACATGGATTGAGCTTACTTTGGTTTCCATGGCTGCGTTAATGCAGCATGGCTGGAAACCTATACCTTGTCATTATAACTAAAATGAATGATGTGTTTGTCTGAGTTTTCATGTTGTTTAACTTATCATAAAATGCATCTGGGTATAACATAAAAATATATAATCGTCACACTTCCACGTTTTCATTATTTCTTTTTTTGTATTACAAAGTGGATACCATGTCTCCATTGTTGGAGAGAAGAATAACTAAGGATTCTTTAGAGGATCCATCAAGGATGATTGGTCTTAAAGGTTCCAACCAAAAATGGTTTTGAATCACTTGCCATGTCTATTCTTTTAAGCCTTTTCAATGATACTATATTTCTGCATGTGTACAGACAGGTGGTATAATATCTTCCGGTGAGGCACATACCCACATACTTGTTTTTTTATATTTGAGTTGATAAACCTAATACCTTCCAGAAATCCATATTTGGAGCCTAAAGAGCTTTTAGCTGCTGAGTCTTTAGTAATGGCCAAGGTTTGTTGCTTATGTCACTTGGGATTTTAAGGAGCTCTATGGACAATGGTAGATTCAAGGGAATCAAAGAAAATCATACTTAGGTCAATTGAAGCAGAGATACAGACCTAAAAACAAAAGCGGGTTATGAAGTTAAAGAGGTTGTCCAGCAAAAATCTTTTTCTTTCAAATCAACTGGTGCCAGAAAGTTATATATTTTTTTTTTATATATATACTATTTAAAAATCTTAAGTCTTCCTGTACTTATTAGCTACTAAATGTACTACAGGAAATGTTTTATTTTAATTCAGTCACAGTGCTCTCTGCCGACATCTCTGGCTGAGACAGGAACTCTGTCTCGGTTTTATATCAATACCCATAAAAAATCTCTCCTATTCTGGGCAGTTTCTGTCTCTGCAAGAGATGTCAGCAGAGAGCACTGCGTCTGAATCAAAATAAAACACCACTTCCTGCAGGACATACAGTAGCTGATAAGTATGGACTTGAGATTTTTAAATAGAAGTAAACTACAAATCTATATAACTTTCTGACACCAGTTGATTTAAAAGAAAAATATTTTCTCTGGACAAGCCCTTTAAAAGCTAGACATTTTGCATATAGAGAGGGCTCATGAACTAGCTCTAAATATGTCAGGTGCTGACATCTGCCTGGAAATAGATTAACCCTCTACATGCCAAAACCAATTGATTTAAGTGAAATGAGTGAATTGACAGGTGCTGGAATTTTGATGGATGCGATAGGCACCTCTGCCAAACAATGGTGGGCTGCTGGTTTACATGGCAACTAAAGTCCTTCTGAGGGCTTCCATGCCTGCTATGGTAAATCTTCTTGGTTAGCTTGTCTGATTCAGGCTGTACAAACAGAGAATTGATTACAATGATCAATGCAATACAATGATTACATTTAATCTATAAGCACTGCAATGATGTAAACATTTTCTGGTAAAATAAGAGGTGTCTTTAACCCCTTGAGGACCATGCAAATTTTCTTTTTTGCGCTTTCGTTTTTTCCTCTTCGCATTTAAAAGGTTGTAGCACTTCCTTTTTTTTACCAACAGACCCACATGAACCATTTTTTTTGTGCTTCTAATTGTACTTTGCAATGACAGACTTCATTTTTCCATAAAATATGCATTTTTTTCTATGTTCCGAAGGTCAGTAGAATTACAACGATATGTAACTTGTGTAACTTTTATTTGAAAAATTAAAACCTTTTGAAAAATCTAAATGCTCCTTAAAATTTATCTATGACCAGGCTTATAACGCTTTTATCCTTTAGTTTATGGGGCTGGTTGAGGTTTCATTGATTACACACGCAGTATTTAAACACGCGGAAATATGTTTGTTTATTTGTTTATTTTTATTTATAAAGTTGGAAAAGGGGGGGGGGGGTTAAACACAGTAATTAGAATTCAATGCTGCGTAAATAATAGAGCACCGGTCCATTAGATCGGTGCTCAGAAGGTCTGATCTGCTGCAGACCAAATCAATAGAATAACGAGCCGGGATCAGCGTCATTCTGCCTCTGAGACCCGGCTGGGTAAGTTAAATGGATCGCCCCTTCGCAATTGCATTGCAGGGTGGATCTAGTTGGATGCTTGCTAGATGGCTGTATCCATGTTTTCCAGGCCACCTTAGGGCTGCATCCAACTTCTTCAGCCACCAGTAATCAAATGCCTAGCACTCTGGTTCAGACAAACCCAATCATGCTCAAGGCTTGCTCATCTCTATTGGTTACACAGAAAATAGGTCCTAATGTGGCACTGTTTATGAAGAAATATGGCTCTAGAAGGTAAGGCATTATAAATGTGCCAAAAATCACTGATCGAGGATAGGTTAAATATAACAACTGCTAATAAAAAATATATTTTTTTATTGTATTAGATATTTTATACAAGTTATTAAACTTATTTGTAATTGTTTTCTGTTATAAATTTTCACAACTGTGTTTCATCCTTGTAAAAAGATTCATATAAATTGTTCCTTTTTTATTTCTCTTTAAAATGTAAAAAAAACAAAATATAAAGTAAATATATACAGTACAGAATAAAGCAACACAAGAGAAAAGAATGAAAGAAAAATAAATAAATACAGCAAACTTTAATACATGTAGAAAAAATGTTTACAAATCACCAGAAATCTCACTGCTCTTAAGTTATATAGATGAGGCAAAAAAAGACACATTATAAAGGGTAACTTTAGTACAGTACTCAGACACCGGCAATCAGGAAGGTGGGGACAGTCAGCCTGACACCAAAGATTCAAGTAATGATTTCCTATCTAATGTAATGCAAACTCAGTGCAAACAGCCAAGTATCTGAAGAGTAAGCAATCAGCAAATCTGTAAAGAGATAAATTATATGTTACTACTGTGTGTTATATTATGTGGTGTTGTGTTCTCTCTGTGACTGTAGAAAACAGAATATTCCTATAATGTTGGAAACCAATCTAAGTTAAAGTACCACAATAGTTATACTGTAATACTTTGGGTAAGATAAAAACTTTATGTATATTTTATAGATGTTCTCAATAACACCTGCATTTTAGTATTGATCACAAGAGGAAATTCAAATGCAGTGAATGATTTGCAGTGAAAAGCGCATGGGGATGTTGTATAACCTGTCAGGACTGGAAGGTAGAGACAAGACGAGACAGTGGACCTTAAGGCTAAACCCACCCACTGTCCCTAACTACTTGTATCAGTGGGCCGTAGGCAGCCACGGACAACCATGAAGATGCGCCCTACACTTAATAAGTGTAACACCAAACAAAACAGACAAACACACCAAAGGAGAGTCGACAAGCCAGGTCATAACCAAACGGACAACGCAGCACAAAATCAGGGATCAAACGGATAATCAAAAGGTCAAGCGGGAGGTCAGGTGATCGCAGGAGTAGACAGGGGAAGCTGGGATCAGGGTATGGACCTTTATTGCCAGCAGGGAATACCTGGCTTTGCTTTCATTTCTGAGGAGCAAGAGGGATCCCCATTGGACCGGCGCTCTGATCGTCAAGGTTCCAGACAGCAGAGGCATCTGTCAATCAAAAAACACTGCTCAGCTGCAGCAATCAAGGCTAGCAGTGAGCAGTGTAACTCCTGCTTGCCAGAAAGCTGAGAAGCAAGTGGGTGTGACAGACAAAAGTAAAAACAGGACCAGTTCACACCAGGCTCACTGCACACCTGACATAACCATAATATTTAATGTTGCCTCAGTCGGTGAAAGTTTGGTCAAAGTAAATTTCTTTTATTCAAAGATGGCAGGCAGTCATTTGCTAAGGTACAACAAGAGTTACTTGTGTAGCACTAGTGTTTCCTTACATAAGATTTAACCCCTTAACGACCCATGACATATCTCATACGTCATGGCGCTGTTAGGGGGGTTCAGAGAGGAACCACGCCATGACCTTCCTCTGAACTGCTGCGATTTCGGCTGCTTTCTGCAGCCCAGGAACACGGCTGTCACAAACCATAGCTGCATTTAAATGCCCTCCATAGCCCCTCTAATGGGGGGATCCCCAACCCCCGTAAAGCGATCACGCAGGGGGAACCCTTCTCCTTACCTGGCCAAGCCTTAGCGTCAGAATGACATAGTTTAGTAAAGAACGGACGCTGATTGAAATTGCCTCAGCGTCCGTTCTTTACTGTAGAGTCCGCTGTGTTCAGACATTGTTCTTCTAACACCCGATCTTTAGAACAGGCGTTAGAATAATGTGCCTGTACATCATTTCCGGACGCTGTTCACTGAACAGCGGCCGGAAACATCAGCTGTTCACACAATGCAATGTGCAGCGCGGCCGCACATTGCTTTGGAGTGAATGGCTAATTGATTTGCGGGCACAGCGGCCGGTGCCCGCAAATCAATTGGGAAAAAAGAACGTTCATGCAGCCAATACGGAGGTATCGGCTGCAGGAACAGGCTGAGTGCAGCCCGGCGGCCGGCTGTTTAACAGCGTCCGTTGCTATGCAATGGATGCTGTTAAACGTTGTGTGAACATAGCCTAATACAGCACCAATCCAATGGATCAGTGCTCTATTATATACATAGCATTGATCTCAATGGAAAATAAGTGCTGTGTATATAGAAATTCCCCAGGCGGCTTCTAATAATTGTGAAAGTTTTTTTTTTTATTAGTTTTTTTCTTAATAAAAAATCCCCTTACCTAATAAAAGTCCAAATCACCCCCTTTTCCCATTTAATAAGTAAAAAGAAAAAGAAAAAAAAAGAAATATATTTGGTATTGCCGTATGCGTAATTGCCCGGACTATTAAATTATTCCATCCCTGATCTCACATGGTATACGGCGTAAGCACAAAAAAAAAAAGTTTGTTTTTACAGTGCTGTACATTAGTTTAGAAACACACCGGCCACTCTAGTAAAGTCTACTGAACAGCTTTAAACAAATGTCTTCAGTCTTCAGCTTTAACTCTTACAATGAGTTTTGGACTAAACAGGAGTATCCCAAAGGTACATTTCCAAGAATTAATGCAACAGGAATATAGTAAAAGGATAAAAGTCAGAAGTAGAATTAGTAGAAATAAATTATATGTGCACAAAAGTATATAACCTGCTTACAAGGTTGCCACTTTTTTCCCTTATTTTTTGAGCATTCTCCACAGTTTAAATTCATATTCCAGAGTCTATATGTGTTTTATTTTTTTGGAGTGCATTCACATATTCTTGTGCAAAACCTATATATACAGTGGTACCTTGCTTTAAGAGTAACTTGGATTAAGAGCATTTTTAAGCTATACACACTGCTGCTGCTATAATGTGCCTCCACTCACACTCAGCGATTCACACAGCTGCTATTATGTGCCTACACTTACACTAAGCTATACATACTGCTGCTATTCACACTGCTGTATATAGAAGTTTCTGTCACAGTCCTCCTGTAGAGCTCTGTAACTCTCACTTTCTGATTGGTCCATGCTGAACACAGACTCCTTCCCCATTGCTGTCATGTGACAACTCAGACCTTTGACAGCAGCCCTGCTTCTCTATTCTAGCCTGTTGTACTATGCTACTGCATTATGGGGATCTGCAGTTTCATTCTGTATCTATACTGCTGCTGTATTTTTTCATTCTTATGCACTTATTATACATTATACTCCGTTTGCTGATTGCTATACTCTACAATAACTTGTAATAGGACATATCCAGCTTTCTAAATGTTTGTTTTACCTGTTATTCAGAGTAAAAAAAATCATCATTTTTGGAGGGTGGAACCATTTGTCTGCATATCAATGATCCTTTATGGGAAAATTTATTTTGGTTTAAGAGTAATTTGGATTACATGACCATATATATATATTAGAGAGAGAGAGAGAGAGAGAGAGAGAGAGAGATCTAAGAAATTCAGAATGAATGCAGCACTCGTGTAGTGATGAATGTGGTGCCAGGCGGTATATACCAGCGACCACCCGGTATAGGTAATATAAATCAGAAGAATACCGCAGCACTCATGGGATAGAATTCAACACAACGTGTTTATTTCCCCAAACTGCGGTTTGGGGAAATAAACACGTTGTGTTGAATTCTATCCCATGAGTGCTGCGGTATTCTTCTGATCTATCTATCTATCTATCTATCTATCTATCTATCTATCTATCTATCTATCTATCTATCTATCCATCTAACATCCGTTATTCAATGCATTGTGTGCATTGGACGTCCGTCTTCCCATCGACTTTAATAAATTACCACTGCAGTCAGTTAAATTGCAGCAAAAACGACCGTTTTTTTTAAATATAAAAATCGGACGCCTTTTCTCTATTTTTGACGTTGTGTGAACATAGCCAAAAGGTGTAGCTTTTTACTGCATTGCACACTTTCTGCCCCAGCAAAGATGTTAAAGTTCTCTTATACTAATAACACTACTACTGTCACGACCAGTCACACCAAACACACAGAGACAGTGAGCCCTGAGCTCAGCCCCGCCCACTGTCCCTACCTAATTGCCGCAATCTGCCCTAAAATGGCAGCGGACAACTTGGCGGCGATCCCTGGCCTGGATACGTGAAACAATGGACAAGACAAAACGAACAAACACAATAAGAATGGTCAGCAATCCGGGTCACAACAGTCTGGCAGCAAAGGTACAAAATCAGGATCCAAAAGAGTAGTTAGAAAACAGGCAATAAGGTCAGGGGCAGGCGGCAAGCAAGGGAGGTCAAAGATACAAAGCAGGAATCAGGAGAAAACAGAACACATAAGCAGGCAGAGACTAAGTCAATAACCGGCGAGGCACAGGCAGAAACAGAAATCTTAAATAGGACACCAGGAACCAAGTCCAGAAGATGATTGGAGGGACCAGCTGTCAATCACTGAGGCAAGGCAGGTTAACTGTTACATGACCAGAGGAAACTTTGCAGCACAGACACGGGTGGGGCAGGGAAAACAATTAGCAGACCAGAAGAAATAAGACACAGTTCAGACAGGGCAAAAACAAGGCAAACAAAACACAGAATAAATGGAAGATTATGGCCAAAATCGCAGTCACGGTTGTACCTTACGCACCGAGGACTGCGCCAAAGTTCCATTCATGACAGTACCCCCCCTTTTATGAGGGGCCACCGGACCCTCATTAGACGTACCAGGAGTAGGTGGAAAATTACCTCTTACAACACATGTTTGAACACCACTGGAGATGTGACTGTCCGTCTCCCACTCATCAGCGGAGGCATCCAGGTGACTGACTAAAGGTTCACTGACAGGCTCGATATCACCAATTATACTACTGGCATCAGACACAGACTCAGCTTCCATGTTGCATGTTCCACTTTGAGGTACCTGTGCGCCCAGTTGCCTCTCCTGGTTGTCACCTGGACGCTGATGTTCTGGCCGCAGGGGACGCTTGGGACAGTGGCAAATGAAGTGTCCGTCATCACCGCAGTAGAAACAAAGTCCATTTAATCTCCGGTGTTCACGTCTGGTCCTGATGCCCATAACTCCCATCTGCATGGGTTCATCCTCGATGTAATCAGAGGGAGGGACAGGTTTTTTCAAAGACAGAGATGGAGAGACAGAAGGTTTAGAAACGTCAGGACCTGCTTTCTTCTTTTGCCTATACCTGAGCCTGCGGTCTATGCGTACCGCCAAAGCCATGGCCTGCTTCAGGGTAAGGGGATCTGGATGACCTGTCCAGGCATCTTTAATGCCATCAGACAATCCCTGCTTGAATAATGCTTTCAGTGCAGCCTCACACCAATCGGTAGTCACACTATGACGTCTGAACTCGGCACAGTAATCTTCAACTGCTCTCTTGCCCTGGCGAATAGTCAATAACTGTGTCTCAGCTAGACCCACATGATCTGGCTGAGCATAGATGGCTCCCAGAGAAAGAAAAAAGTGCTCTAAATCGCTCCACTCCTCAGCCTCAGGAGGGAGTTTAAGAGCCCAGGCCTGGGGATCTCCCTGCAAAAGTGAGACAACTATAGCTACCATTTCCTGCTGTGTAGGGAAGTGGTTGACACGAAAATACAACAAACAGGAATTTTTAAAGGTTTCAAATTTGTCTCTATCCCCCCAAAAACGGTCTGGAAGCAACATTGTAGCTTTAGCCGATTGCACTACCACTGGGGGCGCCACAGCCCCAGCCTGGTTAGCTGTAAGGACTGCCAGCTAGCTCAGCCACCAGTACTGCCAAACCCTTCACTTGGGTGACTAGGTCCATGTCTATAAGCATATTGACCTGGTTAGCCAGCTTGTCTACAAGGCCTGACACCCCCTCCACCTGGATAGCAAGATCCTCTACCGTAGTCATGGAACCAGAGGGGGCAGCAGATTTTTTGGGCCGGTTATTATGTCACGACCAGTCACACCAAACACACAGAGACAGTGAGCCCTGAGCTCAGCCCCGCCCACTGTCCCTACCTAATTGCCGCAATCTGCCCTAAAATGGCAGCGGACAACTTGGCGGCGATCCCTGGCCTGGATACGTGAAACAATGGACAAGACAAAACGAACAAACACAATAAGAATGGTCAGCAATCCGGGTCACAACGGTCTGGCAGCAAAGGTACAAAATCAGGATCCAAAAGAGTAGTCAGAAAACAGGCAATAAGGTCAGGGGCAGGCGGCAAGCAAGGGAGGTCAAAGATACAAAGCAGGAATCAGGAGAAAACAGAACACACAAGCAGGCAGAGACTAAGTCAATAACCGGCGAGGCACAGGCAGAAACAGAGATCTTAAATAGGACACCAGGAACCAAGTCCAGAAGATGATTGGAGGGACCAGCTGTCAATCACTGAGGCAAGGCAGGTTAACTGTTACATGACCAGAGGAAACTTTGCAGCACAGACACGGGTGGGGCAGGGAAAACAATTAGCAGACCAGAAGAAATAAGACACAGTTCAGACAGGGCAAAAACAAGGCAAACAAAACACAGAATAAATGGAAGATTATGGCCAAAATCGCAGTCTCGGTCGTACCTTACGCACCGAGGACTGCGCCAAAGTTCCATTTATGACAACTACATCATATATTGTTGCATACATTTTTGTCACAATCCATGTCCCCCTTTATGCAGTCATCTTTATTTGTGTAGGTGAAAATTTCTTTTTCATTGCACCTTTGTATCAAAACATAATTCTTGCAGATACGACTCTGATGGGGGCCACATGCCAAACTAATGGGTTGTACACTCCTTTGAATCTACTACTCCCTCCCCTCCTTGCATAACATGTCACAACCTGGCCATTCACTGTGCTTCTCACAATCATTTGTGACTGGCCAATAGGGACCATGCTGGGCTGGATTTTTCTTCTCCATTTTTAGAACAGGCCAGTACTGTTTAAGAATCTGACACACTTCCCGAGATTTAAAATCAAATGTCTGTATTATACGTGACACCTCCATCAACTCCTCATCCTTTTTGTTTTTTGTATCCAAAAGTTTTTTCTCTTTTGCTTATAAAATTAAATAGGCCCTCTTAAGTATTTTATTCAGGTACCCCCTGTTCTTTAATCTGTCCTGTAATTCTTATGCCTTTTCATTAAATTCCTGTAATGTACTGCAATTACGCCTTACCCCTAAGAATTCCCACTTCTTAGTGGTCTATAAACAAAAGAGGGGGAAAAGTATTTGTTATACTGTATGTCAATTGCTAATTCACTGTAAAAGTCTTCATGTTTAAACATATTACCTTATGCAAATTTATCTACACATGTATGCAGGAGTGTTGGCGTGGCTGTGTTGAAGTCTGTCTCCAAGCAACACATAAACAAAGAAAAATCAGGCCCAACATGGTCCCTATTTTCCTGTCACAAATGATTGCGAGAAACGATTGACTGGGTTGTGACATGTGTTGCAAAGAGGGGAGGATGTAGTGCATTCAAAGGCCATCAGAGCCATATCTCCAAGTATTATGTTTTGAAACAAAATATTTATATTGAATACCAGGAAAAAAAAAACAGATGAAAAATGGCTTTCTAAACACGGATAAACCCTTGCTCCCACCAAGTGACAGTACTGTATTCAAACATCTGCATTTGTGCCCAATTTAAAGGGGTCGTGCAACGTTAGAAAATTATTCACTAAATAACACACATTATAAAGTTATACAACTTTGTAATGTATGTTATGTTAGTGAATGGCCCTCTTCCCCGTGTCCCCACACCCCACCCCCAGAAGTGTAGTGCACTATACATACCTGATTCATGTCGCGCAGCACTACCCCTTTAACAATTAACAATTTTGTTAACAATTTTGCATTGTTCATCGCTACTTTAAGGTTCTATTTTTGAATAGATCACTGCGCTGGTCAGTACATTTACAGCTATACCAAATATAGGGGTAGAGGGAAGAGTGTGAGGGAGGCCAGTCCTGATCTGGCACACCCCAACAATTTTGCCAAATTGGCGGATGAGGGGGATGTTGATTCAGGGGTGGCATTGCTGCAGCAGGACACTGCCTCTGAAAGCCAGGGGGGTGTCTGCTCCAGTAAGGTGGGAAACAGGAGTTCAGGGCAGGCCAGGCAGGTACTGGTAGTGGGGGACTCAATTATTAGGGGGACAGACAGGGCAATCTGTCACAAAGACCGGGATCGTCGAACAGTGTGTTGCCTTCCTGGCGCTCGAGTTCGTCACATCGCGGATCGGGCTGACAGATTACTGGGAGGGGCTGGCGATGACCCAGCAGTCATGGTGCACATTGGCACCAATGATAAAGTTAGAGGTAGGTGGCGGGTCCTTAAAAATGATTTCAGGGACTTAGGCAGGAAGCTTAAAACTAGGACCTCCAAGGTGATTTTTTCCGAAATATTACCTGTACCACGAGCCACACCTGAGAGACAGCGGGAGATTAGGGAGGTAAATAAGTGGCTCAAGAGCTGGTGTAGGATAGAGGGGTTTGGGTTCATGGAGAACTGGGCCGACTTCTCGGTCGGTTACAGGCTCTACGGTAGGGACGGGCTGCATCTCAATGGGGAGGGTGCAGCCGTGCTGGGGGAGAAGATGGCTAAGAGGTTGGAGGAGTGTTTAAACTAGGGACCGGGGGGGAGGGCAACTACAATATAGTAAGTGAAGACAGAGTAGATGGAGAGCTGGGCCTAGATTATGGAACTGGGGGTGGAGCGGCGGGAGGGGTTAGAATAGTCACTAGTGATAAAAGGAAAGGGAATATGGACAAATATATTAAATGTATGTATACTAATGCTCGAAGCCTCACTAATAAAGCTGAGGAATTAGAACTCATAATGGTTGAAGAGAAATATGATATAGTGGGGATAAGCGAGACATGGCTGGACGAGACCTATGACTGGGCCGTTAATATCCAGGGTTATAGTCTATTCAGAAATGACCGTAAAAATAAGAAAGGGGGAGGGGTCTGTCTATATGTTAAATCATGCCTTAAGCCTATTCTGTGGGAGGATATATGTGATGATAATGTGGAGTCTCTTTGGGTAGAAATAAGGGGAGGGACAAAGAATAATAAAATTCTTATAGGAGTGAGTTATAAACCTCCAAGTATAGTGGAAGAATCAGAAAATCTTCTTATAAGACAAATAGATGCGGCAGCGAAGCAGGGGGAAGTCATTATTATGGGGGACTTTAACTACCCAAATATCAACTGGAAAGCAGAAACCTGCAGCTCCAGGAAGGGAAGCGTGTTTTTGGAAATAGTAAAAGATAATTACCTTTCCCAACTAGTAGAGGAACCAACAAGAGGGGGGGCCCTTCTGGACCTGATCTTAACCAATAGGCCCGACAGAATATCAAAAATAGAGGTGGGGGGTCACCTAGGTAATAGTGACCATAACATAGTAAGTTTTCAATTATCCTTCAATAAAATGATTAGCAGAGGGGCTACAAAAACATTAAATTTCAGGAAGGCTAATTTCCAAAAACTAAGAGAGGACCTTGGGAACATAGACTGGGACAATGCCTTCAGAAATAAAAGTACACAAGAGAAATGGGACATATTTAAGAGCATCCTGGGTAAATCGTGTGAACGACACATACCATATGGGAATAAACGTAGTAGAAATAAGAGAAATCCAATGTGGTTAACTACAGCTGTAAGGGGTGCAATAAATGATAAGAAACAAGCATTCAGACTACTAAAACAAGAAGGTAGTGGGGAAGCATTGAGCAACTATAGACAGAAGAATAGAATGTGTAAAACGCAAATAAAAGAAGCAAAAATAGCAACAGAAAGAAGGATAGCCACAGAAAGTAAAACAAATCCCAAAATGTTCTTCACCTATATAAATAACAAAAGACTTAAAACCGAAAATGTTGGTCCCCTCAAAAATAATCTGGGTGTAATGGTGGAGGGGGAAGAGGAAAAGGCCAATCTACTAAATACATTCTTCTCTACTGTATTCACAGAGGAGAATCCCATAACAGACGACATGACTAGGGATAATGTTAATCCTCCCATAAATCTCACCTGCCTAACACAACAAGAAGTGGGAAGACGCCTTAAAAACATTAAAATCCATAAGTCACCGGGCCCAGAAGGTATCCATCCTAGGGTTTTGCAAGAATTAAATACTGTGTTGGACAGACCGTTATTCCTATTATTTAAAGATTCTATTACGACAGGGATTCTTCCACAGGACTGGCGCATAGCTAATGTGGTACCAATATTCAAGAAGGGGTCAAGGAGTGATCCTGGAAACTACAGGCCTGTAAGTCTAACATCTATAGTAGGTAAAGTATTTGAGGGGATTGTAAGAGATGCTATACTGGAGTATCTTAATGAAAATAATCTTATGACGCAGCACCAGCATGGATTTATGAGGGATCGGTCCTGTCAGACTAATCTGATCGGCTTCTATGAAGAGGTAAGTTATAGACTGGACCTGGGGGAGGCTGTGGATGTTGTGTATCTGGACTTTTCAAAGGCATTTGATACTGTGCCGCATGAAAGGTTGGTCTACAAAATGAGGATACTGGGACTCGGGGAAAACGTATGCAAATGGGTAAGTAACTGGTTGTGTGATAGAAAACAGAGGGTGGTCATTGATGGAACATATTCAGATTGGGTTTTAGTTACTAGTGGGGTACCACAGGGGTCAGTGTTGGGTCCACTTCTTTTTAATATTTTTATTAATGATCTTGTAGAGGGGCTACAGAGTAGAATCTCCATTTTTGCAGATGATACTAAACTGGGTAAAGTAATCAGTACAGAGGAGGATAATATCATATTACAGAGGGATTTGGAGAAGCTAGAGGCTTGGGCGGAGAAATGGCAAATGAAGTTTAATGTGGATAAATGTAAGGTTATGCATTTGGGCCATAGAAATAATAAGTACAGTTATGTGCTAAATAATAAAACACTGGGTAAAACTACTTCCGAAAAGGACCTGGGGGTATTGGTGGACAGTAAACTCAACTTTAGTGATCAGTGCCAGGCAGCAGCTGCCAAGGCTAATAAAATAATGGGGTGCATCAAAAGAGGTATAGATGCTAAAGATGAGAACATAGTTTTGCCTCTTTATAAATCACTGGTCAGACCACACATGGAATACTGTGTACAGTTTTGGGCACCGGTATATAAGAAGGACACAGCTGAACTAGAGCGGGTGCAGAGGAGGGCAACAAAGGTCATTAAGGGAATGGGTGGGTTACAGTACCAGGACAGGTTATCACGCTTGGGGTTATTTACGCTAGAAAAAAGACGTCTTAGGGGCGATCTGATCACAATGTACAAATATATGAATGGACAGTACAGAGATCTTTGTAGTGGTCTTTTTACTCCTAGGTCTGTAACAATGACAAGGGGGCATCCTCTACGTCTAGAGGAAAGAAGATTTCATCATCAGCATCGACGCGGGTTCTTTACTGTACGAGCGGTAAGACTGTGGAACTCTCTGCCACATGATGTTGTCATGGCTGATTCATTAAATAAGTTCAAGGGAGGCCTGGATGATTTTCTTGAAAAATATAATATTACAAGTTATGGGCATTAGATTTCTGGTGATACGTTGATCCGGGGATTGTTCTGGTTGCCATTGCAGTCGGGGGAGGGGGGGGAGTTTCTCCCTGTGGTGGGGCGTTTGTCTTCTGCCCCATAGGGGTTTTTCGCCTTCCTGGATCAACACAGTAGGATTTTCCTAGGTTGAACCTGATGGACTCTTGTCTTCTTTCAACCCTATTTACTATGTTACTATGTATAGTTTGTTATGTTTAAAGGGGTTATCCAGCGTTAGAAAGAAATAGAGACAGCACCACTCCTGTTCAGGTGTGGTTTGCAATTAAGCACCATTCACTTTAACCCTTTAAGGACCGTGCTAACTTTCGTTTTTGTGTTTTCGTTTTTTCCTCCATGTTCTTAAAAGGCCATAGCACTTGCATTTTACACCTACAGACCCACATGAGCCCTTATTTTTTGCGTCACTAATTGTACTTCGCAATGACAGGCTGAATTTTTCCATAAAATATGCTGCGAAACCAGAAAAAAATTATATGCGCAGTGAAATTGAAAAAAAAATGCAATTATTTTTCTTTGGGGGGGCTTCATTTTTACGCCGTGTGTCCTATGGAAAAACTTAGTTGTTATATATGTTCCTCAAGTCATTACGATTAAAACAATATGTAACATGTATAACTTTTATTGTATCTGATGGCCTGTAAAAAATTAAAACCATTGTTAACAAATATACGTTCTTTAAAATCGCTCTATTCCCAGGCTTATAGCGCTTTTATCCTTTGGTCTATGGGGCTGTGTCAGGTGTCATTTTTTGCGCCATGATGTGTTCTTTCTATCGGTACCTTGATTGCGCATATGCGACTTTTTGATCGCTTTATATTACATTTTTTCTGGATTTGATGCGACCAAAAATGCGCAATTTTGCACTTTGGATTTTTTTTGCGCTTACACTGTTTACCGTGCGAGATCAGGAATGTGATTTATTTATTTATTTTTATTTGTAAAATGGGAAAAGGGGGGTGATTCAGACTTTTATTAGTGGAGGGGATTTTTTATTAATAAAAACACTTTTTTTAACTTTCCCTTACAGTAATATGAAGCCCCCTGGGGGACTTCTATATACACAGAACTGATCTCCCATTGAGATCAATCCTGTGTATATAATAGAGCAATGATCCATCAGATCGGTGCTCTATTATAATGGTCTGCTGCAGACCATCTGAATAGATTGCCGAGCCGGGATCAGCGTCATTCCAACGCTGAGCCCCGGCCGGCTCATTAGAACGGATCTCCCCTCCGCGATCGCATCGCGGGGGGGAGATCCCCCACTGGACACCAGGGAGAGGGGGCACAGCTGCTATTCAAATGCAGCTGTCAGCTTTGACAGCGGCATTTGAATAGTTAATTAGACGGCCGCGGCGATCGGCCGCGCCGGCTAATACACGCGGTCCCTGGCTGCACTTAGCAACCGGGGACCGCGCGCTGCAGAGAGGGCTCACGCCGGGAGCCCTCTCTGTTTACTCTTAACGGCCGCGTGACGGGTATACCCGTCATGCGTCGTTAAGAGGTTAATGTAACTGAGCTGCAAATCCCCGGCCAAGCTCAAAACAAGAGTTGTGCTGTCTCTGGAAAAAAAATCACGTTTTTTTTTTTTTAACGCTGCATAAGCCCTTTAACTACTATGAAACATTTAATTTTCATTTTATCATTTTACCATGCTCAACTCAAATCATCTGAGTCTGCTCTCAGTGTAAATGAAAAGCGGAAAATTATATATTAGAAAACTTAAAAAAAAAAACTTTTATTTTTCTTTTAAACAATTATGATACCAATAAAAACTGGAGATCGTTGCGGAGAAAATGGCACCCCAACCAGCCCTTTAGGTGGAAAAATAAAAGTGCTATGGCTCTAAGAAGACAAGGAGACAACATTGCTTCTATTTGACCCAGACATCCGGGCATTAATGACCTCGGTCATGCAGGGGTTAAAAGCTTGATGTGCCTTTTTATTATCTTTAATATTTTGTTACGTATTCAAGTTTATAGTGGTTCTTTGGATAAGTTCTGCACACTAGATCTGCCTGATTGTTCTTATTTTATGCCACTTTATTTTTCTTCTTGTACATTTGTTCTTGAAGACGGCTGCCATCGATGATTAAAGTCCCTAGGAACAAAAATACAAAGTCAAACACATATAAAAATAAGACCATTCAATATATCTTGTCAGTCTGAGTCAAAGATGTCACTTTTAGTGCCCTAATAAATGACACTGTTACAGAGAACACAAGTTCATTTCATGATCAACGACAATGACGTGTGCTCTCTTCCACATATAAGCAATGAGATGGATTTGATGCCATTTTCTATGAAGAATTCTTTTTATGTATGTGTTAAAAACCTCAATGTTGTCAGGTATGGACTACAGTGATAATATACAACACCTAGACCTTTAGGAAACTCCACATTAATACAAATTTGACTTCAGAAAATATTGACACAAAACCATGAGTTTAAAGATGGCCACAAACATTAGAAAAGCGTCAGAAAAACATCAGAAAACTGAAAAACTAACCGGCCAATTTCAGCTGGACTGGCCAATTAGGCTATATTCACAAACTGTAAAAACAATGGCAGTTCCCCGTGAACAGCCATTGTTTAATGTTACCTATAGCTAGAATTAATTATCTTGATCATTAATTCCATACATAGGTAGCGTGTAAACATAGCCGTAGCATGCATGTTGTTCTCCCCAGAAGTAATGTGGCTTTCCCAGATGTTAAAGAGATAATAGTTGGGCATTTGTATCTGACAATGTCATTGGATTATGTCATTGGACAACCTTTTTAAGGTTATTAGCAGGGAAATTAATCTCAGTACTGTGACATCCATGGAGGGACAGAAAAATGTCTAATATTATGCAAAATAAACACAATTAAAACATTTTTATAATTTCAAATTATTAAGGCTAGCACATAGAAATACCCAATGAAACCAATAGACAGTGTTGCATTGTTATTGTATATATTTTTTTATATATATATGCATATAGAAGGTAATTTTAAAAAACTCCACACTGACCCAGAGGTACAGTAAATACACAGTGCATACAGAATCATATTAAATATCAGAATACTTGAAAACCAGAAACCAGAGAAAAGGAGGTACATTGAGAATATGCAATGTAATAAAAGGAATGGGTTATTAGTAGAGATGAGCGAACACACTCTATCAAATATATTATTTGCTCAAGTATCGGGTTAATCAAAAGTAGTGAGTACTACTTACTGTTCCGTAAAAAAAAAAAAAAAAAGCTTGTTGAAAGGCTGCTGAGTGCTAATAAAGTGTACCTGTCACAATCGGAACCTTCAGGATCAGTTGCAAGATTCTCCGCTATTCGTATTACTGTATCTCCATATCCAAGGAGACACAATCTTCCAGATTAGCAGAGGTCCTACTGCTGATACGGAAGGTCAAATTGTGACAGGTATGGGGGAAGATAGGGAGGGGGGTGCAGAGAAATTGTATATTGTACTTACTGCCTGCTTCCGTCTTCCATCTTCTATCTTTCTTCATTTTTGCTGTTCAACCAATCAGCCACTGCTGCAGCAGCTGATTGACTAAGAAGAGACTCCTGCAGTTTCAGCTTAGCCAGCTCAGCGGACATTTCAGGAGCAAAGCAAGCTTGATGTCTGCCAGCTCTGGTAAGGAAAGAAGATGTCTGTTGATGAGTATGAACATCCCTTCCCATAAAACCGCACACATCCCAGAAAGGAAGAATATTAAAAAATAACAAGCAATCAAGTAACAAGCACTCAAGTATTTTAATATTCGCTCATCTCAAATTATTAGTCTACACAAGGATATGTAGTTATATGAGGAACACATGCACGAAAAGACATATAGATTAGATAGGCAGCATATGCAACTTTCAAATAAAACATAAAGCACTGTCATAATCACCTGCAGTACTAAACACTTGACCATTCATTTGCACGGCCAGCACGTAAGACTCCAGCAGGGAATGGTATGGATTAATGTGTTTGTTTGTTTTTTTTTGTAGTTGGTAAGCGGCACAGTGCTCAAGAAAATTCCTTTTTTATGCAAAATACTGTGACAGCTAAACATTGCTTTCGCTATTACATTTCTAATCTGTCTCCCTTTTACAATTTATTGTAATGAAACTGATGGCCAGAGATAAGACACAAGGACACAAGTTCAGATGATGAAAGAATTAACAAATACCTGAGACTAAAAATAAATATGTCACTAGGTACTAATATTGAGCTGTCAAGTGTTCAACAACTATCTAATATACAGAGCTAACTTTAGTCTGGGTGTTCTAAGAGGTGACAGGTTGCAGAAGTGGAACAATGTTTCATCTGCTCAGAGCATACAACACTTAAGGGGGGAACCTGCTAACCCCACTCCTTCCCTTGCTAAAACTTACATAATACAGAAATAAATAACACACACACATTTTTGGCAAAAATTTTGGCAGCATCTGCTGCCTTTTATTATAACTTACACATATGGGGAGGCCCGACACAAATCACGCCCTCCTTCTCCGCAGGAACCAAGGTGAGGGTGAGGGTGACCCGCCTAGGCCATCCCTCCCCCATTGACCGCAGGCAGCCGCCTAGCCGAACCACGGCAAGGGGCCCCTCACCAAATGGAACCACCTGGAAAAGGGGAGCGTGATTTCCGCCTTACATAAACATTAAAAATGCAATATAACAAAACCATAACAAAACATAGCAATACAAAAACCATGCTCACAAACAGGGTGGGTGGGTGGGACCTGCAAAAAAGTGCTTAACCCATCCTACACTCCCTCTCCTTTTATTCCCCTAACCCCGCCCCCTCTCACACCTATCTCACCTGACATACCTCCCACAGGTATTCCCGCTGCCTAGCTAATTCTCTTTGTCTCTGCACAAAGCCCCCCAGCTAAGCCCACCCACTCTACTAACTCCAGCAGCCATTTTAACTCCCTCATGAGACCAAACCACCATTATCCCCCACTACAACTAAACCCTCTAGCAACCTTCCAGTCGTGGTCGCAGAGACCCCCCTTATGGTTCCTCGCCGGGAGACCCCTTACCCCAACTCTTCACTCTTAAGGGGGGAACCTGCTAACCCCACTCCCTCCCTTGCTAAAACTTACATAATACAGAAATAAATAACACACACACATTTTTGGCAAAAATTTTGGCAGCATCTGCTGCCTTTTATTATAACTTACACATATGGGGAGGCCCGACACAAATCACGCCCTCCTTCTCCGCAGGAACCAAGGTGAGGGTGAGGGTGACCCGCCTAGGCCATCCCTCCCCCATTGACCGCAGGCAGCCGCCTAGCCGAACCACGGCAAGGGGCCCCTCACCAAATGGAACCACCTGGAAAAGGGGAGCGTGATTTCCGCCACCAAAAGTAGGGCCCCCCCACATGCCCTACTTTCCGCCACCACCTACCATCTTCACGCACTCCACCATTGCTCCAGCGCATCCTGAAGCGCATTGTTGAAAATGTCCAGCCCAATGTCCGACAGATGTACATTGTCTGTATGATACAGACCCTCACATGTATAGTCAATCAGTTCATCATAATCAATAGCCACACCACCCCGGTCCAACACAAACTGCTTGATTGCCTTATTGACTTTCTTCCGGGATCTCTCAATGGCGGGCATCGACCTTGCCTCCTTCCACCATCTCCTCTGCACCATACAAGACCACATGATGGTCACTCCTGGCCACCTTGCCAGCCATCTGTCCATCTCCCGTCGGATACCATGTATCAACTCCAGTGACATCATCCGACACAAATCGTTGCCTCCAGCATGAACGATGATCACGTCCGGGGATGCGCACCCTCTGGATATGTCATCAATCCTCTTTGGCAACTCATCCCAGTGCAGACCTCTCTTGCCAAACCACTTGACCATGCACTTCTCCATGGGCAAGCCCAACTGCCGGCCATAAGGACGTCTCCTGGCCCGTCTCTCTGCCCAATGGATGTACGAATGCCCCACAATCCACACCGACTTCTTTCCTGAAACAAAACAGAAACAGTGACAGTACACCATAACCCAAACATTCCAACCAGTAAGTTTATCAATCCACTTCCCCATCAGTGGACAATATCACGAACATAGGTCTTAAACGCAGCCGATTTCCATCTGCCCAGCCTCTTAATCTGCTCCTCCCCCAGACCCCTCGCTGCTGCTTCCGAGGCTGCCCCAATACGAAACGAATGTGAACCGTACTCGTCTGCATTCAAACCAGCTGCTGCCAAAGATTTTTTTCAACATTGCACAAAACTGAAAACGAGATAACGCACTCCCGTCCTCATGCAACAAAAAAGCTCCATCCCTGTTACCCCTTACCGCCATATACTTCACTACCGCTCCCCAAGGGCATATCCGCCCACCCATCTTCCTCAGGGACACCCATGTCCCCTTACCCATCTGATCTGTCTTGGACCGAGAAATCAGACACATGACGTTCCCCCCTGACAACTGCACATCTCCCCACCGCAGGCCCAGCTGCCCCTGCTTCGATTCCGCGACCAACTCTCCTACCCTAAATGCCCCAGAAAAAGCCAACACAAAAGCTGTCTCCCACAACACTATCTCATACTTGTCCCTACATACAGACTCCAAAACCTCTAACAGTATAACCAAACGCCCAGAGTCTATCGGCTTCCTCTTGTCCCTCCTCTTTCCTTCAGCTCTCGCCCAACCCCTCAATACCCTCCTTACCGCAAAAGACCTCGAGGGGTCTTCCAACCCATATATTCGAGAAAAGAAAGAAACTGCAGCTACCACAGTGGAGGCCCTTCCTTTCCCAGCACCAGCCCGTTTTATGCTCCCCAACCACCTCCACAAAATGTTAGCCACAGTTTCACCCGGATACTGAGTTGAAAATGCCCTCCATCTCCTCCATTCCTTGGCATATGTCTTCCACGTCTTCTCCGCCAACGATCTTCTCACAAGTCCACTCAGAATGGGGTCACCACCTGCCAAACACAAGCGGGGCAGTGTTCACCGATCTTCTCTGCTTTAGGCACTAGTGTAAAGAACTCATCCATCTTGCCCCTCGACAGTGCGTCTGCTATCCCGTTGCTTACCCCTGGTACATGTCTAGCCCTAAACTGTATATTACACTGCAGACACTTGAGCACCAAGAACCTTAACAAGTGTATGACCGGCCCTGAACCACTGGAGAGATTATTGATATCGTTCACCACGCTCATGTTATCTGACCAAAACTCCACCCACTTATTGCTCAACTCTTCCCCCCACAACTCCACTGCCACCACAATTGGAAATAGCTCCAGCAAAGTCAGATTTTTAACTAAACCCCCCTCTACCCAACTCATAGGCCATCTCCCCGCACACCATCTACCATCAAAATATGCGCCAAAGCCATAAGAACCTGCTGCGTCTGTAAACAACCTCAACTTTAAATTAGAAGCTGGCTCCTCGATCCATACTGCCGTCCCATTGAACTTCTGCAAAAAGGTATCCCAAACAGTCAAGTCCTCCTTCAACTCCCTTGTCACCCTGATTTTATGAAACGGTTTTTTAGCCCCCGCCATGCTCCTCTCCAGCCGTCTGCTGAATATCTTACCTATGGGAATCACTCGACAAGCAAAATTAAGGGAACCAACTAGAGACTGCATCTCCCTTAACTTAACCTTCTTACTCCCACCAATTCTCTTCACCAATTTCCTCAAAGCAATAACCTTCTCACTCGGCAATCTACACACCCCAGCCACCGTATCAATTTCAATTCCCAGATAAGACAGCCTAGTTGTAGGTTCCACAGTCTTATCCTGTGCCACCGGCACACCAAATTCCCCCAATAAACCACCAAAAGCCTCTGCCACTGACCTGCACCTGTCTGACCCTCCCGGACCAATAAACAAGAAATCATCCAAATAATGTGCAACTCTGTCCCACCCTGTTAACTCCACCAAACACCAGTGCAAAAATGAACTAAACGCTTCAAACCATGCACATGAAATAGCACACCCCATTGGTAGACATTTATCAACATAATAACCCCCTTCAAAACAACACCCCGTAAACCTGAAACTACTAGGATGCAACGGGAGTAACCTAAATGCCGACTCAATATCTACCTTGGCTAGCAAAGCCCCCTTGCCCATACTTCTCACCAGCTGTACAGCCTCCTCGAATGACTGATAACGCACTTCACACAGCTCCTTCTCAATCGCCTCATTTACTGAACCCCCTTCAGGATAAGACAAGTGCTGAATCATTCTAAACTTACCATACTCCTTCTTGGGGACTACTCCAAGTGGAGAAAGGACGAACTCTCCCAAAGGGGGATCTGCAAACGGGCCTGCCATCCTTCTGCCTTCTGCCTTCCCCTTATCTGGATACGCTCTGAGCCACTCCCTTAAATTGGCCACCCTCACTGGAGTTGCCCCCTTTTCCTGCAGTCCGAAAGGACTGCGGCCCTACACTCCTGTTACCCGGGGCCTTCCTGAAGCAATCTACCTGAGGATGATTAAACCCGCAAACACTGCAGCTGTGACGAAATTTGCAAGCAAACCCCCTGTTACACCGCTTCTCATTATAAGCCCAGCAAACTGCCTTAGACTTACCCAAACCAGCCCCAATGCTGGACCCTGAAACCACTGGCCTCTCCCTAGCAATCAGTCGAGACCACAGATCCAGATCCTTTTGCCCATACCCCAAGATCTTACTCCCCACCATCTTCCTCCTAAATGCTCTGTCATACTCGTACCAACCCACACCCCCATAAAAAGAATAAGCATCGATAATTAAATCCATGTAACGCCACAGATCCCCGCACCATTCTGGCTTTTGTTCTGTCATTATACTGGCAAAAACCACGAAGCCCTTAACCCAATCCACAATAAGCTTCCTTTTCTTCTCACCCACCCCTTTCTTATCGTCCCTCTCTGCTACCGCTTCCCTCGTGAGCTCAAAGATATCGACAAACGTCCCTTCCCTTATTTTTTTAATCAACTTACGAGGTAAATGTGAGTAGGTGGGGGACAAGCTACAAGCATAAGTATCCCCAGCCCCCAACACCCCTCTAAGGGCCTTAACCTTCTTACTGCCACTATCCCCCCGTTCTTTACCCTTCCTTTTCAATAGCTTAACACACTTCCTAAAGGCTCTCAACATGCCCCCTTCCCCTTCTTCCGTCTCCTCATCCTCTGACGAATCAGAGGACGACTCACCCAGCTCGAATTCCTCCTGGACATCCAGTTGTTCCTCTGCGGTCGCCGTCTTCTGCGATGAACTCCCCGCTCCTTGCCCGCCGTCCTCTTCCGGTCTTTGATTTCTGGAATCACAAGCAGAAGGCCAGTTTCCATTCCACACAACTGATGACGTCCCCACACCTTCCTGCTGCCGATTGATCGTTCTGTCTTCACCCCTGACCCCTAAAGGTGCCTGCTGGTTTACCACCTGCCACATAGCAGGCTGGGCACCACCCGCACCCCCCGCTACTTGGGAATGTACGACAGGAGGATTCGTAGCCTGCATAAGCGCAACATTAGCCCCTTGATTCACCTGAGAATAGGGAAACTGAATGGGCCAAGCCGCCCCTTGAGGATACATATAATTATAGGGGGCTGGCAACTGGGCTGAATTAAGACCCCCCACTGGCACAAATTGTGAAGCAGAACCCCATACACCCCCTGCCCCCCAAACTGCTGGCAAAACATTCCCCTGCCACTGGCCAGCACCCCCCAAACCCGGACCATAAACAGAACTATATGGGGGGACAGCACTAAAAGCCCCCAATTGCTGCCCGATAACATTGCCACTTATACCTGTGGCTCCCTGAGCAACTGTGCCATGGGGGAACTGCTGGGTGCCTGGAAGGGGGTAAGGGGCCAGCGCCGCGCTGCCGCTAGATGCAGGGTCCACAGGACCCAAGAGACCTTGTGCAGTCACAGGTCCGCTAGCGTACTGCTGCGGCCCGTGACTGCTTCCATTGGTGGCCAGGGGTAGCCATTGGTGGCCATTGGTGAAGGCATTGGTGGCCAGGGGTAGCGCGGCGCCCGCAGCCGGGATCGCTGCGTGCGCCGCGGACGCAGGCGCTCCGGACACGTCACTTCCGGTCGGGACCGGAAGCACGTGACCGCTGGCCGGAAGTGGATGCGCCGCATCGCGGCCATTATCCACGTGGCCCGGCCAGCTAAGAAGAGGCTGAGCGGGGGCCGGGAGCGGCACGGGCGGCGAGCGCAGGACCGGAGGAGGCGGAGAAAGAGGTGAGAGGACCGGGGATGCAGCGGGAGCGGAGGACAGGGGAGCCGGAGCGGGGGCCAGGAAAGGAGAAGCTGAAGCGGAGGGCAGAGGGGCCGGAGCCGGGAAAACAGGGGCGGAAAGCGGGGGAGAAAAGGGGGCAGAGGACAGGGGAAACGGAGCAAGGTGAGAGGGGGGAAAAGAGGCCGGAAAGTAGCCAAGCGGGAGAGCGGGGGGAGCCGGAGCGGAGGAAAGCACAGCAGGAGGAACCGGAGGGGGAACAGACGCAGGGTAAGGAAAGGAGGAAGGAGCCTGGAGCAGGGGAGCAGCAGGGGACCCAATGGAAGGAGCTGGAGGGGGAATAGGACAAGGACCGGGCACAGAAGGGGAAACGGAGCCAGAACCCCCCACCCCACTCCCACGGCCAGCACCACCCGCCCTACCAGCAGTAAATTTAAGGGGCTGCTTACCAGTTCTAGTGGCTGCCTGGCTCCTCTTAGTCGCTCTCCCTTGCCGCCGGGTCCTCCTCGCCTGGGGCTCTCCTCCGACCATCTGGGAAGGGCTGAAGTCCTGGATCTCCTGGCTGCTCATCTTGGTCGTATGGCTGCAGTCTTCACTCTTCAGGTACCTGCAAAAAAGTGCTTAACCCATCCTACACTCCCTCTCCTTTTATTCCCCTAACCCCGCCCCCTCTCACACCTATCTCACCTGACATACCTCCCACAGGTATTCCCGCTGCCTAGCTAATTCTCTTTGTCTCTGCACAAAGCCCCCCAGCTAAGCCCACCCACTCTACTAACTCCAGCAGCCATTTTAACTCCCTCATGAGACCAAACCACCATTATCCCCCACTACAACTAAACCCTCTAGCAACCTTCCAGTCGTGGTCGCAGAGACCCCCCTTATGGTTCCTCGCCGGGAGACCCCTTACCCCAACTCTTCACTCTAAAATCGTGCAAATGATTATTTAACCTATTCACATCAGTAATACATTTCTACTGCACATACCCCCTGCAGTAGGAATGTACATATACATTCCTGACCCCTTAAACGCCACATTGTGGCATTTAAGGTACTCAGTGACAGGACAAGCTCCTGTCACTGAGTGATTGGGACTCCCACAGCCATGCAATACACTGGGCTCCCCGTGCATCAGTACATTGACATGTTGTTGATACAGTTGAGAAAAAAAAAAAACATAGCTATCACTGAGCTCAGTAAAAAATACTCTATGAAGAGATCATTCAAGAGTCTCTATTGATACATTGCCCCCTATAGATTTAAATATGCAAAGAGAGGTCTGTGGAGCCTCAGTTGTGATTCTCAAAACATGGGAATAGTCATATATCCCTAGCCCATTGCCAAGGGGTGCCTCCAGATGGGGAGATCACCAAGCCGCCCTGATAGGTAGCCCCTTAAGACCCACTCAGTTGTGAGCATTAAAACATAAATAGAGAAACACCAGGGTTGCCCCTTTGTGTCAAAGTCTAACTCTGTTGCGAGTATTGTAACATGACAAGGTTTTACCAAGGCAGGCAGGCATCCATCCTCAGACAGCTTTTTCAGGGTTATTGCCCCTCGTCAGTGTGGAGCAGGATTCTGGGTAGTGGGGGCAATGAATGATAAACCAACAAAACACAGCAATCACTGAGCTTGGGGAGATCAGTGAAAAAAAATCCAAGGAAGAACTCACTTAAGAGCCTCTATTGATACATTGACCCCTATAAATTTAAATATGCAAAGAAAGGTCTTAAAGCAAAGGAATAGCATGAAATCCGTAGCCCGTTGGCAAGGGGTGCTAGCCAGAATCCTGCTCCGCACTGACGAGGGGCAAATACCTTGAAACAGCTGTCTGTGGATGGATGCTTGCCTTGGACATAACCTTTGTCATGTCTCAATATTCACAACAAAGTTAGACTTTGACACAAAAGGGGCCACCCTGGTGTTTCGCTATTTTTGTTCCAATACTCACAACCGTGTGGGAGTTTAAGGGGTTACCTATCAGGGTGGTTTGGTGATCTCCCCATCTAGAGAAACCCCTTGGCAATGTTCTACAGAAATCTGGCTATTCCCGTGTTTTGAGACTCTCAACTGAGGCTCCACTGACTTTTCTTTGCATGATACAATTGAAAGCATAATAAAGAATTTTCATAATTGTAGAGTAAAAAGCAAAATGCTTTAAAAGCTCCTGGTGGTTTTCAATGAATGCTCTGTGGCAATTGTCATATAGAAAAAAAAAGTACTTCAAATTTGAGAAAAAGTTTTAGAACAATTTATTATTTGGTGTCTTAACATTCATTGTGAAATAAAATGCTGTAAGCAATGCACCGGACTCCACCACAGTATTATACTGCAAAGTTCCCCTGTTACCAAGAGCACAATCAGGAGATCAATAGAGCGCAGACATTTATTCAAGGCATAAAGCAGAAGTGATATTGAGCTCTTAAAGAATTGCAGAATTGTATTGATCTTTGAAATTGTAGGTGGCTTTGTGACTTCACATTCATTTATGCATGAGATCCTTGTACAGAAAGAATCTTTTTGAGTCTCACAGGTTAAATGCAACAGAATCCAAGTGATCTTGAAAGGAAGTAGAGCTACTCCCTGCAATGTTATTGTATTGTGTAAAAAAAATAAAGACAAAGTAATAGCACTTGCATTGTATCAATTGTTCCTTTGACTTCTGAATATTGAAAACAAGCTATAAAGTAGCACAGTTGTTACAAAAAAAAAATAAAAAATAAAACTTCAGTATAGCAAACATGTAAACCAGGATATGATAATTTACAAGTTGTCAATAAATCTATGTTATGGGAAAATTATGTTTGACTAGATATCTACCTGGAGAGGTTGACAATGTACTGTTTCACTGGCCTGCACTGCTTTGTGTTTTGTCTGTTCTTAAAAGAACTTTTTTTTACTGCCATGTTTGCATGTGGAGCTGCCAATTTAGAGCTCAGTGGGTGTTCCCCAGGAACTACATATGCTCTCTCTTCTGTACCCTTCTCTTCTTGTCGTCTCCCATTCTCTCTCTTACTTGTATGATATCTCTTACTAAATCTGGGTTCACCTGTGCTGCCCATGGGCTCTAACTGAAATGTATGCCAACTTGGTGATTTAACCTCATAATAACACAGCCATGAATGTGTAAACCCCAGGCAACAAGTGAGTACACCCCTAAGTGAAAATGGCTAAATTTTACCCAATTAGCAATTTTCTATACCAGTGTGATGTGACTGATTAGTGTTACAGGGTCTAAGTTGTGAATGGGAAGCAAGTGTGTTAAATTTTGTGCTATTGCTCTTACACACTCTCAAACTGGTCACTGGAAGTTCAGCATTGCACCTCATTGAAAAGAACTCTCTGAGGTCTGAAAAAAGAATTGTTGCTCTACATAAAGGTCACTTAACCTATATGTAGATTAGAGGGCAAGACCATACAAATGTTAAACAAGGAGGTTCCACTCAGAATAGACCTCGCCATGGTCGATCAAAGAAGTTGTGTGTACGTGTATAGATCTATTGATCTAGTGCTGGCAGCATTGCTGCATACTGTAGGTTAAAGTGGTGGGCAGTAAGTCTGTTAGGGCTCAAAATAAATATGCCGCACATTGCACCAAATTGGTCTGCATGACTGTCCTCCCAGAAGGAAGATTCTTCTAAAGGTAATGCACAGGAAAGCCTGCAAACAGTTTAATGAAGACAAGCAGACTATGGACATGGATTACTGGAATTATGTCTCGTGGTCTGATCACAATGAACTTATTTGGTTCAGATAATGCCAAGCATGTGTGGCATCAACCAGGTGAGAAGTACAAAGACAAATGTGTCTTACCTACAGTCAAGCATGGTAGTAGGACAGTCATGGATTAGGGCTGCATGAGTGTCAACATCTGTGGGGAGCTAGAGTTAATTGAAAGAACAATAGTCGTACTGTGACAAACTGAAGCAAAGCATGAACCCCACTCTGCTGGGCAGTATTCTACCATGATAACAAACCAAAATACACCACTAAGACTAGCAGTGCCTTGCTAAAGAAACTGAGGGTAAAGGTGTTGGACTAGCCAAGCAGGTCTGCAGATCTAAACCCAGTTGATAAAATCTGTGGCATCCTGAAAAAGAATGTTGAGGAGGGCAATGTCTCTAACATCCACCTTCTCTGTGATAGAGGAGTGGAAGTGGGTTCCAGGGGCAATCTGTGAAGCTCTAGTAAACTACATGCCCTAGAGAGCTAGTGTGAGGGGTATACACCCTGATAATACCTTTTGACGTATTCTAGTGGAGTTCACTCCACCCATCCCCCACAGGTAATGGAGCAGGCTACATGCCCAGAAATAGTAGGCTTATTGTTAACACAGGAGAGGCATATCTATAGTTTAAGGTCCACCCTGTTATGGTCACAATATCATGGTGGGATGGTACACACTATTGGATCAAATGGTATGCTAAGAACCTCATTTTCTCCATAGAAGTATTGCAATTTAAAAATATCTGTATTATACAAATATCTTATACAAATATCTGTACTGGTGAACGTCTGCGTGTTTGCTTCCGTAATTTAGTTATGACAGGTGTTGCATTGCATGGTAGGAGTTGGACGAATCACATAAACTAATTTTGTTTGCAGAGCACAACACAAAATTCCTAAGGTAGATATACCTAGAGGAACTCCTAAATGAGCACAAACAGCCATAGACTAAATACAAAAACACACACATCGAAAAAACCACTGCGATACGATACGTATGAAGCTACCCTTAATCAAATTAGGAGACAAAGACCATTCACCAGGGCTGCAAATGGCCAACAATTTTTGGCCTCCACCTAAACATAATTGGAGTTAACATGCATACAGTACATAGGGGCATTGGTAAGAAGAAAAGGGGGCAATTGTGGCTAAGCCTTTAAAGCCCATTGGAATAGGCTTTCTCACCCAAATTTGCATAGAGGTTTACAAAGTTCATGTCTCAGTTCTGAAGCATCAGACTGAAATAAGAGTTATGCCTCATGATTTAGGGCAAGAACATCTATTGCACACTGTCACTACCTTTACTTTAGTCTAACAGCAGTTGAAAGATCCATTTTAAGGTTATATAAGCAGGGCCCCACTGATAAGTGAGCAAAAAACTGTGATTATTATTCTAAGGTATATAATTCAAATAGAAAAGAGAACTCTGATCAGTTTAGCAGCTATGGTAAAGGGGAATCTGGCAACTTTCATTTCTATGTATCTGCTACATGAGCCATACCTGTTGTATAAACTTCCTATAAGCTGGTACAGCATGTTTGTAAGGCTATCCCAGCATATCACAGTACTGATATGGTTTAGAAAAATAAACTTTAAAGAGAACCAATCATGGCCGAAATTCAAAAATTTTTTTTTGCTAATTAGCTGTACATTTAAATTTTATTAATATTTGCAATTGCACTTAATTATTTTTATAACTGTATTTTTGAGATATACACACTTTACATTCCTGTCTCGCGCCGGCTCTTTTCAAAAGAGCCGTCGCGAGACAGGAAGCTCCCGTCATGCAGAGCGGCAGCAATGCTGGGGGCGCCGCCATATTGATGACGTCACTTTGCGTTCCACCGGTGGAACGCAAGTGACTAAATTAAGATGGCGGCGCCCGGCAGCGAACAAGAGGATTGGGTAAAGTATAAGATACAGACTGCAAAGGCAGTCTGTATCTTCATAAATAGACAAAATGAAGATACAGACTGCCTTTGCAGTCTGTATCTTATACTTTACCTCATCCTCTTGTTCGGTACAGCAAGGCCGGCCGCCGCCATCTTGAATACGTCACTTGCGTTCCAGCAGTGGAACGCAAAGTGACGTCATCAAGATGGCGGCACCGGCCTTGCTCCACCGGAACAAGTGGATTAGGTAAAGTATAAGATACAGACTGCAAATGCAGTCTGTATCTTCATAAATAGACTTCATAAAGATACAGACTGCATTTGCAGTCTGTATCTTATACTTTACCTACTCCTTTGTTCCGATGCAGTAATGCCGGCCGCCGCCATCTTGATGAGGTCACGCTGGAACGCACGTGCGTTCCAGCGTGACGTCATCAAGATGGCGGCGCCCCGGCATTACTACACCGAAGAAGAGGATTAGGTAAAGAATAAGATACAGACTGCAAAGGCAGTCTGTATCTTCAGGAATAGACTTAGGGAGAGAGGACTTTTAATAATAGGGACAGTGATTTTTAGGTGATAGGTTCTCTTTAAGTAAACTCAAGTCAAATATATATCACAATGTTTAATTCTCCTGTGCACAAAACAATACCTTTACCTTGTGATTTGGAACAGACAGACAATATGACAGCACTCTTCGAGTATATCCAAATCAATTTTTTTTTCTTTTTTTTTTAAATCACTGCTTTTAGAGTAGAGAGGGGGTTGGCAATCTAGATGATGGAGTGGTCACAACAAATAATGATGTGATATCAATTCTCTTCTGATCATTCACTTTAGTTAATTGATAAACATAAACTATTAACACTTTTCTTTTTATTTATGCATTCTTACTTTGCAGCATTTTTTTCTGCATCAGCCTTTTGCACAGTACTACATTTTGTTTTCACTTATTTAATATTTTTACTTCCCTTTCATCAATTAAACCTTTTCTACATCTCACCCAAGGTCACAAAAGATAGAGATTCAAGACAAGGTTTGTTTCCTAAATGCACAGATTTTTTTTTATTTTATTATTAATTATTATTATTATTATTATTATTATTATTATTAACAAAATGTTTACTCAAATTTGTGCAATGTTGGTGCCACTCTTAAGGACACGTGTATATTGTTTTCTACATCTCATAAATGTATCTTAAACTGATCTGTTCAAATATTTTCCATTACGCAGAGTAATGAATTAATATTGATCTACTCAGTCTCTAGTGTATGCTTGGAAACAATGACATTTATAAATAAATATTTATATATGATACACGCCTCTGCTGGAAACTCTATGATTAGTAGCAGATAAAAAAAAAAATAAAAAAAAAAAGTAACAGAATCAAATTACCAAAGGTTACGCTAGTGAAGGTGACCAGGCTCACAAACATTTTTACACTGTCATTAAATGTATCATGCACATCAAAGATTCAATGTGAATATAATAAAATAAAAAAAGGAAAAACTTTGAAAAAGAAAAAAGGAAAAAAAAAGTTATTTTGCCGGTTGCCCTGTGATAGAACCGACATGTTATCTACATTCCCTTAAGTCAATATTAATAAACATTAGGCAATGTATATAACTTTTTATTATGCTTTTAAAAAGTTTAAAATCAAATATTGAAATAAAATAGCTCTATTATGATCCATATAACGCTTGAATTTTTTGGTCTATGGAGCAATTTTTTGGATATGATCTACAATTTTGTATTTACACCGCTTACTGTGTGAGTTCAGGAATGTGATCATTTTGGGCAATAATTCGGGTAATTCTATACGCGGCAATGGTAAATAGACCTATTTTTAAGAAAATGTATTTAAAAAATAGGAAAAGGGGGATGATTTAAACTTTTATTATGATATGGGATTTTATATTAATTATAAAATCCCATCCCCCCCCCCCCCCAGGGGACTCCTATAAGCAATACACTGCATATAGGGATCAATGCAGTACATATGTACTTTATTGATCTATGTAATCTGCGGTTGATTACTGAGGGCTGCTTAAGGCAGTCTCTAGTGATTGCCAGTTCGGGACCAGTGTCAGAGTGTTGCTGAGGCCCCAGATGGTAAGTTTGACCTATTGAATCATATTATGAGATAATGGGAAGCTGATACCCCAACTAGACCACCACGAAGCCTTTTTAACAGCATTTAAATGCAGCTGTCAGTTTTGACAGTGGCATTTAAATGTTTAATTATCTGGTGGCCTTCTCTGTCCCTCTTAGGGACGCCATAACACACAGATACATCATGGGTCCTTAAAGGTTAGTCATTGTTAGAAAAGCATGGCAACTTTCTTCCAGAGACAACATGTCTCCATTTTGAAAATGTGCACTTTCCTGGCTATATCTAGATATCGATTGGGGGTTCCACCTCAGTGGCTAATTGGCTTTTGTCTATTCAAGAACTATGGAAACCACAGTTCTCTTGGAAACTTTACATTCAGCAGAGTTGTTTTTTATTGTTCTCCAGGTCTGTGCCTCAACACCACTCTGTCTCTACAGGAATTTGCACCATATATATTATTTGCGAATTTTAAAAAATTGCACAGACTTTTCTAGGGCTTCGTCTACATCAGTTTTTTTTAATTAGTCCTGTTAAAAAAAACAGATAAATACTCTTTAGAAAGGTCACACGTTTTAGACTCAATAATAAAATTTTCCCCCAATGTCTTTAAGTCCTATAGGAGTATTGTTAGTAAACTTAACTCGTCCGTAACTCTAACCTTGAGGTGGTACGTAGAAGCGCGATATCGTGAAACAGGCTGTTACCATACCTACCTGGCGTCTGCCCACTGGTCTTTTTTCACACTGTGTCTGATGCTTTTTAGGATGAAATAAAGAATTGAAAACGTCGGATGGTGAGTGCAGCTTCTATTCTGTTTCTACATTGGATTGATTTGTCAAAACTTCCTTTTGTGGAGCCTGCACCCCTAAACTTCACTCCTAGCAGAGCCTATATAGTGTACGGGTGGTAATTCCGACCTCTCTCACTTTTAAAGTGGCATGAACCAAACGAACAAACATGAAAACCAACAAAATGAATCAAGCAGCAAATAAGCAATTGTATAACCAGCAAGCAATACAATTCAAACTACAAATATATTATCAACAGATACTTAACTTCAGCCCTAATTAGGCTCAATTCCGTGCATGGATGATCCAAGAATTACAAGAGACCAGCATGGTCTGCAAAGTCTGTGCAACTGATCAACTTTTTTATCCTAGAGTTTCTCTGTTAAAACAGTGTATAATTTCCCATAAAGGTTTTGTACACCCAATTCTCTTATCAATTCACCAGCTTGTGTGCATGGAATAAACTATATTTTAATCCCTACAGTACATATACTGCAGCTAACTTTTGTGTTCTTTACCCTTTAAATAATCTTGTTAGAAATATCTAAGGGTAGAGTTCATAAAATGCAAAAATACTATATAATTAAACTAAGAATTAAGGGGGCAATTTATTAAGTCCTTTGTGCCTACAGTATTTTTAGGAGAATAACTGGATTTTTCATCTATTTTTAATCTAAGTTCTATTTATGAACCAGCATTCAATTAGCGAATGGTTTTTTAGATGCACCTTTTTTTTTTAATTTGCCAGTTTTCAGTATTCAACCAAAAATTTGCTTAATCATAGATTTGCACCAAATTTATGATTTACAACTTTTTAAAAAGTCACACAAACTGGTGCAGGCCTACATCTGGTTAGTGCAAGGTGAATACGATTTCACAATCTTTTGTAAATATTCTATTCACAAACTTATAAAAGATTTTTAAAAATTGTCCTATTTGGCTGGTTAACCCTTTCCCGCATGAGGACGTAACTGTACGTCCTCGCGCAGGTGGGGGCGTTCGGAGCGAGTCCACGCGTCGACCCCGCTCTGAACCGCCGCGTTCCCAGGTGCCACATGTAGCCCGGGGCCGCGGCTATTAGCGGGCACGGCGATGGAACCGTTGACAGCTGCATCTGAAGACTTCAGAGCAGCTCTTCCCTGGTGTCTAGTGGGGAGATCTACGTTACTGATGCCGGCCAGTGTCTGCGCCGGAATGACGCTGATCCCTCCTCGGCATTCGGTTGCTTCCGGCTGCAGCAGCAGAAGCAAACGAGTGTCGATCTCATCGATCTATGCTGCATATCTATGCAGCATAGATCTGAATGAGAGATCAGTGCACTTATACTAGAAGTCCCCCATGGGGGCTTCTAGTATAAGTGTAAAAGTTAAAAATAAAGTGTCATTATTAATAAAAAGCCCCCTCCCCTAATAAAAGTCAGAATCACCCCCTTTTCCCATTTTATAAATAAAAATAAATAAATAAATAAACATGTTTGGTATCACCATGTGCGTAATCGCCCAAAATATTAATTTATCACATTTCTGATCTCGCACGGTAAACGGCGCAAGCGCAAAAAAATCCCTAAGTGCAAAATTGCGCATTTTTGGTCGCATCAAATCCTGAAAAATTGTAATAAAAAGCGATCACCGCACATATAATTTTTTTCTGATTTTGCTGAATATTTTATGCAAAAATTCAGCCTGTCATTGCAATTACAATTAGTGTCACAATAAAAAATAAAGGCTCATGTGAGTCTGTAGGTGTAAAAATGCAACTGCTATGGCCTTTTAAGCACAAGGAGGAAAAAACGAAAACGCAAAAACAAAAATTAGCCTGGTCCTGAAGGGGTTAATAACAAATGAAAACTCTGTAGAAAAATGACACATTTTAGACTCAATAGTAAATGGCCCCCTAAGTGTTTAAATTATCACTATTGTTATAACTTTCAAACTCTAAATCAACAGTATATGTCATATAAAGCAAGTTTGCAATATACATTTACTATTTTTGTTGTTGTTGTTGTTATCATGCTGTAAAACGAAGCTGTACTTTCAGTCTCCTGAAGGCAGATTTTCTGACTTGTGCTGGTTGAATAAAAGAGACTAAACACAGGAATACCGGCCAAACACAGGTGTCATGGCTCAATGTGTCCATTAGTCACATGACTGCCTTCCCTCTGTGAGCACACAGATGACCTGGGTTACACAGTGCTGTGTTTTCCATGATAAAAAAAAAATACTGCTGATTTAGGTTTTGAAAGTTATAATGACAATGACACTTTAACCCCTTCCCATCAGTAACATGTATATATACGTTCCTACTGCACATACCCCGTGCAGTAGGAATGTATATATACGTTTCTGCACTGATGGGGCTTCTGATGTGTGCAGGACTGCTGCAGTGAAATCGGTCCCGCAAACATCAGTGTGTCCAGGCCGCAGGTAATTAGAGTCAGCTGCGATACCGAAGCTGCATCTCATTAACCCCTTAAACGCTGTGATCTATAGAGCTTGTGGCGTTTAAGGAACTGTCACTGGCATCTGTCACTGACTGATCGGGACTGGATAGCTGCGGGTGTCCCGACCGCTTGTGCCGACAGGCGGGGGTAAGCTCCTTACCTCTTTCCTGTCAGATGGGTGATTCATGTATAGAGTCTGCACTCAGGCTGGATCTATACATAGATCGCCGATAACACTGATCTATGCTATGCTATGGCATAGCATAGACTAGTAAATGCAATCTATTGATTGCATGTTTTACAGTGAAACCAAGTGTAAAAAAATGCAATTAAAAAGTTTTTAAAAGTATTAAAAACCCCTTATAAACCCCCCTCCTAATAATAAACCCCCCTATTAATAACAGTTATAACAGTTTAAAATACCCCCTTGCCCATTATAAAAAAAATATTTAAAAAATAAATAAACATATTACATATCGTAGCATGTGGAATTGTCTAATTAAATATAACATTTATGTTCCCGCACGGTGAACGGTGCAAACGGGGGAAAAAAACAGAAGGATTGCTAATTTTAATAAATGATATATCAGAAAATAATAATAAAAAGTAATCAAAATTTGTACACCAATATGAAATTTATAAAAACTATATTTAAAAAAAATCATTACACAAAAAATGACACCCCAACCATTCCTGTAGGTGGAAAAATAAAAGTGCTTTGGCTCTTAGAAGGCAGGGAGGAACATTTCATTAATCTGACCTGGACTTTTGTGCATCAAAGAGCTCTATCTTGAAGGGGTTAAACAAAGTTATCATTGACTGAATTTATATAGAAGGGTTAACTCTCCACTTTGAGTTTTGATGTTTTACCCACTTCCATAGTAATTTCACAGCTTGTATCTGGTTTTTAATAGATAAAAGGTGACATTCTTTAGTGGTGGGCATTTCACACACCTAATTATTGGGAGATTTGTGTTCACATGGAGATCTTGCGTTATTAATCGACAGAGATGTAGCTTAATTCATGTCATCATTGGAGAGTCCATTGGAACTCTTCAAATTTTATGACGTTAAAAGGGTTTTCTCAGCTGTTGAACATTCAATTCGGCATCTCTGCATTCCATCTAATTTCTTGGTTTAGTAGGGAGGAAGGCAGCGTGTGGGGGGGGTGGGGATTGAGGACTGGACACATCAGTGATGAGCTGAATCAGCTTGGTAACTCTGTGTCTCCCGCTGATGTTACACATATCTTCAAGGACAATCCACATCCTGGAGACAATTGTGACCTCAGGGGGGGACACAGAAGGGTGTGAGAATGTATACTGCTCCCAAGGATCATCTGAATGATATCACAGTCTGGTCACTGCTCTCACAGCAGAGAAAGGGGCCAAACTAGGTGATGGAAATACCCCTTTAAGCTTTTCTTGATTCAGTTTTCTATTTGGACCTTTCTAAGCCAATTAAGTAGACGGAATTCACTAAAAGAAGTTGGACAACTTTTAGTAACTTTTGGTAAACATTATTAATAAGAAAAATGAGGCACCTATTGTAATGATTGGAGTTATAAATCCGCTGTACTACCTCTAGTTATGGCGTAAGCCGCACCAGGGAGCGGATTCTAATGGGCTGCTGGTCTTAACCAGTGCGCACCGCAAGACGGGATGGACTTGCTGCGGCAGGTGTTTCCCAGGTCGCTACCCCTTGCTTAGCTTGCTAGTGGCGGCAGGTGAGGTGAAGCTGGAGACACGTAGGATGGCAGGCTTGTACACAGCAGAACACATGGCCAGAACCACAGGCAGCAAGAAGAGAGCAGGACTTATGACTGGAACCATGGGCAGCCGGACTCAGCTGGAACAACAGGCGGCAGGACTCATGGCAGGAACCACAGGCAGGAATCATAAAGAGCTGGGACTACACACTATGGAAGCATGCAGAGGCTCCAACACTAGGGTTAGGGCAGGGCAGAAATTTATAAGGAAGGTGATTACCTGCACAACAACTTAGGGATGTTCTGTCCCGGCTTGTGTGGCCTGGGAGGCCAGGTAAGTTACAAGTTACTTATCTGGGAGGGGGGGGGGGGTGAGGTGCAGGTGGACCCATGTTCCAGCATCAGGGATGCGGCACCCACTGCAGGGAGAGCAGGTGATTGGCCATGGCTCATGGTCGCAGTCGCATCTGTGACACTTATATACTAGAGCCTGGTTGCAGCCCAGTTGCTAGTAATCCACATATTAATAGATAAATTTTCTGCATGCGAGAGTGGGAGATCAATTGGGGCGTACCTGCATAATTAGAGAGAATGGTGCTGCCAAAAAGACACCCTGTATTAGTTTTACATTGTACTCAGTACAATGGTTTCTAAACAGTCTAGTTAAAGGTGAATAACTCCTTTAAGCTACCCTCTCTCTACTGCCAGCAATGGACCTTACTGTGATGTGCATCAGGGACTTTTTTAATCACCATCTTATTTTCGTCTTCCCAACCTCCTGTTGGTGCCAATAGTCTTTATTACCTTCCTTCGCTCCTCCAACTTAGTGTAGCGGTGCAGCGCCACAACATCACCACATGTCTCTCCTATGTTATATCTTATCTTATGACCCAACTCATCTTTTTTTCTGGAGTACCATATACACAAGAAGAACACCAGACTGACCTTCCTTTTAGTCATTAAACCAATTAAATATTAACTGCATGTGGAGTAGAAAGTTATGTAGTCTAATACAAGCCAATTCAAGCCAATCTTTGTGGTAATTACACCATGTGAATATTTTAAGAAGTTGGGGTCAGCAGTAGAGATGGGCAAAGCGAATCTGATGAATCCTGATTCGCGGTGAATCGGGCGTTTAATTCACCTCATAGCCATTCGCAAATTCACCAGATTCGCTTTGCACATTTGCTGAACATGCCAGCCACAATAGCGAATGTACATGTTAGCTCATACATACACAGTTGCGTACAATACCAAGTTGCGAACATTACCCAGTTGCGAATATTACGTACATACTACATTACGTAGTTGCGTACATCAAGAGATAAAAGTTCGCATGTTCAAAAATAATTGTTATAACCCTTCCGATCTTCGAACATATTGTTCATATCGGCGAATCTGAACAATTAGTGGCATGTTCATACGAACATACAAACATTTATGAACATGTTCACTCACCACTATTTTTAATGAAATTCCTTTGTATGCCATTCACAAATATTAACGAATTCATGTGAATATTTGTGAACTTTGCAAAACTAATTTCCGAGTGATTCGCTCATCTCTAGTCAGCAGCAATCAGTATATCCAAAAGGCTATCTGTTACAGTATTAGGCATAGCCTTGGGAAACAACAGGTATAGTTGGTAACTTTGTTTAGGGACATTGGGGCACAGGAGCTTTGTATCGGATGGTCTCTGAATATATCAATGGGACATTTTTTAATGTTAAACAGAGTTGAACACAAACACATATTTATTACAGGCAGGAACATAGCAATTGAATGCTGTTGGAGGAAATGCCTTTTTGCCATGTAAGAAGACACCAGTATATGTGGAAAGTGAAGGCCCTGTTACAAACCTTCTATTGGCGGCCATAATGTTCAAATGACACCTCTGAATACAGGCAAGACATACGCAATATCACTGAGCATTGTTAATGCTAGATGGACTGATAGCAGTATCTCTTGCAGTGCGTTCTTGTTATTATGTCACGTTCACACTACAAAAGGATAAAATCGAATATCTTTCTCTATTCCTTGCAAACAGCTTGCACAGTATAACGGAGGTCTCTTCCAGATATTAAAAGTAAGCTATATTATGTAGAAGAATATAACATTACTTCAGAAAAAAAAAAATGTTTGATTTGATAGATTATACAGCATAGCTCAGGGCAAAGAAAAATGTTAGCATTAGAAATTTAGCAGGAGAGAACTGGCAGGGTGGTGAGCAGCACCTGCCGCTTGTTTCATGGGAGCTGTTAAATCATCACTTTATTAAAATACTATATAATGTAAAGGTGAATCCGACACTGCAGAATTTCAGGTCTAAGTCAAAATAAAAAAAATAAGGAGGGCTTTGTAATAGTATAGTAAGTGCAGCATGTGGAGGAGCTAAAGGTTTGTTTAGTTGCATATAAGAAAAGGATAATAAACAGTCATCACAAGCAAGTTTTCTGTACTATACTGTATATTGCTTTGCCACAGTGAGAAACTGGTGAAAAAGGTGTTGTGTACTGTTTGTTTTTCTGTTTCAGTTTTTGGCTTTTTTTTTTTTTTTTTTACATTAAACATATTTCAAACTAGCACCATGAAAATTCACACAGTATGAACTGCAGTGTGTATTTTATTTGAAATGAATGGCTGGTTGAAATATTTCACTTGAATTTGGGTGCAGAATGTGAACACTTATAGCCTCATAGTGTTTGTATAGTGACAATCGGAAACACTCAGGAATGACACTGATATATTTTCCTGGGTCCCTAGAGATATGCCAATTATTCAGGCTTATAAGTGGTAAAAGAATATGTTTAATGTTCCCAGGTGCAGCGCCTTCCTAGTGGGACTCCAAAGGCTTTTTTAAGTAACATTGTGGTGTGTGGTGTGGTTCGACCGGTCACTTGCCAGATGGTGATGTGTGACGCCACCACTGTGGGGGTTGGTTGGAATATAGCCTAGCCTGTAGTTATACTGTTGTGACGCCAGTGCCAGTGGAGCACACAGGTATGGGAGCACGCCTGCTTTTATTTTAGGAAGGGTAGCGATATCCTTTCCCCTGTTGGTGACCTGCTGGGCTATGAGGGGGTCCCTTGGGTACTTATCACAGTGGTCCGGAGTGGAGTTGGGACTCACTTGGACTATTGGGACTGCCACCCAGAGAAAGGGGAGATGACCCAATGATGTGGTATCTACTGTGTAGGTGCTGGAACAATAATTACTGAGTTCTGTTACCATAAATAAATCTTCTTTACTGTGAGAACACTTTATACAATAGTTGACCATAGACTGTAGACGTGACTGAAGAGAATATGTGTTGAGAGCCGTAGAATGGAAGAGCTGAACTGACTTGGCTGTGCACTAAGAAGCAGAGTGAGCTGAGAACAGTAGAGAGGAGTTTGTGCATCAAGTTCAGAGCAGTGAGAAGACGTTTGTTTTGAGAGTCCAGAACAGTGGAAAGGAGGTTTGTCCTGAGAGTCCCAACCAAATGTAAAAGTGTGCTCTGACAAAATTTTAGACGAAAAAGTGGAATACTGAAGACTTGAAATTAGAAGTATACTTGTGCCCGTCTTTCAGCCTTTGTTGTCGTGTACCACCTGTTTGCCCTACAGTGTCAGGCCACCCGTCCTATAAGGGTTACACAAGCCCCAGACCTTGTTACCTGAGTTGAGCAGAGTGGTAAGGATTTCCTGGTGACACTCGCACTGTGAGATAGAGTACATAGGCTTCTATCAACTTTGATCTATCAGTATCAGGTCCTCTTGTTATCAGAATACTGTCCTGCACTTTTAGACGTGTTGTCGGCATACTTTGGGGTGTTCTCTGATTTCTCCTGAGTAGACTTCTCCTGAGTAGCTTAACACTGCATAGTGTGTAGAAGTGCTGCTTTCAAGAACAGGGCCCAGCTGGACTACAGCAGGGACCATCCTATATTGCATTTTCTCCGCACCAAGACTTTGGTAAGACTAACTAAGTGTGGGTGTGCACTTCCTCTCCCCATGTGATGACTTCCTACAGGAGGTATAATGTCCCCTGTAAGTGGTGGAAAAGAAAGTATAAAGAGAAAAGAGCACAGAGATAGGTAGAGAAGAGAAGAACCTCTTAGTTACTACAGCTGTGCAATAGACAAGTACAGTTACATATAGTAGCGACATATTGTGGCAAAACTTAGGTACTACTTCATTAACACTTTGACTTGAAGTACAGACTTTTGCGAGGGGTGCAAAATTCAACCACTTGGAGGTCACCAAGTCCACAATGACACCTCAATGATGCCAACACCTCAAGAATGCAGCTGGGACACCAGGGAAAGCATGTCTGGGTGCATCTAACATGCCAATGTTGCATTATTACACCACTATCAAAGCCTATCAACTGTACACTCCAAACAAAATGTAATGTAATCTATGTAAAGTGAAAAAAAAATACATGGAAACCTTCTTTCCTTTACAATAGTATGGGCAGAAGCCACATTTTATGCAAAAGAAACATTTTCCTGCACCCCTTTAAATCACCCCTTAATGTCATTTTTTAAATGCCTACAGGCAACAGGCGCTCCAATTGTTAATGTTACACACAGAACGCAAGACAGCAGTACCAAACTTTTTATTTTCTTTGCAGTATACAGCTGTATACTGAATATCTGAAGTTTTCACCAAGTAGATACACTGCAGCCTATTCCTCACACTACACTCAAACTGCATGCCTATCTGAACACACTGATATGCTGCTAGGTGGTTTAATAGCTGTATACTGTATCTGTTCCTTAAGCTCTGATGTCTATAGATTTAGGTTGGTTGCACCACATTGCCATGTAGCACAACTATACCACTCCCAGTAGGTGAGTAGCATCCCCTGAGGATACCCTGTACTCATTATCAACAAGCAAAAATGAGGAGGAGTCTGGTTTACTTTACTATGTAGAACAATCTTGCACAACACTCCCCACAGTAAATGAAATGCATTGCCAGACACCCCCTTATCCTCGGTAAATTAAATGCATTGCAAGACGCCTACAGTAGATTCAATTCATTGCATGTGAAATACTGTGTACATCCACTCACTTATATCACAGATGCTCATGGCAGGACACAGCTGTGCACCATCTTCTACTAGATCTTGTACTGTCCTTTCTTGTGTGCGGAGTTGGAGGTGGATGTCCTAAAGGAATAAATCTACAGGAAACACAGCACGGTGGAAGGGCTAGTCGTAAATGGCAACAAGATTGAAAAGACGTGATGCCATTTGAAAATTGTTTGTCACCATATTATTTGCTATGTTGAGGGCTGCAAGAAATCCTCTGGAAGGCTGCAACTTGGTTTTGGGCCATATGCTGTTTAGGCATGATGAGAATTTTTGCTGAAAGTGACACACAGGACTTTTCTACACATTTAGGCCATGTTCACACTAAGTATAACACAGAACGGCTGGCGTTACTGAAGATCATCCTGGCCAGTACTGCAGTACCGGCCAGATGATCTTCACTTCTGGTGAATTCAGATGCAGGCGCAACCGTGTGAGCCCGGATGCCAATTCACAGCTGGAAACAATGGAGGGTGTGGCTGGAGCCGCGCGTGTCTTTGTGTGAACTGACATGCCTGTTTACTGAATAGTGGCCGCAGAAAACTGTAATGTCCCATTAATTCACATACAACATATGTGTTATATAAATCATAGCCGTGATTTATACCACACATACGTTGTGTGAACATGGCCTTATTAAGCATTTGAGACACTTTTCCACCTGGTATGAAAAGGGATGTAGTTTATGCAAAAATGGGTTGAGGTTTACTTTGCACCAAAAAATGCACCTTAATTTGGCTGACAATTCTGGTGGACTTTAAGCAAAGTAATAGCTGGTGTAACATTTGCACGAGAAACTAGACAGTCTTTTAATGTGATAGATTTATCAATTAGCCTGATAAATCTCGTATAAGATTAAAGATTGTCTAGTATAAATTTATTTTAAATTGCAAATGTTCTGTCTGAGGTATTATGTAAAATTGCAAGTGAAACTAAGGGCCCTATTACACCAACAGATTGTCTGACTTTTTTTTTTTTTAGACAAAGTCAGGAATGGATTATACACAGAGAATCGGTAACAAAAGAAAGATTGAGATTTCTCCTCTTTTCAAATCCATTCCTGGCTTTGGCTTAAAAAAAATCTGTCAGATAATCTGTTGGTGTAATAGGGCCCTAATACATTATTTTGAGTTCAAGAGCTGTCATAATGTCAAACAATACAGTTTCAGTCAGAGATCCCAAAAACCCACAAATCACCAAATGAAACTAAAATAGTAGATGCAATACCCTAGAATACTTTATACTAAAATAAAAATTACAGTGCTCTTTTAGCTTTGCTCTTGAAGAATAATAGGGCACAAAACTTCCTAGAAGGCTGAACACCCTTTAGAAATCTCTCATTGCAACCTATAGCAATTGGCAGAATATTCAGTTCAGATACCACCTCAAAGACTTTTCAAAAGATTAAAATGAACGCTGAGCAAAACTCATATAGCATGTTACAGAAGAGGACAGTTAAGACAAAGAAGACACTGGAGACACAGAAAAAGACACCAGGGGAGCTCGGATATATATATATATATATATATATATATATATATATATATATATTTATTTATTTACACATTTTTGAAACCAAGTCTTTTTAAATTTAGCTGTGGAATCCAGCTTCTGGCTTTGCAGAGGCAGAGGGGGTGGAGTCAAAACTGAACTTGCTCTGTGCTCAGCCATAAATGCAGAATGTAGTCAGTGATATTGGACTACTTCCCCCTAACTCATACTCCATTGTATGCCTCACTGCTCATGTATCATTTCCTGGGGTCAGACAAGGTTTACTGCTAAAGGAATCACAGCCTCCTGGCCTAGCAAATTTTCATAGCATATCAATTTTAGGGAGGTTCACTCATTTCTAGTGCTGATGTATTCCTGAAATTTACAAAAAGTCAGCCACTAAGGGAAGACTGACCTCCTGTATACATTGAATAACATGTAATTTACTCAATGAGTGGTAATCATATGACCAAGGTACAATATTAAAGAGGACCAAAATGTATGGATGCAGCTGAGTTGTTTGAGCTGTGATGAAACATATTACACTGCAGGGATTTCAATGGTGACTTCAAGTGGTATGTGCAAGAAAATTACAATAATATCCATCAAACTGCTTCATTAATGTGGCGGTGTATGACAAAATAATTTAATGTTCTTTAGCCCCTAAGGAACAAAACTCAAATTGCAACAGGTTGCAGCACATTTTCCTATTTGTACTTCTAAGTTTTCTATTTTTAATTTATCTATTGTGTTTTTTAAGAGGTATCTGCCATGGACTGTGATTTTAAATCATTAGACTTTTAGCAATTTATATTCATAGCTAAATTGAACTGTTTTTGAAATTACTGTATTACTGTGTTCAATGATGCCCTCTTAAAAATCCATACTCTGCCTAAGCAGCAGCTTGTACGAATTCTCAGATAGGTCCCCATCCCCCCGTCCCCTCGCCCCATCTCCCTTCACTGAAACACACAGTGATGGTAGCAGTCCTCCTCACTCTACCCAACCACCGCTACTACCCAGTAGGGGGCTCATTTGCAGGGTTCTCTTTAGTCAAGTGGGCACATAAAAGGAAGAGCACTCCGTCTCCCCCCCCCATTGTACAGGGTAGACATGATAGGAGGGGGCAGTGGCAGTTTCTTTGCTATGTGCATGAGGTGATGTGCCCTGGATCTGCTGCCCCACTGCCAAGTCACCCCTCCTCTCTGCTGGTCCTGCCATGTGCTCCAGTGCCTGATGATTCAGACACCGAAGCATATGGATGGAAGAGTTATCCAGTCACCTGCCATCCCTTCACAGCATCCTACTCACTGCTGTTCTCTGCTGATCACTGTTGTCCTCTGCTTATGGCTGCCCCACCATTGGTGTTGCTGCTTCTCAGTGGGGTGCCCTCCCCAAACCCCCTCTCACCTTCCATTTACTGTGTCATCTGGAGGGAGGGAGGGGAGGCCACGCCGACTTTCAGACAGGGGGAAAAAATAATTTATTTTTCTTTGCAAAACAACTGGAGATATCTCAGCAAGAACACAAGCTATGACACTTAAGTGCTCTTTTTAAAGGGTAACATGTGGGTGTTTTATTTGAATAATTTCTACTTAGTCTACTTATCTGCACAATATATTTAGCAGCCAGACCACTGCTTTTACAGCGGAGCAGTGGTTGGTAACCTAGACTATGAGCTGTCAACAAGGAGTGGAAAAGAGCAGGAATATGAGTAATCGTTCAATAGCGATGACTGTCAACCACAACCTTTGCAAGTCGTCATGTAATCTTCACAAAGTTTAAAATCCCTAGAGCCATACATTTGCATTGGCATTAGCATCAAAGGGTTAAAACTGTCATGCAGCACTGCTAGGGTCCTGAATTATGTATAGCACATTAGTGGAGATTTATCAAAGGGTGTAAAACTGGTGAAAACTGCCTTCAGCAACCAATCACGGTTCCTCTTTCCTTTCACCAGAGCTGGAAGCTGAGCTGTGATTGGTTGGTGTGAGCAGTTTGCACCAGTCTAAATTTTACACCCTTTTATAAATCTAAATTGTTATAAGTCTAAATTGTTTCTTTAAATAACCAGTTCAGCTTTGCTACATCTGTGTATTACTATACATTTTCTAACCAGTACATCCAATACTAATATGTATTACTAATAAAATACTAATACAATATTCTACAATATCTGCATTTTTTAGATTGTAAAGGCGTGTTATTTAGCTGCAAGACATAACTTCATGGACACTTCCCTCTTTCCCTTTTTTTTTTAAACCAATCAAATATCTACAATGAACATATATTTTTACATTTTTCATGCTATAAAATTAACATCTCATCTGGAAAAGAAAAGGTGGTGACAGTTTTTCAGCACTGAACAGAGGCTGGAAGATCATTCTCATAAGATCAAAGTTTTATAATGGCAAGAAAATCACATTGAAAAGTTCAAAGCATTTCTCCTTTCTTCTGCCTTTTCCAGTACACAGTGAATGCATTCTTCTAGTGTACAATATGCAGAGATAAAAAGGGGAAAAAAGGCAATAATAGTTTAAATTTTAACCATTTCTCAAGTTTTAGAAAGAACTGTTGATGCATTGTTTAACAAATAAAAAAGAGTGAGCGTAAAAGGAAAGTGTTCGTTCAGCATCCAGACTTGCTGATCTGCAGAAAGCTCTAACTGTCTTACACTGAACGGTGTCCTTCAACTCTGTGGAAGGAATTACGAGAGTAAGTGTTGGAAATGAGTTTTCTAAAGTGGGGAAGCGGAGGTCACCTTATAAGCATGCATGGGCAATTTAGCTATTAAGTAACATATAATGATTTACAATATTCCTATTGTTCATTGCCCCCGTGAATAATGAATACATATGTCTGTAGGAAGTTGGAATGCAGGATTATTAAACAAAGAAAAAACTTCGGAGGTATTTTTTTTATTTTACAATTGTAAAAAAAGTAAAGTAATTTTTTAAAGAAATGAAGACAAAGCGCTTAAAATATATTTTGATCAAATGTTATGCAAAGTAGCTTGCTTTCATAAGGAAAAAAATGCTCTACAGTGCCACGTACTGGCATTAGCTTCCTTTATGATCAATGTCCAACTCCTAAAATGCGTTAAAACATGATTAGGGATTATGTGCCGAGACAGAATTTACTTCAAAAGGGAAAATTACCTATCTGTAGATAGTAGATTGTTTCAGAAGACATTAATTGTAAGGTAAGCCACCTCCAATAGGTGTCACTTTAGAGCATATTCATCACCTAGGTCAGAGGCTAAGTCAGCACTGCTATAGCCTGCATATATCAATACACCATGCTATGTAGTAGCTGTCCATACAGGGATTCTCACTTCAAATATAAATAGCAGCGCTCGGCTTTAATGATAGAGTGCATCCAAATTGTGTAACACTTGAAACAGTACAAAAAAGTGGCACTCACTGTCAAGCTTTCTTTAATTCACAAAAAATGACATAGACAGTGTAGGCAGTGTTGCTGTGTGAGTGATTACAGCTATTTTACAGGAGTACCCTGCTTCCTCTGGTCTTTGGAAGCAATGATGTCTATGCTGTTTTGGTGAATTAAAGAACACTTGATGGGGAGTGCTGTTTTTTTTTCCCATGCTCTTTTGAATGTTACTGTAAAACAAGTTATTTTCCTTTCTGGAAATAAGCACTTTGCATACTCTTTTCCTATGGAGCATTACACAGCTTGTAATAATCTGAATGCCAGTTTGGCAGTCTTCTCAAGGAGACACTACCCACCAAGGCTTTTTCAATTGTGTACGCCCAATTGTAATTTCATAGCAACTTTTTTAAACTATCTCACTGCTGTTACAACTAAACATTGATTATGTTATGTTTCTAAGCCTATGCCTTGTGAACCTGAAGGGTACATGCCATATCTCTAGAGGGTTGTAAGGGAACCTGGGGCCTCACTAAGTGAAACAGAACAAGACAAGACAGAAAAACACAATAAAGAATATCAGGCAGATACAGGACAAACTGCTTCAAAAACAGCTGAAGGACAGTTGAAGAAGTCAGAATTCCAAGCAATCCAATCCAATATGAAACACTAGATCAGGGGTACTCAACAACTTTTAGTGAAGGTCCACTTACCGGGGTCTATTGTCAGGTGAAGGTCCGAGCTGAACATAAGTAGTAAACGTATTGTTTTGTTAACCTTACACAAACATTGAACTATTTACACACAGAAATTATGCTTATTAGTGGGAAAACTGGCAATTTATTCTCTATCACCAGCCCCTATCTAGCCCCCCCTGTTGCTCCCCCAGTAGTATATAGCCTCCTGTGCCCTCCCTCAGTAGTATATAGCCCCTCTATGTGCTCCCCCAGTAGTATATAGCCCCCCTGTGCACTCCCCCAGTAGTATATAGCCCCCCTGTGCAGTACTCTAGTAGTATATAGCCCTCTGTGCGCTCTCCCAGTAGTATATAGCTCCCATGTGCACTCCCCCAGTTGTATATAGCCGCCCGCTTTGTGCTCCCGAGTTGTATATAGGCCCCTGTGTGCTCCCCTCCCATACAGCCCCCCTGTGCACTCTCTCAGTAGTATATAGACCCCATTGTGTGCTCCTCAGTTTGTATAAAGACCCCCTGTGCTCTCCCCCCGTTTGTATAGAGACCCCCTGTATGCTCTCCCCTTTTGTATAGAGACCCCCTGTGTGCTCCCTCCGTTTGTATAGAGACCCCCGCTGTGTGCTCCCGAGTAGTACACAGCCCCTTTGCTCCCGCTCCCATATAGCAATGTAAAAAAACAAACACTTATACTCACCTGGGTCCGGTGTCTCCTCTTCTCTTTACCCTTGTGGCCGCACTGCAGCATTCACAAGAGGCCACTCTCCCCTTGTCCTGGCGCAGTGACGTCACTCGAGGGCCGACACCAGAGTTGGAGAGCAGCCTTTTGTGACTGCTGCGGCCACAAGAGTGACTGACAGGGAGCGAGCCAATAGCTCCCTCTCTGTCAGTGCACTTGTTACGAGCCCTCATAATTACTGTGCAAAGGGGAGCAGCACTGCAGCCGGGGTCCAGACAGCTGGCCGCCACGGTCCGCGCTCAGACCGCGGTCCACCAATTGAGGGCCCCTGCACTAGATCAAGCTACAAGCGACAATAATGTTTAATCTTGGTGTCATCAGACCAGAAAATATTTTTTCTTTCAGACTGAGGCAAGGCTTCTTTCTATCCAGTCTACTATGAAGCCCAGATAAAGGGACAGTGCAGTAACAATCGACCTTCTGGAAGTTTCTCCCCTCTGCACACACAATCTTTGGTGCTCTTCTTGAGTGACAATTGGGTTGTTGGTCATCTTTTCTACAATGGTATTTCTCCCCCAATAACTTACTACAGTTTTAGGGAGCAACCTGGTTGTTCCAAACTTCTTCCTTTTAAGAATTATGGTGGTCACTTAATCCTGTATTTGAGCTCTACAGGCAAGCAAAATTTTAACACATTTACAACATTTATAAAATTTTGTTTAGTCTTTATATGATATTTAATGCAGATCAATAGGGGGGACTTGATTATTATTATTATTATTTTATGAAAAAAAATTAAAGTATCAAAAAAAAAATTTGTATGCCCTGTAGTTATTTTGGCCACACTATGTTAAATAGGCCCAATAAGACAATAGAAGGCTGTCCTTTAACATCCATATGGTGACACTAGCGAATATATGGAGGTTATTCTAAAAGCATTCACTAAAGAGGACAACCCAAGGTCTCACATTGACGTGTCAGTTTTTAATTTTAGATGGAATGCCCTATGTTATATTTATGTGCTAGGCATAAATATCTCAAAGGTCAGAGCTTAAAATGGAAGTGACGACAGATACATAAATGGTTTCTTATATTTTCTTTCATATATTGTATCATACCCACATAAATAATGTCTTATTTTAAGACAGGATCTTGTTTTAAGTCATATATTTAGGTTTTAAAATATTTTGATTTTACCCTCATACATGAACACTGTATTTATAATGTGACATTTAGGATGTTTATTGATTATATGATTATATGGGCTATTTTTTACAATGATTTTCTTTTTATAGTATCTGTAATGTTGTCAAAACATGTGGGCTTTCAATTTAATTGTGTAGATAACGGACTGGATTAAACGCCGTCTAGTTGAAAGCCTTAAACACGGATAGAAAAGATTACTGATCCAATTTTAGAAGATTAAAAAGTAAATCATACAATTTCATGCAACATGACTGGATAAAGATGAATATGAGTTTTTATGTTATTACAGACTGTGCATCAGTCATTTAAAACTGTCATAGTTCTGACTAGATACTAGTAATAAATAGATTTTCAAATGATTAAAATATGGTATAAATATCCTTAGGTGAATGCAGCAGATTTTTGATCTTGTGCACTGTACAACCATGCTGGAGAGCAACTATACAGAAAGGGGGTCCAACACTACTTTCTATTTCAGCCTATGAGATGTCAAATACAACAAATCCAGCAAGATGGGTATTAGGCCTGTCTGGTTCAGCAATGCTGTGAATGGCTTATCTTTATTGTATGCTCTGACTTCTTGTGTTTGCTGTCTTGTGTGGCTTTCCCTCATTTATCTCTTTGCCATACACTATGTTGTTGGCTGCTGTCGGTGACTACTCCTGGGCACACATGTGCAGGACTTCCACTGGGGATAATTCTTCCTGGTTTGGAGGAACAGGCCATTAAACTAACAGTAAGTTCAGTAAACAGGGGAGAAATAAGATCCCCATAGTGGTTTTCTGTGTGAATTCTCTTGTATGTGTCAAGGAGGGGGAGGAATGGATGGCACCGTTCTCACAATCTTCGGTATCCGGACCCAGTGGAGGAAGACCTGCAACATGTCCCTAATGCGGTCACTAAACTCAGGGTGCTCCGTCTAGACAGATGAGTAATGTACAAAGTAGAAAGATAAAAGAGACGTGCACTCACCAATACAGTGTGCCGCTGGGAAACTTTAACCTCTTAAGGACATAGGACGTACCGGTACGTCCTATGTCCTCACTTGCACTTCAAAGCGGGGCCGCGCGGCGGCCCCGCTTTGAAGTGCCGCGATCCCGGGTGCCGCGTGTAGCCCGGGACCGCCGCTATTAGCGGGCACGGTCTGATCGCCGTGCCCGCTAATTAGCTAATCGGAGGCAGCTGTCAAAGTTGACAGCTGCCTCCGATTACCGGAGGCAACGTTTCCCTGGTGTCTAGTGGGGGAGATCGCTCCTCCGGGACCTTGTCCCGGAGGAGCGATCTCCGTTACTGATGCCGGCCGGGGACGCGTCCAAGATGGCGCCGTCCTCGGCTCGGCACTCGTTTACTTCCGGCTGCAGCAGCCGAAAGCAAACGAGTGCCGATCTCATGGATCTCTGCAGCATATCTATGCTGCAGAGATCTCAATGAGAGATCCAAGTGTATATACTAGAAGTCCCCCAGGGGGGCTTCTAGTATATGTGTAAAAAAAAAAAAAAAAGTGTTGTTAATAGTAAAAAGCCCCCTCCCCTAATAAAAGTCTGAATCACCCCCCTTTTCCCAGGTTTTAAATAAAAGTAAACAAATAAATAAATAAATAAACATGTTTGCTATCGCCGCGTGCGTAATCGCCCGAACTATTAATTAATCACATTCCTGATCTCGTACGGTAAACGGCGTCAGCGCAAAAAAATCCCAAAGTGCAAAATTGCGCATTTTTGGTCGCATCAAATCCAGAAAAAAATGTAATAAAAAGCGATCAAAAAGACGTATATGCGCAATCAAGGTACCGATAGAAAGATCAAATCATGGCGCAAAAAATGACACCTCGCACAGCCCCATAGACCAAAGGATAAAAGCGCTATAAGCCTGGGAATGGAGCGATTTTAAGGAACGTATATTGGTTAACAACGGTTTGAATTTTTTACAGGCCATCAGATACAATATAAGTTATACATGTTATATATCGTTTTAATCGTAACGACTTGAGGAACATGCATAACAAGTCAGTTTTACCCCAGGGTGAATGGCGTAAAAACACATTTCCCCCAAATAAAAGAAATGCGTTTTTTTTTTTTCAATTTCACCACACTTCGAATTTTTTTCTGGTTTCGCAGTGTACTTTATGCAAAAATTCAGCCTGTAATTGCAAAGTACAATTAGTGACGCAAAAAATAAGGGGTCATGTGGGTTTCTAGGTGGAAAAATGCAAGTGCTATGGCCTTTTAAACACAAGGAGGAAAAACCGAAAACGTAAAAACGAAAATGGGCCATGTCCTTAAAGGGTTAAAGCGTAACTGTCATGTTTTTTTTTTTATTGCAGAAATCAGTAGTATAGGCGAATTTAAGAAACTCTGTAATAGGTTTCATAAGCCAAAAAAGCCTCCTTCTGTACTCAAGAAGCAATCTCCCAGCCTCCCCCCCTGACTTCTTATCTGTGCATTATCAGGCAAACACGTCTTCATTACAGAGAAGCCAGTGAAGACGGGCTCTGCTCTCTCCATTGTAAGCCTATGAAGGGGGGAGGGGCCGAGGGAGATGAGGGAGCAGAAAGAGGTGACATGAAGGTCAGCTGTTTGTAGACTCTCTGGGCACCTAAAATGCTAAATTTAGGTTTCAGAAAGGTCAGTGCTTATCTATGAACTTACTGAGAGAAGATGTCAGGATGTTGTGCTGTGCAGGACTGCTCTGTGCTCAGTCACTCCTCACAGCCCCTCCCCTCTCCATAGCCACATAATGGACACAGAAATCCTGCTTCTTCTGCAGTGAGGGGGGAGGCTGGGAGATTGCTTTTTCAGTCCAGAAGGAAACTCTTTTAGTACATAAAACCTATTACAAATTTTCTTAAAATTGCTTGTACTGTTGATATTTAATGTTTTCAGAAAAATGACAGTTACGCTTTAATGGAGGTTACTTCCACATGCACAGGAAGGGGGGAGTGCGGGCACTCCCCCCTCCCTGCGCATGTGGAAGTAACCTCCATTAAAGTTTCCCAGCGGCACACTGTATTGGTGAGTGCACGTCTCTTTTATCTTTCTACTTTGTACATTTCTTGTATGTGTACCATTATGACACACGCTTATAATGAAATTATCAGGGGCCTTTGGTATAATGAATCTAAAGGCTCTTGGCATCACAAATTGGTTCTCCCTTCAGGAAGTACAGTAGGTAGCATAATCCCACTATCTCCACCTGTATGTAGGTACTAGGCCTTACTACTTGTGGTCAGTTTGGCACCTAGTGAGAACAGCATGGGAGTAATAAGAAAGATGAATATTATATGGCAATGCATTAAAGGCTCTGTGTATTATTATTTGAGTGCACAGTGGGGGCACTGTGCATTATTAACCCCTTCACGTCAGCAATACCTAGATATATGTACCTGACTGTGAGAGGGGTTTGAAGGGTGCAAGACCGCTGCAGTGAGAGCGGTCCCGCACACATCAATGTCCTAGGAACTCAACATAATGACAGACATCTGCGATCCCGTAGCTGCCTGTAACCCCTAAATGCCAAGGTCTATAGCGATCGCAGTGTTTAAGGTACTCAGTGACAGGACAAGCTCCTGTCACTGAGTGATCGGGACCCCCGCAGCATGGCTTGCACCGACAGGTGGGGGTTAGCCACTTACCTCTGTCCTGTCGGATCGGCGTTCCATGTATAAAGTCTGCTCTCAGGTAAGCTATATACATAGTTCGCTGATAACACTGATCTATGCTATGCTCCTTATAACTTCTTATAACCCCCCTCCCAATAAAAGTTTAACCCCTTAGCGTCCCATGATGTATCTGGTATGTCATGGTGACGCGGGGGGAGATCAGAAAGAGGTCCCGCCGGGACCCCACTCTGAACGGCGCTGCTCCCGGCTGTTATCTGCAGCTGGGGAGTGCCTCTATTAGCCGGCTCGGATCCCGTTGCTGTGCCGGCTAATTAAGCATCTAAATGCAGCTGTCAAACCTGACAGCTGCCTTTAGATGCTTTGCTCCTGGTGTTCCTGGTGTCTAGTTGGACAGATCTCCCCCCCGCGATGCGATCGCGGGGGGGAGATCCGTTCCTTTAGCCGGGCTGGGCCTCAGTGTCGCACTGACGCTGATCCGGACTCAGCAATATATTGCTCTGGGCTGCAGTAGGCTACAGCAATATATCACTGATCTCATGGATCATTGCTGTGTATATACACAGCATTGATCTCTATGAGACATCAGTGCTGTGTATATAGACGTCCCCCAGGGGGAAGTAAAAAAAAAAAAAAAACCCTCTCTTAATAAAAGTCCAAATAACCCCCATTTTCCAATTTATAAATAAACAAATAAATAAACATGTTTGGCCTCGCCGCGTGCGTAATCACCCTAAATATTAAGTTATTACACGGTAAACGGTGTAAGCGCAAAAAAATTCCAAAGTGCAAAAATTGCGCATGTTTGGTCGCATGACATCCAGAAAAAAATGTAATAAAAAGCGATCAAAAAGTTGAGTATACGCACCCCACACAGCCCCATAGACCAAAAAATAACCATAAAAGCGTTATAACGATGGGAATAGAGCAATTTTAAACACATTTAGTTTTTTTTAAGAGTTAAATTTTTTAAAAGCCATCAAATAAAATTCAAGTTATACAAGTCACATATCATTGTAATCGTGACAACCTGAGGAACATGCATAACAAATCAGTTTTACCATAGGGCAAACAAAACTCCCTGAAATGAAAACAAATTCCTTCTTTTTTTTTTTTCAATTTGACAGCGCAAATTATTTTTTTCCAGTTTCGCAGCATATTTTATTGGAAAATAAAGTTTGTCATTGCAAAGTACAATTGGTGTCGCAAAAAATAAGGGCTCATATGCATCTCTAGGTGAAAAATGAAAGCGCTATGGACTTTTAAACATAAAGTGGAAAAATGTAAAAGAGCAAAAACGAAAATTGATTTTGACCTTACCTCCATAAAAATATTTTAAATAAATAAACATATTATATATTGTGGCATGTGGAATTGTCCGATCTATTAAAATATAACATTATTGTTCCCGCATGGTGAACCGCGTAAACGAAAAAAAAAAAAAAAGGATTGCTGATTTTTTTAAATCGTATATCAGAAAACAATATTAAAAAGCAATCAAAATGTTTCTGTTACACCAATATGATATTAATAAAAACTAGAAATCATGGCGCAAAAAAAAAAAAAAATGACACCCCAACCAGCCCTGTAAGTGGAAAAATGAAAGCGCTATGGCTCTTAGGAGGTGGGGAGGAACATTGCATTAATTTGACCCAGACATCAGTGCATCAATTGGCTCGGTTATTAAGGGGTTAATGTATATATGAGGATACAGTGCCTTATTATTTGAACCTAGGGGCACAGTGTACTATTAATTTAAATGTGGGACACCGTCTTTTTAGATATGGAGGCACAATATAAAATTGATTCATTTGTGGGGCACAGTCTATAATAACAAATGTCAAGAGGCATTGTGTGTATTGAGTTTCAGGGGATCGGTGGGTTATATTCATTATTAATTTAAAGACTTAACAATGTTAGTTAATGCTACTTTTACACGGAACAATTATCGTGCAAATTTGCAAGATAACGATCGAATTTGAGCGATGATTGTACGTGTAAACGCAGCGAACGATTGAACGATGAACGAGAAATCGTTCATTTTGATCTTTGAACATGTTCTTAAATTCGCAGATCGTTCCGTGTAAACAGTCGTTCACCGATTTTACCTATGTGCGAGATTGGCTTAAGCGATCGGAAAACGAATTTTCCGTACGATATATCGTTCCATCTAAACGCTGATCATTATTAAAAAGAAATTGTTAACTTTGAAATCGTTAATCGTACAATCAGGCGAATTATTGTTCCGTGTGAACGTAGCTTAAGCCTAGATTGGGTGTCATAGGTCACAGGTCTGATTAACACCATCCAGAAAGCTGTGGGCTGGACACAGGACGCAGTGAAAGTAACAAAGCCCCCAGTGATGAGAACAGGATGATGAGACTAAAGGGTTGAATACTTTTATATGGCTGTTCCATTGTATAATCTCCAGGGAAACAGTGCCATGTAGTTTGAAAAAAACATCAACATATTGCCTGTTTTTAGCCATAGCAACCCAGAGTTTGCTGGGTTGCTATGGTTAAAAACAGGCAATATGTTGGTGAGCAGGGGTCTGATTGTGTGAATAAGCTGTCAGTGTACTGACAGCTCATTTACTCTATAATATATTACAGCACAGATCATGTGCTGTAATGTATTATATATACACCTGCAAAAGTTACAGTTGAATGTTAAATAAATAAATTAAATTAATGAAATGAGTAAATATATAAAAAAAATACACATAAACACATACCCCATCCCTCCTTTTTAAATGACCCCAATAAATGATTAAAGGAGTACTCCAGCAGGGGAGGGCATTATTTTCCTGGGACCGGGGAAGAGGTGGTTAAAGGAAACAATGTCCACTCACCCCCCCCCCCCCCCCCGGTTCCAGTGGTGGGTGGGGCCCCGCATTGCGGCGCTTCAGTCCCCGGTTCCCGGCCACTTCCTGGTGTCCGACGCGGGCCCGAGCCGTGACGTCTCAGGTCCACTCAGCCAGTCAGTGACGGAGGCGGGATCCATTTCAAGTCCGCTTAGATACTGCATCTGTCACTGACTGGCTGAGCGGACCTAAGACGTATCGTTTCGCAGCTGGAACTGGGGAGGTGAGTGGATGTCGTTTCCCTCATAAAAAAATAAATAAATAAATAATGATCATGGTGTCACATGTCCCTCAGAATAGTACAGAAACATCAACTTGTCTTAAACAAATATTTTGGCACCACAAGGCCTCTGTGATATAGTATAATGGCTAAAAAAAAACCTGAAATAATAAAAGGCCCCAAAATTCACCAGTTCTCTGTCATGTCTAAGGCCTACGGTTGAGTCAGGTGATGCACTGCGGCCACATATGGGGGAATTCTAGAAACATTGGAATAGGAAGAATAAATATTGAGTTGTATTTCTCAGTTAGTATTTAGAGGAAATAAATGGAAATAAATGGATTAAAATGGAATATCTGCCAAAAAAAATGCTTAAATTTCTGCAAAACACCTAACGGGTGAAATGTTACTTTGAATACTTTGAGGGGTGCAGTTTTTACAGTGGAGAAATTTATGGGGGTAAACAACATACAGGCCCCAAAAATCCACTTCAAAACTGAACTGGTCCCTAATAAAATCAAAATTAGATATTTTCCTGAAAATGTGAAAAATCGCTTAAAAATTTGGAAGCCCTCTAATATCCTGAAAAATAAAAGGACGTTCAGCAAATGACCTCACCCTAAAGTAGATATGTTGTAAATGTTGCAGTAATATTTAGTTTATGTGACATGACTATCTTTTATTAATATAAAGAAACATACATTTTTAAATTTTTTACATCAGTGTATCAACCAAAGTATACAACAAACATGAAGAGGAATTTGTCACGAAAAAACAATCTCAGAATAACTGCAATAGTTAAAGCATCACAGAGTTATAACTAAATAAAGACATAAGAGAAACACATCGCTGATCTCAGGGAGACCAGAAAAACGACAACACTGACGACTGATAGTGAAAGCGCTCAATGCAAGTGAAATCCTAGGTGCATTGCCCCCTGGAAAACATGAATATGCAAAAGAAGAGCCTGTGGAGCCTCATCAAAGAGTCTCGAAACACAGGACTAGTCAGATATCCCTCCGGGAAGGATCCAGCCAAGTGATGTCTCCTGTAGGGATACCACCAAAACCACCATATTAAGTGGCCCTATAAGTCAATGTAATGACAAGGGAAAAACCAAGGCCAGGCATCAATCCACACACAGCTGTCTCGGGGTGTTGCCCCTCATCAGTGTGAAACAGGACTCTGGCTAGGTGGTAGCAATGCCTAGTAGAGCCATAAGAGAAATATATTGCTGATCTCAGGGAGACCAGCCAAACGACAACACTGTCGGCTTCTAGTGAAAGCGCTCAATGCAGTGAAGTCCTAGGTGTATTGCCCTCTGGGAAACATGAATATGCAAAAGAAGAGCCCGTGGTGCCTCATCAAAGAGTCTCAAAACACAGGTTTAGCCGGATATTCCTCTGGGAAGGACCCAGCCAAGGGGTGGCTCCTGTAAGGAAACCACCATATTTAAGTGGCCCTATAAGTCAATGTAATGAAAAGGGAAAAACCAAAGCCAGCAAGCCAGGCAGGCATCCATCGATCCATAGCTGTCTCAGGGTTTTGCCCCTCATCAATGTGGAGCAAGACAATGGCTAAGTGGGAGCAATGCCTAATAGAGCCATAAGAGAGACAGATCGCTGATCTCAGGGAGACCAGCCAAACAACAACACTGCCGGCTGCTAGTGAAAGCACTCAATGCAGTGAAGTCCTAGGTGCATCGCCCCCTGGGAAACATAAATATGCAAATATGAGGGGCAACACCCCGAGACAGCTGTGTGTAGATGAATGCCTGGCCTTGGTTTTTCCATTTTCGTTACATTGACTTATAGGGCCACTTAATATGGTGGTTTTGGTGGTTTCTTTACAGGAGGGGTATCTGGCTAGTTCTGTGTTTCGAGGCTCTTTGATGAGGCTGCACGGGCTCTTCTTTGCAACTAAATAGAGACAGGTCAGATTTGAAAAAAAGAGGCCTGGGCATTACGGCCAAAAAAAAAAAAAGGCTGCAGAGGCAAGGGGTTAAAAAAAAAACTTCAAACACCAAGAATGCTTTGTGAATGTGCATGAAAAAGTGTACTTAGATTATTTAATTAGCTGTAGAAAAGATTCTTCCTCTGCTTCCCTTTATACTAACATAAAATCTATGTAAAGCAACTATTAGGTGGAGATCACTGCATTCATTTTTATAAAGCACCCGCTAAGTCTACTAATAACTGTATAAACCCGGATAGAGGGAGTTGCCCTTGGTGGTTGCTAGATGCAGCCAGAATTGTAAACTGCATCTAATCAAAAACATAACCCTCTATACCAGTGCATCCCAACTAGGGATGGATCGTACGAACCCGAACCCTCGGTAATGATTCCCGCTGTCTGCCCGCTCCGTGCAGTGGGGAGATCCAGCGGGAGGACCACCTGGAAAACTGGGATACAGCCATAGCCATAGGCTGTATCCCAGTTTTCCAGGCGTTCCTCCCGCTGTATCCACCCGCTCCACGGAGCGGGCAGACAGATGGAATCTGATGCCGAGCATTTGAGTTCATACGAACCCGAACCTCGTCAGGATCGGACCATTCATTATCCCAACCTTTTCCACTTTGAGGCACCCCTTGGGGAAAAAAATTAGCTCGGGGCACCCCTACCAAATAATGTTCTACAAGATACCGTCATTCAGTGACTCACAGGGGATGTCTTCTTTGATCTGAGGCGTCACTTTCCCTTTTCCTCTCCATCTGGCCCAGACCACAATGATGATTTCTTCCAGCTATGTTTTATCTCTTCAGAACCTGCGAGACAAACATCTCAGGCTCCGCACATTTCTAGTAACTTTCTTCATTTTCTCCCTCCCATATGCTCCCAAACTGTAGTAACTGCGCTGTTTGATGTTATGTGCAGTAAAATGAGTTATATGCCCCCATACTACTAAGTTCACCAACTGCTGTGCACTAATAGTTACAAAAAAAATATATATATATATCATGCACACCTAATCGGGGCTGTGTGGCTACAGGGATAAGCTCTTCTTTTTCTTCAGGCTCCATCTTGCATGTTGTGGGGACAGAACCTCCGGCAGGCGTAATGACATCATCACGCCTGCCCAAGAAGTCACGTCCCATAGGCTGCAGGTATGAAGTGCCGGATGCTGACAGGTCCTGCTCCTACATTTTGTTCACTTCAATGTTCCGCCTGCTCACTGTGTGGGCGGAACATCAAAGTGATCGGTGCATCCCTAGAAGGTGCCCGGCAGCAGCTTCTAGGGATATTCAAAGTGACCGTCACAGTTCCCACCTGGCAGGTTCTCCCGACACCCCAGTGTGCCGCGGCATCCTAGTTGGGAAATGCTGCTCTATATTAATATATAATCAGCATATGATGTAACAGCAACCGAATGTAAATTACTTTACTTAGTAATATAATGTGTGTGTTGGTTGAGGATGTAATTTTTCTTTACATTGGAAAACAAAAAATATATCACCTTTTATTAGTCTTCCGTTCTTTCATTTTATCTTTAAATACAAGACAAGAGTGCATAAGAAATGACACAGATGGAACTGCCCTGTACATTGGCCCTTGGAGCATGACTTTTTTTTTTTAATTTGTCATTTGTTACCATATGCTGTAAAGTAATTATCTGTAAAGTGACATCTGCCTTGCGTCAAGATAAAATTAAATGTGTGGCAGTAAATATACAATCAGATAGAAACCTATTCAGATATCCTACATGTAAAAGTAATATTAATTTACAGGGTTCATCACATGCTAATATATGCATTATTGTAACTCATTGACAGCACAGTGATTGCTCAAACTCTGTTGCTTCTGGTGTAGATTAACTTTTTGGGTAATACCATTTATGCCATCTCCTTCATGTGCTTAAAGTGAGATGTTAGTCATAATTGGGTAATTTTGATGAAATTGTACACGTCAAGATTAAGTATCCCAATTATTGATGCTAAGGGTTATCTCTTTGAAAATGCCATCTAACTTATATGTGTGCTCCTATGCAGCAATATGCTGTAGATTTATTTTAACTACTAATTGAGTGTTCCTTAGTTATGAATATAATTAGAGCATGTAAGCCGTAGAGAGTTCTAGACATTAATAAATCACAGTAATATGAACTGTTAAATGAACGAAAAAGTCTAGAAGTTTTGCACTTCAAAATGGGAATCAGTCAAAAATTTGTATATTAATGTTTTACTTTTATTGAACCTCAATGCTGTAAGACTACAGTTGTGGATATAAACACATAAATAAATGTTTAAAGTAAATAAATAAAATTCTATCATTTATGCACACGGCTTCAATCCAAGCCTATTGGTTTCCATGGTTACAGACTATAAATGATCCCCAAAGGGCAGTTGAATGGTATAAAAAAGATAGGATATGACGATACACAAGATTTGTTTCTAGTTTGTTACCATAGATAAACATAGGTCTACATTAAATGTTTGTTAAATGGGTTACTTAGGTTAAGAAAAACATGTCTGCTTTCTTCTAGAAACAGCACTATTGTTGTCTCCAGATTGGGTGTAGTTTTGTGGCCTAGTTCCATTAAAGTGAATGGAGTTTAATTGCAACCACACATAACCTGGGGACAGGGATGGTTCTGTTTTTGCAAAATGGTAGCTGTGTTTTTTAAATTCTGGATAACCCCTTAAAGTAAACCTCCTTGAAGACATGTTATCTATACTGACCCTGTTATAGTTCAGTCTGTGTGTGTGAACTCGGCTGGAAGAATCAGCCGGCGCCCAATTTCTCTCTGACCTGTTCACACTTCTTGCTCTGCTGCCAAGGAGCCGACACCCGGCTTCATGCTTCTCCTGACTCCTCTCTGGTGCTCATGGGGTTAAGCCTTCAGGTGTTGCATTCTCCTGAGGCTTGCTCCTGTCTGAGCACAAGGGAGGGCTCCCTGGCTGCTATTGGTGTCTCATGCTGCTATCAGACTCCTTGCTCCTAACAGCAGCTGGGGCGGGAGCTCTGGAGCTCTTAAGCTGGTGAATTACACCTTGTAGTTGCCAGTGTATGTTTGGTCTCCAGTTACACCAGTGTATCTTATAGTTCTGCTAGATATTTTGACACTTGGACTTCGCTTTTGCCTCTCCTCTGTACTGTGTTACCTCTCGTGTTTGACCTAGGACCGGACTCTGTTTACCCCTTGTTTGCTGATTCGGATTTTGACGTGACCTCCTGTTGCTGACTCAGACTGCCTGACCTGTTTGTATACCTGTCTGTGTGTACTGTCTACCTCCCCGTATCCCTAGGTAAGTTAGGGACTGTCGCCCAGTTGCTGCCCTAGGGGTTAGCCTAGGGGGGCAAGCTGGTAGGGAAAGGGGTTGCGGGTCTAGACAAGGGACTGCCATCTTCCCGGACCCCAGGACTCCCTGACAGACCCCTTGCCCTGTAAAAATAATAATAATAATAATAATAATAATAATAATAATAATTATTATTAAATATATTATACTCTAGACAGGTCATTTCCCCTCAGACCACAGCTTTAACACAGGCTAAGGGCCGTATGACACGGGATGATTATCATGTGAAAAATCGTTAAATCGTTCGAATTTAAACGATAATCGTTCTGTGTAATTGCAGGCAATGATCGAAAAAAAAATTCGTAAGTCGTTGATCCTTGATTTAGATCTGAACCTAAAATTATTGTTAACTGTTCGCTAATCGTTCGCTGTAATTCCACATTGGTTCAGTCAAGTTCCGCATTTTTTCACTAATCGTTCAGTGTAATTGCACATTGTTTATTGTTTTGCTGGGATCAAAAGGAGTAAACGATCATAGTAACGATCATAACTAACAATTATCGTTCTGTGTAATATGGTGAAGAATTTCAGGTTAACAATAAACAATCTTGTTTGAGAGCGTTTATCGTTAGTCGTTGATCGTTGTTATAATACCCTAAGAGTTCTAACTGTATCTGATTGCAGATCAGTCCTCTGTTGGCAGATACTGGCTGATGGCTGAGTGAGCAGAAGGCTGGGCAGCATTGATTATTCATGAGGAAGAGGAAGGAGTGATGAGGCGTGCCAGAGTGCAGCACAACGCTGAACCACAACTCCTGTTTGTCTCTTTTTTACAGTAGGAGACCTGAGATTGTCCATAACCCACTGCACAGACAAATTACCAAAAGGTGCCATGCTTACTAGGGGACTGCCAGCTATAGCACACTGTAAGCACCAGATGTAAGGTCCGGGTGCTGAGAGATTCCCTTTAAGGTAGTGTGAATCCAGCCTAATAGAAGTCAATTAGCTCCCCCTAGCCTATTGTTCCTATGTCCATGGGTCTTGCTATAAAGCATACTTCTACATGCTATTAAAGCGCTTGGGTAAAAAGCCTATGCATTATTTAGACAATTATAATCAATTACAGGTGTTATTTTATACTGTCAGCCCTTTTCAACAGAGCCCATTATTATATTGAACTATCAATTTATGGGGTCCCATGCACAGGGGACATGATAAAAAAGTGTTACATCTCCCAGTGCCTCCGAAGTGCCTCCAGGATCCTGTCCAGAACTCATCCGCCTTAACCCCCCCCCCCCCCCCCCCGGGTTTCGATGCCGTCAGGACTTGGGGGATATGTCTGAATGAGCAATCCACCAGCTGGGTTGTGATGTCGCTGGAGCCCGCAGCCATGAGACATCACTTCAGAGGCACAGTTCGAGGTAAATTAAGCTTGTTTATTATGTTCCTCTCTGCCCCATGGAATTTTTTTAAATATTGCCAAACATTTCCATTTATTGGATAATCTAAAAAACAAACAAACTAAACAAAACCGAAATGTTTTCACTTAGAAGACAAAGAGATTTTCATTTTCGAAACCGACTGAAGCACAATCCAATTTCAAAGAAACAATTTAAGCTGCCCTAATATTTTGAGAAACAGAACAAACCCTAATTTTCCAAAAGAGCTCACCTGAAATGTATTCCGTGCATTTTCATTTGGCTGGCTTAATAATTTGTAATAGTTGAATAAATACTATAATGACAGAGTATGCTAATAATTGTGTAACTGCTGAGTCATATGTTAAATTAACATACATCTTAATTACAGCAGAAGGAGCTATTGATTCAAAGTATTTCAGATTATACTTTTTAACATTGGTAATTTCACACTACTTTATATTTTCAATTACCTTCCAAATTACTCTGAATTTTAAATAGTTTCAATGGCTGAAATTACTTCTGTTTCAGAGAAAGTAAGGCCATTTGTATTTAAATACTCTTTAAACAAGCAATCAAAGGCAATTAAATGAGATATCCTCCAGTGCTTGCTGTCTATTAGTCATCAACGACCACATAGGATACTTTACTATGGTTACAGGAAAATATATCTTAAGTCTAGCATTTAGTTTATATTTTACATCAGTCAAACCAATTATAAAAACATATTGACTGAAATTACATACAGAGGTAGCAAGGGGGCCCATGGAGAGAAGAAAACAATACCAGCTTGGTCTCATTTCTATCACATGGATATTGAAAATTGTGGTATCTACAGGCTATACAATGTTTGCAAAAAGTCTGATAGTCAAAAGTAATGGTGCTTTTATACAGACAGATTTATCTGACAGATCTTTGAAGCCAAAACCAGGAACAGACTATAAACAGGGATCAGATCATAAAGGAAAGACTGGGATCTATCCTCTTTTGAAATCCATTCCTGGCTTTGGCTTCCAAAATCTGTCAGATAAATCTTTCTGTGTAAACGCACCATAAGGGTCCGTTTACACAGAAAGATTATCTGACAGATTGTCTGCCAAAGATTTGAAGCCAAAGCCAGGAATGGATTTGAAAAGAGGAGAAATCTCAGACTTTCCTTTATGACCAGATCCCTGTTTATAGTCCGTTCCTGGCTTTGGCTTCAAATCTTTGGCAGATAATCTGTCAGATAATCTTTCTGTGTAAATGGACCCTATAAGTAAGTGGATAGAAGTGTGGGGGTGCCAACCAGAATTTTTATCTATTCCTGCATGGGGCACCACATAATCTTTGTAAAGTAGACTACCGTTTATAACATTACAGTAGTAGTCATCTTCTATATAGCTAAAAAAGAAAAAAAAAGTATCTGATATAGTTATAACTATTTCCTCCTCTTTGTTTCCACTCTCTAGAGAAAACCTCTACTCAAACCTGCCTTCAAAATGCCTTATCTGTAAAGATGAGTGAGCACTAAAATGCTTGTTTTTCAATAATTGAATGCTTGATTTGAGTAACAAACCCCATTAACATCAATAGGAGATTAGAGCATTTTATCACAAGCCCCTAGGTGTCTGGTAAACCTAGTCCTGAAAAGGACCTTTGGGTGTAAGCCACCTACCTAACTAATAAAACTAAGCCTTATAGTACTTCTGTCCCTGTTCCAGCAGCTTTCCCTGTCAGCTAACAAAATGCAAGAGAATTGAGCATCAGGTGATCTGGGTCTATAAACATCAAGGTCACCTGATGAGGGCGGCCAACCACTGCTACATGGCTGCAGAATAGAAGCATGTGCCAGCCCCTTCCCTCCATGTTGGTTAATTTTAGCCGCCCGGGATATTTTACACAAGTGAAAAACTACAGTGTGTACAGCAAACACTATGCATGATGTAACAAGAACCCTTGCACTATATTCAAAAGAAAAAACTGCAAATTAGGGTTATGCGTAATAAATGTGATTTCTTGATACAGTAGTCACAGGCAGTTAACAATCGCCAGAAGTAAATCAGTAACCACAGGCAGTTATGAATTGCTGCAAGTAAAATAGTCTTCTATATACAAAGATATTTAAAAACAAAAGGTCAGCCCGACTGCATGTCCAGGTTGTAAATACCCCATCAAGTCAGGACTGTTGTCCAGTTTTAAATATTTTACACCAGTACCACACGGTACTCATTCAAGTATCAAGTACTTTTGAGCGCCCATACTCGAACGAATGTTATATTCGAGCAAGTATACTTACTTATCTATACTTAACTGCCTAAAGGAAATCTATCAGCAAGTTAGATGTATCTAACCTACTGCTAGATTCTAATATAGCAGAGAATAGGAGTGTGACTATACGCCTGTCTGCTGCAGCCGCTCTCCGATCCGGGTGTCTGCCGCGGGCCCGAGACGTGACGTCTCAGTTCTGCTCAGGCACTTAGTGAAGGAGACGGGATCCGTTTCAAGTCCGCTCTGATCCCGCCTCCTTCACTGAGTGGCTGAGCGGACCTGAGACGTCAAGTCTCGGGCCCGCGGCAGACACCCGGAGGCGTCCGGGAACCGGGCACCAGAGCGCCCCGATGCGGGACCCGCCACTGGAACTGGGGAGGTGAGTGAATGTCTTTTCCCTCTGCCACTTCCCCCCCGGTCCCAGCAAAAAAGTGCCTCCCCCCGCTGGAGTACCCCTTTAATGCCCAGGGCCTATTTTTCAAATCTGACCTGTCTCTTTTTATGTAGTAATAACTCTGCGGTGCTTTTAACTATCGCAGTTATTCTGAGATTGTTTTTTTAGTGCCATATTCCTCTTTATGTTCGTGGTATATTTTAGTTGATACACTTTTTTTGTTAAAATCACTACATTTGTGCAAAAATTGGAAAAATTTACATTTCTTTATATTCATAACTCTCTTTTCCTAAGAAAGATATTCATGCCACATAAACTAATTATTAATGCAACATCTGCAACATGTCTACTTTATGGTGACGTCATTTGGTGAACGTCCTTTTACTTGTTAGGATGTAAGATGGGCTTCAAAATTTTGCAGCAATTTTTCAAATTTTCATGAAAATTTCAGCTCTGATTTTATTAGGGACCAGTTCAGTTCTGAAGTGGATTTGTGGGGCCTGTATGTTAGTTACCCCCATAAATCCCTCCACTGTAAAAACTGCACCCCTCAAAGTATTCAAAGTAACATTTCATAAGTTTATTAACCCTTTAGGTGTTTCGCTGAAATTTAAGGAAGTTGGAGGGGAAATTTAACTTTTTTTTTTTTTTGGGGGGGGGGGCAGATATTCTATCTTAATTAATATTTTCCTCTTAAACAGCAAATACTAACTGAGAAATAACACTCACTATTTATTTCCCTTATTCCAGTGTTTCTAGAAACCCCCCATATGTGGCCACAGTGCATCACCTTACTCAACCACAGGCCTCCGACATGACAGAGACCTGGTGAATGTTTTTATTTAAAGTTTTTTTTTTTTTTTAGCCATTATACCATGTCACAGTGGCCAAAATATTTGTGTAAGACAAGTTGATGTTTCTATCGGTACCATTCGGGGGGACATGTGACACCCTAAATTTTTGATGAGGTGGTATGAATAAAAAAACACAATGTAGCAGAGGTTTTTCACCATGTTTTTGTACGCCATTTACTATACGTTTCATATGACATATTATCGTTACTCGTCAGGTCGGTACGATTACAGTGATATCTATTTTATATAGCTTTTGTTATAGTTTATGGCATTTATACTATAAATACTGTTTGCGTCTTGCATATTGTAAGAGCAGCAATATTAAAATGTTTTCGTCAATGGAGTTATGTGAGGACTTTTTATTTGCGGCATAAGCTGAAGTTTTTGTGGTACACTTTTTGGGTATATGTGACATTTTGATAGCTTTTATCTATATTTTTTAGGGGGTGGGATTAACAAAATTTTAAAATTTTGATTAGTTTTTTATTAACTTTTTTGCTGCATTAATCGGGCGTGAAAATTAATGTAACGGGTTAATAGATGGGGTCATTACGGATGCGGCGATACCAAATATATGTACCTCATTTATAGGGGGTCGTTTATAAAAGGGGATGGGAAATGTGTACATCTATTTATTTATTTATATTTATTTAATTTACTTTATTTATTTATTTATTTGTGTATCTATGTATGTATGTGTTTGTGTTTCACTTTCACTTTATAGGTACCTCTATAATACATTACAGTACATGATCAGTGATGTAATGTACTGTATTATAGAGAATGAATGAATAGGATCAGGTCCCTGCCTCAGTGCAGGGGCCTGATCACTCTCATCTATAGCAGCCCAGATGCAGGAAGCAGCATCTGGGTTGCTATGATAACCACCCCGGAGCCACGCAAACACTCGGATGGCCCAGTGTGTCAAGGGGGGTCGGAGGAAGCGGATCTCCATCCGGCTGCTCCATAGACACGCCCCGACAGCGGTGTCTATGGGGTTAACAGCCTGGGGAGGGGGAGCACGACTCCTCTGCGGGCAGAGGCAGCGGGAGGAGGCTGTGTAACACAGCCTCCTCCTGCTGCCCGATCATTGTTAGGGACAGAGGGGAGAGGCAGGAAGAAAATTACGTTCCCGGAATGTCATATTGCGGCAAGGGGTTAAGGAGGTGTGATTAGGAGCTTCAAAAGAAAAAAGATTAGGAGCTTCAAAAGAAATGTACATTTTTGACACCTCCAATCCTTTCCGTGAGTCCATCGTCTGGTATGGCCGCTACATTGATGATGTCATCATTGTTTGGGCTGGTAGTGTGGCGGCCATACCAGACTTTATGGATTATTGCAACAAAAATCCAGTGTCTCTGAAATTCACTTACGAGTGGGACCGGCATAGTGTTTCATTTTTGGATGTTAGATTAACAGCTAATTCAAATAAAATAGACACATCCAATTATAGGAAGCCCACTGCCGGTAACACTATTCTTAGAGCAGATTCTTGCCATCCTGCCCATACTATACGTGGCCTGCCGGTGGGGGAGTTCGTGCGCATGCGCAGGAACTGCTCCACCTTGCAGAGTTACGAGAGTGAATCTGCCAACCTTAGCGCACGTTTAAAAAAACGAGGCTATAAGGATCACAATATTGTTAAAGCTCACAATAGTGCACAAACTAGAAACCGCAAGGACCTTTTGCATAATAAAAAACAACAGTCCACGAGTTTCTCAAAAAAACCTACGTTTGTCACCACCTACTCACAACAGTTTGTTGAGATACGTGATATAGTTGAAAAGTTTTTGCCAATACTGTATCAAGATTGTACGCTCAAACAAATTATGCAGGATGGCTGCAACTTTTCTACTAAACGCCCCCCAACTTTAGGTAGCCTTTTGGCACCCTCTCATATTACTGCACATTCTGCTAATCCCACATGGTTAAATACCAAGGGTAATTATAAATGCGGAGGGGTAAGATGTAACTGTTGTAAATATATTAAACAAACAAAAGTTATTGTAAACAAAGTAGACAACACAGAATATAAAATTAGAAGCTATATGAATTGTAATACTACTTGGTTAATTTATTATATATTCTGCACTACATGTGAAATGGGTTATGTAGGTTGCACTAGCCGTAGGTTAAAAGACCGTTTACGGGAACATATTTATGGTGCTACACACATGAACGTGAAAAATCCATCAAATGTGGCTAAGCATTTTTCTCTAGTCCATGCAGGAGACATTTCATCACTTTCCATTATGGGTATAGAGAGAGTATTCCGCCCTGATCGTGGAGGTGATAGAAAACAGAAACTTTTAAACCGTGAAGGATATTGGATTCTCATGTTGGATTCTTCATCTCCAAAAGGATTGAACCATAGATTGGATCTTATTATGAATTATTAATCTGTATGATGTTTTGTATTTTTGTATTTTTGTACCTTTATATACATATTTGTAATTTTGTATTTTCTATCATATATAGCACTGTGCACTTTATGTGCGCTTTTTCATGTCTTTCACTTTAAATGTTAATGAGAAAACAATGTGATTCAGGTGTTATGTGGGAGGGAACATGTGTTTATTTCCCCTATATTTATCCCAGTATACCTTTGTACATGTCATCTATGATTAAGGGCGTATAGCCAGAAACGCGTCAGATGTGTATTTTCTCACTTATTTTGTATCTGCCTTTTGTTCGCTTTTAATGGAGTAAGAAATAAAGAACAAGTTTTACTGGAAGTGCTGACCTCCTTTTTGCCTTTACCTGTATACTAGGAGCTTCCTAATCCCCCTCCCATAAACATACATATTATAAGTTAAGGGGAACCCTTCTGCGAATTAATATGAGGAAATATATTTACATTCAATGTAAGGATTTAAGTTACAAAGTTGCCTTTGTCCTCTCAAAGTTGTCATACATATATGCATGCTCATAGTAAGTTTTGGGATGTCATTATGTTCCAAGTGTGACATTTTATGGTCAGCTGGGACACAGGTATGGTGATCCCAGTCTATATATAAATGGTGTTCAGCTTTACTTTATCTTCTGTATTCTCGAGGTAGGTCTCAGCAGAAGATCCAACAGTTGAAAGGTCATATAAAATAAACCTTGAAAAGGCCAACCAAGTGGTCTCATGTGTATTACAGAGGCATTATGTTGGAAATGAAGAAAATGAGGATGTAAAGTCAGAAAAGGTCACTAAATAAAATTGTTTTGGAAAAGCTATCTATTTTCAAATTGTATTACACGGTTATATGGATAACATAGTAGTTTACGTTACTGACAAAATTACCAATATAGTAGTCATAGAAAGTCATATGTAATAGATCCATATAACCTATTGAGATTTGGAACAGTTATAACAAAATGTTGTTGTTTGTTTTTTGTTTTTTTTGTATGCTAGAAAATAATCTTAAAACTAAGGAGATGCAGCTTAACACAAAATATTAATAAAAATCAATATACTTAATACAACAAATGCTTGATATATAAGGAATTCCACAAAAAAAATGTAAGCACAGTATGGCAATAATTGATGCCCAGTGATACAAAAATTTAGAGAGAATAAGATGACATATGGGAATATCACAGACATTTTTCTCTACATTAGGTCCACAATGAAGGTCAATTTAATAAAGAACATTATTAAATAAAATAAAATAAAATAAAATAAAAAAACCCATATTTTTTCCTCAAAATTATGGCCATATTTCCATATGTTCCTGTAGTATTCTCCTGAGCTTACCCATAAAATGGCAATAGTAACTGTGCTACATGGATGCTTGGAGTTTTTCTAAGAGACTGAGAAGATTAATCAATGCCACCCGTCCTTAACTCCTAAACAATCCACCATTACTACTGATTGATCAGCACTGGGTGGGACGAAGGTCTGTGTAGAAAGAGCTCAGTGACTGCAAGGAGGTATGGACTTTATGGTAAGATTCCTAGGGTGCACTTCTGATAAGAGGCAGCCAGTAATGAAGTCAACAATGTAGTCAAGGTCAGTAAGATAAGAAGAGCTGGCAAAGTAGACAGAAATTTAATCAGAAGACAGGCTAAATGGTGATTCCAGAATTGAAGCTAAAGCAACCATATAACAAAGGAAAGGACAAATCAGGGGCTTAACCTAGGAAAAAGGCCAAGGTCAGGATCAGGATCAAAACTGGAAAACGAAATAAGGGACAAAAGCCACACAAAGATATATCTTAATTAGGGATGAACAAACTTTTGAAAAGTTCGGTTCGGTTCGATCCCCCGAACTTTCCTGAAGTTCGGGTTCTTACGAACCAAACCGAAAATAAACCTTGCAATAACGGCTGAATAATTGCAGCTACAATAGTGGGAGTGTGATAGGGTATAGTTTCGTGTAGTTGCAGTTTCTATTACAATGAAAAAAGTGGAAAAAATCAAAGTGCAAAAATAGTGAAAAACAAAAACGGCAAATCTGCAATAATGCCGATGCCTCTAATGGTTAATATATTTAATTAATAGAACACATTTTCGTTGTAATAAAGTCACTTTCGTTGTTCAATAATTTAATTAAAACGATTCCATCATTGTGCAATTAAATATACTGTTAAAAAAAAAATATATATATATATATATATATATATATATATATATATATATAAATAAATGTATATTTATATATATATTTATTTTTTTACAGTATATTTAATTGCACAAGTATGGATATGGATTCATTTAAATAAAATTATTGAACAACGAAACTAATTTTATTACAACGAAAATGTGTTTTATTAATTAAATATTTGCAATTTACAATATTTATTACAGGAAGCTCTTTTAAAGCCATTAATTCATATTCCCGGTAAAAGAGCTCACTGTAATAATTAATATTTTACTTTAATTAAAACATCAAATGTTTCTTCTAATTATGCTATCACAATAGCATTATTAGAAGAAACATTTTGAATCATATGTGCGCTTAGCTGATCAGCTGATCGGCTTAGCGCACATATAATTAGCGGGTCCGCAGCACAGTGACTTCATTGTGCTGCGGACCAGCGAAGAGGACACATGGGGGTGAGTATACAGCTCTCCCCACCCCCTCCCCAGCACTGCACCCATCCCAGCAAGGAAGGGGGGTCACTTAACCCCTTCATTGCTGGGATTGGTGCAGTCTGACATCAGTCTGGCCCCCAAAGGGTTAAGGGGGATGCAATTCATCCTCCCTTAACCCCTTGGGTACCAGACTGTAAGCAGTGATCTGTAAAGATGCTACATACTGTAAGGTGCACAACACCGCTCACAATGATGGGTGTTGTGCTCCTGTTTGTGTGGTTTTTGTGTGTTTCTCCCTTTTTGTTTTTCAGATATCGGTATCCTGTGGATTATGTCGGATTCGATGGACTATGAGGGGGTGTGGGGGTGTTTTTATTTGAATAAAAAAAAAATTTCACTTGTGTCTTGTCCTTATTTCTTTACTTTATAGACTTAGTAGTGGAAGCCGTCTAATAGACGGAATCCATTACTAAAGTCGGGGCCTAGTGTTAGCCGGTATAAAATGGCTAACACTAACCCCCCATTATTACCCCAGTACCCATTGCCACCAGGGGTACTGGGAAGAGCCGGGTGCCAGTGGTCCAGGAGCGTCAAAATTGGCGCTCCTGGACTGGGCTGGTTATGAAAATAGAGGGAACCCTACGCGTTTTTATTTATTTATAAAAAAAAAAAAAAAAAACACAGCCAGGTTAAAAACCAAGCAACAGCAGCCTGGTAACACCAGAGTGGGAAGAGCCATTGGTTTAAGCCCTCCCCAGCCTAAATATTACCAGCCTTCTGCCGCCCCAGTCCAGGAGCGCCAATTTTGATGCTCAGGGACCACTGGCACCCGGCTCTTCCCAGTACCCTTGGTGGCATTGGGTACTGGGGTAATAATGGGGGATTAGTCTTAGCCATTTTATATCGGCTAACACTAGGCCCCGACTTAGTAATGGATTCCGTCTATTAGACGGCTTCCACTATCAAGTCTATAAAGTAAAGAAATAAAGACAAGACACAAGTGAATTTTTTTTTGTTCAAATAAAAACACCCCCACACCCCTCATTGACCTTTTTTTTTTTTTTTTTAAATCCAAACAACCGCTGGTCATCATCGTAGTCCATCGAATCCGACTTAATCCACAGGATACCGATATCTGAAAAACAAAAAGGGAGAAACACACAAAAACACACACAAACAGGAGCACAACACCCATCATTGTGAGCGGTGTTGTGCACCTACAGTATTCAGCATCTTTACAGATCGCTGCTTACAGTTTGGCCCCCAAGGGGTTTAGGGAGGATGCATTGCATCCCTCTTAACCCCTTGGGGGCCAGACTGATGTCAGACTGCACCCATACCAGCAAGGAAGGGGTTAAGTGACCCCCCCTTCCTTGCGGGGATGGGTGTAGTGCTGGGGAGGGGGTGGGGAGAGCTGTATACTCACCCCCATGTGTCCTCTTTGCTGGTCCGCAGCACAATGAAGTCACTGTGCTGCGGACCCGCTAATTATATGTGCGCTCAGCCAATCAGCTGAGCGCACATATGATTCAAAATGTTTCTTCTAATAATGCTATTGTGATAACATAATTAGAAGAAACATTTGATGTTTTAATTAAAGTAAAGTATTAATTATTACAGTGAGCTCTTTTACCGGGAATATGAATTAACGGCTTTAAAAGAGCTTCCTGTAATAATTAATATTTAATTAATAAAACACATTTTCGTTGTAATAAAATTAGTTTCGTTGTTCAATAATTTAATTTAAACAAATACATACTTGTGCAATTAAATATACTGTAAAAAAAAATAAATATATAAATATACATTTATTTATATATATATATTTATTTTAACAGTATATTTAATTGCACAATGATGGAATCGTTTTAATTAAATTATTGAACAACGAAAGAGACTTTATTACAACGAAAATGTGTTCTATTAATTAAATATATTAACCATTAGAGGCATCGGCATTATTGCAGAGGAGCGCTAAGCCCGTAATGCCGATTCCTCTAATACTTTTTCCCTGCTTTCCCAGATGCATTCCAGAGGTGTTTGCATCACTTTTTAAAGATGTCTTGGATGTCTTTGATTTTATTTGTTATTGTTTTTTTAACCAGATTCGTTACAAACTTTTTGCAAAGTTCGTAACGAATCTGGTTTGTTACGATTCGGTTCGCTCCGCTCATCCCTAATCTTAATAGAGTAAGATGGAAATGCTGCAGTTCCTTTCTGCTCCTTGGCTGTGCGCTATCACTGTTATATTATTATCGGCTTAAGGAGCGTTTCTAGCAACACTCCCTGCTTATAATCTACCCCTGTAAAAGGGCCTCAAGCTAAACTAGCTGTTATGTTACTTGTGAAAAACTGCTAAAATCCAGTGGCCTGTGGGAACTAAGCAGAGGTCACCAAAATACTTGGTAAAACCTTCTTAGAGGAGTAGCAGCTTGGATGATGGATACAAAGTAGTAAATCAGCAGGTTGTAAAGACATGAAGCAAGTTACAATAATCAGGTACTGTTTCGATTTGTTGTAGTTCGCCTAAAATGTTAGTTATCTTAATTGCAAGTTTAAATTGAAACTTCTGTGTCAGGCTGGGGAGACACAGACAAGACAATGCACCCTGAAACTTACCCCAACCAATGTTCCCTGCCTACTTGGCACGGACGACCCTAAACGGTCGCGGACAACCACGGAGTCGGTCCCTACACTGAGTAGGTGAAGACACAAAACGAAGACAGACAAACAAAACACAATGGAGGATAGTCAGCTAACAGAGTCAAAACCAAACGGACAACGCAGTGCAAAATTAGGAAGAGAGCGGATAGTCAAATGTCAAGCAAGAGGTCAGAACACGGGCAGAGCAATAGCAAGGGTATTAGGACAGGGAACGCTGGGAAAGGAGCAGGGGAGCTGGGACTAGTGTGAACTAATAGCCAGCAAGGAAATGAGGAGCTGGCTGCTGCCTTTTATCCAGGATAAGAGACTAGGCCCAGCAGCTGATTGGAACTCCAGATAGAGGTTAAAATAAATTTAACTTCTGCAGAAGCATAAAGCATTACTTACCTATCTATTCCATTTTTGAAACTACCAAAAATCCATTTGTTTTTTTTTTTTGGGGGGGGGGGGGGGGTTCTGTTTTGTGTTTCTGCACTTCCTGGTTTATCAGTTGTACACAGTACTACAGGTTCCAGAATGCAATGCTTTTCCTCAGCTGTTCATCACAGTCCTCCACCCTGCCTATTCCCCGCCCAAATCTGTTGCAGAACATCTAGGCTGTGTTCACACATTGCAGTTTCATTGTGTTACTGAATTATTTACAGTAATTTATGATTTCATTGTGGTCCCACCCACACAGCACGCTGTATTCTCTACCTGTAACACCACTCAGCACGTTGTATTCTCTACCTGTAACACCACACAGCACGCTGTATTCTCTACCTGTAACACCACACAGCATGCTGTATTCTCTACCTGTAACACCACACAGCACTCTGTATTCTCTACCTGTAACACCACACAGTACACTGTATTCTCTACCTGTAACACCACACAGCACACTGTATTCTCTACCTGTAACACCATACAGCACACTTTATTCTCTACCTGTAACACCATCATGCGCGCTGTATTCTCTACCATTAACACCACACAGCACGCTGTATTCTCTACCTGTAACACCACCAAGCACCCTGTATTCTCTACCTGTAATACCAAACAGCACACTGTATTCTCTACCTGTAACTCTGATATTGGAATAAAGTAAAGAACTTTTTTTTTTTCTTTTCATTTCCACGCACATATTATGATCAAGCATCTGTTATCTTTGAAGTTGAGCCCCACTATAAGGCCCTGATCCTCTCTGACGTTTAGTATCATTTTTGTGAATACACTGCAGTACTGCAATGACACTACAACATGTGTGAACACAGCCCTAATTTCCCTGCACACACCTGCACAATTAGAGAAATCAGTGCAACACCTGCTTCTGGCTGGTCAGAGATGGTGAATCACTCAGGGGATTGGGGGTTCCAGCCAAACCTCCTGGGACATCACGCCCGGCCCCCTGTCTGCATCATCAGCCTGTCCTCAGCAAACACACACAATATGAGACAGAGGCATGGAAGATTTGTCTCCTAAGGGGGGATAACAGAAGGAGCAGGAGACAATGTGGATTTGCACAGGGGCCAGTTTTTTTCTCTTCCTAGATTTCTATCAGCTACCAGTGTGGCAGAACAGTACAGATACAGTAATACATTTTATAGCACATCTATATAAATTTTTATGTACTGTTAATAGAAAACAAGTTTTTCTTTTCCAGAGTTCCCCTTTAACTAGGGTAACTGTAATAGTGTTTTGCTCGGTGCAAAAAATGTAAAAAGTCGCAAAATTCTTTTCGCTTTTTTTTCTTGAACAACAAAAAGTGACTTTTTTATGCTAGAGAACATAGAGCTTTACCCAAGTTAAGCAGCCGCCATTAATCAAATGCCGATCGTTCGGGTTCGGATGGACTCGAACCCGAACCCGGTTCGCTCATCTCTATTATACATGTTAATAAAATATTCTCAGAGCATTTTATAGAGTCCATATACAAGCAGTATTTCTCTTTTTATATAGATTAAAATCATGCTTGCTTTTCAAGCTTCTGCTTGACATTGAGCCCTGCTGTCCAGGAATGGTCATGCTCTTGTTCTGTTATCCTGTCTTATTAACATTGTTTCATATTTTAACAGTATTTATTTTTTGTACCTCGGTTGACAAATTAATTTCCATATATTTTTAATCATTATCCTCGCTTTTTTTTTTGCCTATAACACAAGTGGAACAATGTACAGTGCATGTTGTTACTTACAATTTCTTGTTAAATAAGAAAGCTTTATAAATTATCCCATGGGCAATCCTGCATTTTCTTTCTAAATTGAATGCATAATAATGTATCGTAGTGTAAAAAATTTAACACTGCTTAGAGTACTGTTATATAACAGGGAAAGGTTTAGAATTATGGAAGTGTTCTAGCATTAAATGGAGTTTGTTCATAGTTATTTTACCAGCGAATGTTCACATATAAAACACACAATGAATTTGTGTTTATAATGCTATAACAATGGAAATGTCAATGATCTGAGCAACCAGACGAACAAGCAATGCCCCTGCTCTTTATTCCTGTTTACATGACAAATTTCAGGGTCTCCTTTTTAAATTGGCAGACATCCAGAATAATATGTCTTCTAGTGTTATTATAAAGACAAACCTTTCAAACTGCTAGCAATCATAAGCCTGAAATGTTCCAGATAGATAGATAGATAGATAGATAGATAGATAGATAGATTGATTGATTAGGTGGGAAGCATTGTTGGTGCTAGTGAAATAGAAAACACAAACATAAACTAAGGTGGGAAGACAAAATTAAGAACAAAGTTACAGAAAGTTCCTTCCTCTAAAGCCCCAACACTCACTGTATATTGTCTAATGGATAAGTAGATTCTCACAGAAGACAAACACATTTTATTCTTTTCTGAATTTCCAGGTTCTGTCCAGAAAGACCCTATTGGATTTTAAATCTCTCAAAATGTCGTCCTCTGAAAAAAGTATGCACTGCATTACTGAATCACTGTTGTGAAGACGATGCAGTATCACTATAGTCTAGTACTGCAATAAAACTCCATGTGAGCATAGTATTAGGCTATATTCATACATGTTGCAGTTTTATTGCAGTAATACAATGAAAAACTGCAGTAACGCAATAAAACTGCAATGTGTGAACATAGCCTTAGCCTGCATGAAAGGTGTCATAAATAATTATAACTCAGAATCTTGAATATTAGAGCCAATTAGCAAGTTTTAGCATCAGATTTGTTTTGAGCACCACAAAACAGTTAGGTTCAACTGTTTTTGTGTGTGAACCAATTTGGCTGTAGAACGGTGTTATATGTGACAGTAAAAGGAAAACTCTTTGATATTATAGAAACAAGAGCCAACGTAACATTTTCATTGTCAGATTTGAAAATCATTGAGAAATGGCTTATTTTATAACTGAATCTGACAACGTTTGAAAAATTGTGGAGCAGTGTAACCAACAAAAGGCTCATATACACGGGACATCATCATCTGTTGGAAAGAGCGGTTTCAGTTTGAATCCTTGGCAGGTAATGAGTTTGTGGTCATGAAGACCTCTGGAGTTGGTGCAACCCTTGTAACACCTTGGCTAGCCAGGACAGGGATTAATCTTTTAAAGCAAATCCAGTAATGTTAACTTCCTTGTGCCACCTTTGTGTGTTCTGCAACCACTAAGTATACTGTAGATTGGGTGACCATCAAGTTTATTCTACCTTTATGTCTGCAATCATAAGGGTTTTGTGTCTTTGTGTGTCAAAACCTGTAGTATAGTCACCTGCTTTAACATTCACTCTGTTCTTCAAGAGGAACTTCATAATTACCAAATACACTCAAGTGTCAGACTCTAATATCATCAATTCAGACCTAAGGCTATGTTCACACTTGGTTCCTGGTTTAACAGCATCCGTTGCATAGCAACAGACACCACCAAACTGCGGCCGCCAGGCTGCACTCAGGACGTTCCTGTAGCCGATACCTCTGTATCAGCTACAGGAACGTTCTTTTTTTAACATTGACTTGAAGGTGTACCCGAAAAATCTATTAGCCATTCACTTCAATGTAATGTCCGGCTGCCACCTCACATTACATTGTGTGAACAGCTATTATTTCTGGACGCTATTCAATGAACAGCGTCTAGAAATAATAGGCAGGTACATTATTTTAACACCCCTTCTTTAAGCCCCTATTACACGGGGCGACGGAGAGGAGAAACCAGCGCTTTCAGTGCTCGCTTTTTCCTCTTTCCCCGCCTGCTGCCGACGCTATTACACACGTCGGCTGTGAACAGGTGAGCACAGGGGGGGCTGAAGGGAGCTGCAGGGGGCTGCCCGGGTAATCACTAGATCATCCGAGCAGCCCATAGCAGATTGCTGCCACTGCTCCTATTCCAAGGAGCGACGGCAGCAGATCGATTTTATCTAGGTTGTTTATCTTTCAACATGTTGAAAGACAAACTACAGCAATGATCAACCGACATTGTTGATGTCGGCTGATCATTGCCTTCTATTACACAATACGATTATCGGCTATAACGGCCTATATCGGCTGAATACTGCCGATAATCGTTTCGTTTAATAGGGCCTTTAGTTAACATAACGATGTGTAAACATAGCGGGCGGCATTACATTGACTTCAATGCAATGCCAGCCCCTGCAGTAAAGAACAAGCACTGATTCCATTGCAATCAGCATCCGTTCTTTACTCAAAAAAGATGACGTGTGAACATAGCCTAACAGAAAAAACAGGAAGGAAACAAGGAGGAAAATGTCAATGTTCTAAGATGCTATCTATGTAAAAGTATATTATACTCTCCAACTCTTTCAAAATTCAAGTGAGCGGAACAAAGACAGCAATGTTCAGCATTTACCCAGCTTTCCCAAAAACAAATAAAAAACTGATAAGGTCTAAGAAACTGCTGAACTTTTCTAATAAGTGAAGGGCTCTTTAAGGAAAGCACAAAACTAAAACCCCAAATGACGTTCTTATTGGTTTAGTACTTTAAAATAATTTTCAATTTTCTATTTAAGCAACCTTTGGTAGATTGCCGTGTTCCTCTGTGCAAGCAAAGATGTTTTACAACAAATTAGATAATATTAAATTAACACAGCTTATTTTTTGCTTACCTATTCAAATAAAATCTATTGCACTATACAGCCGAATAAGGTTTCATGTGGTCTTAACCTGGCATGTTGATAAGTAAAAAATTTAATTTTCCAGTGCAAATAAGTGTGAAATTAACTACATAGAAAGACAGTCTTACAACAGCGGTCTCTTTATTGACTGCTTTCAGGAAGAGTTTACAATCCAATCAGTTTAAAAAGTCAAGTTAGTGAGATAGCAACAAAACAGAAAATATATATGCATATACTGCTGGATAGATAAATTGAAAAGTAGATTTAGGGAGATCAAAACGGGTTCAGTGTAACATTCACAATTGCTCCCTTATTCCGTAAGGATCAGAGCCCACCAATGCTATATAAAAAGACAGCAGTATCATTGGTTGTAAAATCATCTTTTCCTTAAATTTCCTAGCCCACCAGGGATGTAGAGTATCCTTATATTCCCTGGATTACAAAAAGTACTGACATTAACCTCCTCAATGTCTATCCCACTAGGAATCTTACAAAATCCCATTTCACTACCCTGGACACAAAGCATATCAGTATACACACTATAAAACTAGTAATGTAGACACAGTATTAGGCCATGTTCACACAGTGTATCTTTTACATAAATCACGGCTGTTGTTGCAATTTGCAACAACGGCCGTGATTACTGCATTACTGCGTTCTATGTGAATGAATTGAATCCCAACTGGAGCGTATACGCATAGTATACGCTCCATCTGGGTTTCCAACCGGCCGCATGAAAAACTGACATGCCAGTTTTGTATGGCTGCTATTCACTAAATAGTGGCCACGCAGACATGTCAGCTAACACAATGCAGAGTGCGGCTCCAGTCGTAACCTCCATTGTGTGTTATGGTGAATTGGGATGCGGGCGCACACGAAAATCATGTACTGGCCGGGATGGTCTTCTCTGACACTGGCCGTCCTGTGACATGGCCGGGTCACAGAATGGCCAGTCTCATACGCCGTGTGCACATGGCTAAGACTTCTTATTTGGATTTGGAGTGGAAATGTTTATCTGGATGCTGTATTACTCTTTGGCAAGTTACCACACAGCTGGAAAGGAACAGTGCTCAGGCTCTTTACTGCCCTGTTTACTAGCTACAAGATCACCAACTAGTTCATTATTGTTAGTGTTTCTTACAGATGTACAGGCAAAATAAAGCATTTTACTGGTAAATTGGTTTTTTAAGCCCATCCTGCATTCTGTATATTGTATTCTTATGTTGAAGGTGTGTTTGAGTCATATGAAGTAATCTCAGCTGCATCGATCCGACACTCACTGGCAGTTGCTGTGCCACATCCCAATTCATCAGAAATGAAGGTCATTCGGCTGGTACTACTGTACTGGCCAGGATGATCTTCTCTAACACCGGCTGTTCTGTGATCCGGCCAGATCAGAGAATGGCCGATGTCTTAAGCCATGTGAACATGGCCTTAGTGTGATGCCAGCAGTTTAACTCTTTAGATTGTAAGGTACTGAGGGACTTGGATGTAACAGTGACAGACAGTGTCAGCTCATGCCACCACTGCTCCTTCAGTACTCCAGTGAGAGAGTTGGGAGGTACCTGGTCTGTCTTACAGGCATGTTGTTTATCCTGCCAGAGGATAGTTTGGCTGGTTCGGAGCTGATACTGGCTCCACACACCCTCCCTGCTCTGATTTAAATGGGTGGAGGCATTCATACCTTACCCGTGATCAAGACTTTTGGCTAGATTGAGCATTTACTGTGTGCTTCTGTTTGGTGTTGTTGACTTGTGGATTCTGATTTGGATTTGAAATAACCTTCTGGTTCTGACTTGGTGTGTTAGTTTTGCTCTTGATTATTCCCTTTAATAGTTTTAATGGTTACTTCTGGATTGTAAATTTGTATTTGACTTGACCTTCTGGTTAGAACTGGTGTATTAGTTATTCATCCTTTTTCCTCTGTCAACCGTCCTTTTTCTGATTGCTGGGACCTGTAGTTCTCCTAGCGTGTTAGCATTTGTTGTGGCCCTTGCCTTCTCCGGACTGATGACTTTTTCATTTCCCTTTTAGTCAATGTTGGGATCATCGCCCAGTTGGGTACTGCTATCTAGGGCAGGTAATCCAAACAGGCAGAGACAGGGGGCTGGGTTCAAAGTAGGGCTCACCACTTCCCTGCCCCAGACAAGACGGTTAGCCCTAGTGTGTGTGGGTGAGTGGAGGCTAGTGCTAGGGCTCACTGTCTTGTCTGGGGCAGGGAAGTAGTGAGTCCTACTTTAAACCCAGTCCCCTGTCCCTGTCTACTTGCCATTTCTGTGCCAGGCCACAAGTGACAACTGAGCAGTAGTGCCTAAATGTACATACTGTCCACTTAGTCTAAACTATCTGCAGCCCAGGAGTAGCTGGCAGATACCCAGACAGTTGTGGTGTAAACCTGTCAATCACCACACAGCAGGTGCTGTAATAAGAGTTCAGATTGGCGCAAGAAACATACAACTCAGGTACTGGATCATGGCCAAAAGCACAGTCTCAGTCTGAACAGGCACAGACATGACTTAGGTGCTAATGCATTAAGCAGTTAGATGGTGGACACCAATCCTGGCACTTGCCCTCCCTGTAACACAATTGGCATTCTGATCAGTTGTAATGCTAACCATGGGTCTTTTGAACCAGCAATTCTCTGATGTGAATAGTAAGAAAAAGAGACTATAAATATAAAAACATCTTCCTTTTCCCATGTTTTCAAATAAAAACACAAAACTCTAAAGATAAATATAATTGATTTTTTTTTTTGCTTTTAAATATCTAAACTAATAAAGAGTAATGTTGTTTATCCTTCATTGTGAATAGCAATGGCAAAAGATGGCAGCTCCAGTGAAAATGGAATAAAACTAATCAAAAATTAAAATCTATTTTAAAATAGAAACAACGAAAACAATGTATTTTCACACAATCAACAGCCACAAAGTCGCAATGGAAACATTAAAAAAAATTCTTTCAATGGACAGCAATTTTCTATTTTTTTTTTTTATATTTATTTAACCCCTTAAGGACAGAGCCTGAAATGGCCTTAAGGACAGAGACAAATTTTATGAATATGACCTGTGTCACTTTAGTCATTAATAACTTCGGGATGCTTTTACCGATCCGGCTGATTCTGAGATTGTTTCTCGTGACGTATTGTACTTCACATTTCTGGTAAAATGGAGTCGATACTCATAATGAATCTTTATGAAAAACACCAAAATAACGTGAAAAATTGTGAAAAAATGCATTTTTCCAACTTTGAAACCTTTCAGCTTATACAGAAAATGGTTATGCCACATAAATTATATATTAAATAGCATTATGAACATGTCTACTTTATGTTGGCGGCATTTATTAAACTATATTTCATTTTTTTTTAGACAATAGGAAGCTTAAATCATTAGCAGCAATTTTCCAAATTTTCTGTAAAATTTCAAAATCAGATATTTTCAGGGACCTGTTCAGGTTCAAAGTGTATTTGAGGGGCCTGTATGTTAGAAAGCCCCACAAAGCACCCCATTTCAGAAACTTAACCCCCCACACTCTGCAAAAGCACATCCAGAAAGTGTTTTAACCCTTTAGGGGAGTCACAGAAATAAAATCTAAGTGTGTAAGAAATTTGAAAATTTTTATTTTCTGTGCAGAGATTTTATTGTAATCCAATATCTTTCATAATGATAAACCTATTAGCAGAGAAATGCACCCCAATATTGATTGCCCCGTTTCTGCAGTTTATAGAAATACCCCATATGTGGCCGTATTGCGCTATTTGATGCAACCACAAGCCTCAGATATAAGGGAGCGCCCAGTGAATTTCAACGCCTCCGTTATATTTGGTTATTTTTGACCGTACCACTTCAGGTTGGCAGAGTCTCTGGGGTGCCAAAACATTAAAAACACCCCTAAAGGGACAGCATTTAGAAAACTACACCCCTCAAGGAATGTAACAAGGGGTGCGGTGAGCATCTGGACCCCAAAGGTGCTTCACAGATTTTCAGAACAATGTGGTGTAAAAAAGGAAAAATTCTATTTTTTACACTAAAATGTTGTTCTAGCCTTCATTTTTCATTTTTACAAGGGGATAAAAGAAAAAAAAAAAAAAACACCAAACGTGTAGTGCAGTTTCTCCCGAGTACAGAAATACCTCACATGTGGACATAAAGTGCCAAGCGGGCGCAGGACGAGCCTCCAAAGGGAAGGAGCGCCAATTGGCCTTTGCAAGCTGGATTTTACTGGAATGGATTTCAAGGGTCATGTCGCATTTACAGACCCCTCGTGCTGCCAAGACACTGGAAACCCCACACAAGTGACCACATTTTGGAAACTACACCCCTCAAGGAATCTAACAAGGGGTGCAGTGAGCATATGGACCCCACTGGTGACTGGCACAAATGTGGAACAATGTGACGTGAAAGGGAAAATTTTCATTTTTTCACTTTCTCGGCACAAATGTGGCCGTCATCAAGGGGTCCATATCCTCACTGCACCCCTTGATAGATTCCATGTGGGGTGTAGTTTCCAGAATGTGGTCACTTGTGGGGGGTTTCCAGTGTTTTGGCAGCTCGAGGGCTCTGTAAATGCGACATGGCGTTCATCATCCATTCTGGCCAAATCCAGCCTCCAAAATCCAAATGGCGCTCCTTCCCTTCGGAGGCTTGCCCTGCACCCACATGGCTCTTTATGTCCACATGTGGGGTATTTACGAACTCAGGGGGAATTGCTCTACACATTTTGTGTGTTTTTTTCTCTTTTAACCCCTTGTGAAAATGAAAAATTTAAGGCTAAACCAACATTATAGTGTAAAAAATGTAATATTTTCACGCCATATTGTTCCACATTTGTGCCCGTCACCAGTGGGGTCCATATGCTCACTACACCCCTTGTTACATTCCCTGAGGGGTGTAGTTTCCATAATGGGGTCAATTGTGGGGGGGTTCAACTGTCTTGGCAACACAGGGGCCTTTTAAATGCAACAAGGCCCTTGGAATCCATTCCAGCCAAATCCAGCCTTCAAAAAACAAATGGCGCTCCTTCCCTTTGGAGGCTTACCCTGCACCCACATGGCGCTTTATGTCCACATGTGGGATATTTCCGTACTCAGGGGAAATTGCGCTACACATTTAGTGTTTTTTTATCTTTTAACCCCTTGTGAAAATGAAAAAATCAAGACAAGATCAATGATTTAGTGTAAAAATTAAACATTTTTCACACTAAATGTTGGTCTAGCCTTGATTTTTTTCCTTTTCCACAAGGGGTAAAAAAAGAAAGTGAACACAAAACGTGTAGGGTAGTTTCCCCTGAGTACGAAAATACCCCACATGTGGACATAATGTGCTATATGGGCAAAGGGCAAGCCACCAAAGGGACAGAGCGCCATTTAGAGGCTGGAATGGAGGATGGAGGCCATGTCGCATTTACAAAGCTCATGTGCTGCCAGGACAGTAGAAACCCCCCACAAGTGACCCCATTATGGAAACTACACCCCATAAGGAATCCAACAAGGGGTGCAGTGAGGATATGGACCCCACTGGTGATGGGCACATATGTGGAACATGTGCCGTGAAAATAATTTTTTTTTTTTTTTTATTTTCACGCCACAAATGTGGCCGTCACCAGGGGGCCATATCCCCGCTGCCCCCCTTATTAGATTCCTTATGGGGTGTAGTTTCCAGAATGGGGTCAATTGTGGGGGGTTTCTACTGTCCTGGCCGCAGAGAGGCTTTGTAATTGCATCATGGCATCCTCTAATGGGAATGGCGGCCATACCTATTTAGCTGGGGAAAAGGGACAATTCTAATTTATTTGGGGGTATTAGGCCAATTATTAGTTTATAAGGTTGGAAATGACAGGTGTCCATCAAATTCAACCTGTGTTGATCCAGAGGAAGGCAAAAAACCCTCGTGAGGCAGACGACAGTAGCCTCATCACAGGGGAAAAAATCCTTCCCGACTCCATAATGGCGATCAGAATAATCCCTGGATCAACGTGACCCCTGAAATAGGAATAAGGGACAGAATTTAGATAATGTAGAACTCCAATGACGTGTGGTGCGCCTTGAAGCGATCCAGTATGCAGAGGCCAGGGTGATCAGGACAGGTGTCACACAGGAAAATGTTGTCCTTCCTGATCCCCCTGTTACGCCACACTCTGCACTTCTTCTGGGGTCTCCTGTTTTCCAGTGTGGGGGACGTCACCTGGAAAATGTTTCCCTGGTATGATACGGGGTCCTTCATATCCAGAAGCGCTGGGTCCGCTCCATGGCTGCTAAATATTAGGGCTTTATTACTGCTTCTGATATGTTCGGATCGTGCCGCAAGCTACAGTAGCTCGGGGAGCGAGAGACCAGAGGAGCGGGTGCTGGTATAAAAGTTATCCCCGTACGGGTGGTAACCTTTATCCAGCAGTGGGAAGATCAGTTCCCGGACGATCTCCCCACTAACTCTGAGGACGTGAGGGGGGTTCATCTGGGGCTGGATTCGGGTGTCCCTTCCTTCATACACTGTAATGGTACATGTACACTGCGGAATGGCGAAGGATAACCCTTTGTGCATTCCGCAGCAGGCACCCGCCGGCGGACTGATGCAGGCGCGCGTCTCCGCTCGTGTCACACTCCATTCTATGCACGGGCGGATTCCGCCCCCTGTCCAAAGAATGAACGTGTTCATTCTTTGGACGGACAACGGAATCCGCCCGTGCATAGAATAGAGTCTATGACACGGGCGGAGACGCACGCCTGCATCAATCCGCCGGCGGGTGCCAGCTGTGGAATGCACAAAGGGTTATCCTTCACCACTCCGCAGTGTGCACGTACCCTAAATCTGTAAGAGTACCCTGAGGTACTGTCACAGAGTTTGTAGAATTTCACGCCATACCGTGATCTCTTATTGGGACGGTACTGGCGTAAAAGACGTGTCTGGGGGGCAGCGTACGCTACTCTGCCCCCAGACACGTCACTTGATGATGATGATGAGGATGAATGGAGGAAAGAAGGATCCCCCCATTCATTCTAACTGGCTGTTTCGGTGTCGGAGGCAATAATAGCATATGCGTCCGACGCCGAAAACACCCTGGGGGCCATCTTTATACGGGGACTAGTATATGGGGTATGTAGATGTTTATTGTAAAACTTTATTTCATGTAGTGTAGTGTAATGTAGTGTTTTTTAATTTTTTTTGACAGTAAGAAAATAATATCCCTACGTCAAGAAAGGAGCTGCTGATAAATGCCGCACTTACGTGCGGCACTTATCAGCAGACAGTGGCGGTAGGATATAGGGGGGGAAAACGCTCCTACGCCAAAAAGGAGGAGTTGCTGATCAGTGGCGCACTTACGTGCGATGCTGATCAGTACTCAGCGGCGTTAGGGTGCAAAAAAAGTAAAAAAAAAAAAAAAAATGGGGGAAAAAAAAAAAAAAATCTTTTTAACCCAAAGCAACTGATCAGTGAATGATATTCACTGATCAGCCGCTAGGGGGCAGTAGAGAGAAGATTGCCGGAGATTACAGAGGCCCGCCGAAAACGAAGACCCGAGTGTTTCCGAAGATTTCCGACGCTGGACGAACGAACCCGGAAGCGACGCGAAGAAGATGCGAGGACGGCGCGGACCGCAGATCTTCGCTCCGGACGGCCAGATCAGGTGAGTATGGTACACCTGCACCACACACACCTGTTCTGCACCTCTCAGCTACCTAGCTGGGGGGTGCAGAACACGGCAAAACTGTTTTTTACAGTATGATCGCCGTGATGGGCCGGCCGGTACTGGCCGGCCTATCACGGCGATCGTGGGAGTGGCATCGGCGCCATCTTTGTTGGGATACTAATGGCGATTGGTGCTATCTCGGACAGCACCAATCGCCATTGCTTTCCGGGCCACCGGGTCACCGATGACCCGGAAAGCTGTTTTCAGCTGCTATATGCTGATCTGTATTGATCAGCATATAGCAGCGATCGTCGGCATGGGAGGGGTTAATCACCCCCCCGTGCCGACGTGCAGAGATGGCCTGCTATACATTATAGCAGGCCATCTTCCCCGACCGCTGTGTGTGAACACACAGCGATCGGGGAAACATCGGGCGTACCTATACGCCCGTTTGCGTTAAAGCCCACCCTGCGGGGGCGTATAGGTACGCCCGATGTCGTTAAGGGGTTAAAGGAAAATTAAAACAAATTAAAATCGAACTGACATTCAAAATAAAGTTAACAGATCAGGTAAACAGCACAGTGAATGTCCTACAAGGAAACCTGACAAAAGTTGCAGAATTGCATTTCTTCCATTCACAAATATATAAAACATAAAATTTTATAGCAAAATACAGTGCCATAAAAAGTATGATTGGTAAAACAAAAAGGTCCCATTTGGCTCTAAGAACGAAAAATAAAAATATTGATTTTTAAAGGAAAGTGAGAAAAAACTGCTTTTAAGAAGAGTTTAATAGAAAACCCTCTTGGTTTACATCTTTTACACAGGGCAGAAGTCTTGTGTGGTCCTTAAGATACCACTTTAACCGAAAAATTGCTTGGGACTGTAACTTATTTTATTACTCTTTAAAGTACAACCATTTCTTAAAAAAATTGCAGGAGGCAAAAGGGAAGGAAACAAAATGAATTACACTTGGACTCCCAGATAACGATTACACATTATATTCTAGCTGCCTATGGCCACGCTCCAGTATATATGAGTCTGCTGCTGAAGCCACAAGAGATGATGACCAAACTTGCTTTGCCACTGGTTATATATCAAAGAAACAATAACAGAAGAATTATCATTTTCATTTGTCCCCAGCAAATTGTGTCACCAGTCATGTAAAGGATAACTGAAACAACAAAAATAAACTCACAAAAAAACAAACAAACTTGTAAGTAGGATTATTTTGTTTTCCACTTCTTGACTATTTGTTTTTGCCAGCATAGTGGCTTGGTTGCCAACAATATTGCCTTGTAGCACTGGGGTCCTGGGTTAGAATCTAAGACAGAATAACATCTGGATGGAGTTTGTCTTCACTGTGTTTGCATGGACCTCCTCTGTGTACTCTAGGCAAGAAGCTGCGAGAGGGGCTTCTTGGATGATCTTTAGATAGTCCGGGCATCCCATAGGAGATAGTGCCAGTCAGCCGCCGCTTGTATTACACAGATCTGCCAACATGGTGCATGTCAGCTGATTGTTGCCTTTTAAGAGGAGCTATTACACCAAGCGATTATGTCTGTAATTGGCCAAATACAACCAAAAATCGTTTGAAGTAATAGAGCCTTTATACAGTGCATAAAAGTTCTGTGAAGCAATAAACATTTGATTTTCTAAAAACTGGAGTTGGAATAACATAAAATGTTACTGTCACAAATGTCCTTTAACCCCTAGACGACCCTGGACGTAGGGTTACGTCATGGAAGTCTGTCCCCAGACGACCCATGACGTAACCTTACGTCATGGGTGGTATTCCCGCTATGAAGCGCGCTCCGGAGCGGAGCGCGCTTCATAGGAGGTGGGGGCCGGCTGCAGTGAGCAGCCGGGACCTCACCGGTAATGACACGCTGCAGCGATCGCGCTGCCGCGTGTCATTAACCCCTTAAACGCCGCGATCGCGGCGCGACCGCAGCGTTTAAGTGTAAGTGACAGGGGGAGTCCCCTGTCACTTACCGATCGGGACCCCCGCAGTGTGACTGCGGGGGTCCCGATCGTTGAAACGGACTGCTGGAGGTCTCTTACCTGCCTCCATGCGGTCCGATCGGCGATCTGCTGCACTAAGCCTGCACAGGCAGGCTCAATGAGCAGAGCGCCGATAACACTGATCAATGCTATGCCTATGGCATAGCATTCATCAGTGTAAAAATCAAACTAATGTATGTACAAGTCCCCCAAAGGGACTTCAAAAGTGTAAAAAAAAAAAGTTCAAAACACTAACACACTACCCCAAAACCCCTCCCCCAATAAAAGTCTAAATCACCCCCCTTTCCCATTATATAAATAAAACATATAAAAATAAATAAATAGATAAACATATAATATACCGTAGCGTGCGTAATTGTCCGATCTATTAAAATATAACAAGCGTCATTGCGAACGGTGAACGGCGTACACGAAAAGAGGGGAAAAAGTGCGCAGATTACCGATTTTATGTTACATTATATATTAAAAAAAATCAATAAAAAGTGATCAAAACGTCCGATCTTCACAAATATGGTATTAATAAAAACTAGAGATCATGGCGGAAAAAATGACACCCCATACAGCCCCATAGGTGAAAAAATAAAACCGTTATAAGCGTCACAATAGGCCCATTTTATTAATATTTAATTGCCAAAAAAAAGGATTTCATAAAAAAAAATATATATAACATTAGAGAATCTGTGTAACCTGCATATGGTTGTGTTCGGACTGACCTATAGCATAATGGTATCATGTCGCTGTTACCATATAGTGCATTACATAGACACAGGAACCCCCCAAACGTTACCATATTGCATTCTTTCTTACGATTTCACCTATTTATATCTTCATAAATAATATATTTGGAATTCCATCATACATGTTATGGTAAAATGAATGACGCCATTACACAGTACAACTATTCCTGTAAAAAACAAGCACTTACATGGCCTGTAGATAGAAAACTGAGAGTGCCAGAGCTCTTAGAAGGGGAGGAGGGAAAAACGAAAGCGCAAAGATCAAAATTTGCGCGGTCCACTGGGTCATTTTGGGCCTGGTCCTCAAAGGGTTAATATACATTGTGAAAGGTTGACAAAGTTCTAGAGCCTGGTGTTTCTGAAGCTAATATGCTTTATCTTATTATACTTTTGTCACTGACTTAGCATTTCAAACAAGAATTGTGGCAGATATGAAAGCCTTGTTTATTTTTGAGGTGACTTTGAAATCAGAAGACCATCCGAATAATTGTGTTTTAAAATCTGAAATGTGTTTTGAATGTGATATATGGCCCTCCTTAATTCAGCAGCTGTCCAGAATTCCTGATGCACCAATAGATTTCTATGTGGTCATTTGTGTCGCAATTTCAGAGAGCTTTTCACAAGCTTCCTGACCTGTTTTCTCGAGTGCGTCATGCGACCAACAGCTCTATTCATTCCTATGGAGCGGACAGAAAAAGCCAAGTACAGCACTCTTCCGGCGTACGTGCCATGCATCACACAGCATACCTGCAGCTCTATTCATAACAGAACCAGCGGGGCCCGATATTGAGATCGGCGGGGGTTCCAGAGCTTGGACCCCGAGGACTTCTGGCTTTTCCCCCTATCCACAGCAACCTCTTTAAAAAAGAGGACCAGCTAAGAGTGAAGACCTCAGTCTCTGCACCCTAGTTTAGTTGAATCCAAAGAGATTAATTACATTTACCGCGGTCCCGAGTGCCGCATGTAGCCCGGGGCCGCGGCTATTAGCGGGCACAGTCCGATCACCGTGCCTGCTTATTAAGTCTTTAGATGACCACACCACGTCGTCTCTGACCACCACACGTCGCCTCTGACCGCGCCACGGCGCCTCTGACCACGCAACGTTGCCTCTGACCACCCCAAATTGCCAATGACCCCCTCCAGATTGCGGTGCCCATGCCAGATTATAGGTACCCACCCCAGATTGCCTATAGGAACTTTAGTTTATCCGTAACCACCCCACATTGCCCTTAACCAACCCACGTTGCCCGTAATCACCCCAGATTGTCTGTAAGCACTGCAGGTTGCCCGTAACCACCCTACGTTGCCCGTATCCACCCCAGATTGTCTGTAAGCACTGCAGGTTGCCCGTAACCACCCCAGATTGTCTGTAAGCACTGCAGATTGCCCGTAACAACCCCATGTTGCCAGTATCCACTTCAGATTGTCTGTAAGCACTGCAGGTTGTCCGTAACCACCCCATGTTGCCCGTAACCTCCCAAGATTGTCTGTAATCACAGCAGGTTGCTCGTAACCAGCCCACGTTGCCCGTAACCACCCCACGTTGCCTGTAACCACCCCACGTTGCCTGTAACCACCCCAGGTTGCCATAACCACAGCAGGTTGCCCGTGACCACCGCACGTCGCCTCTGACCACGCCACATCGCCTCTGACCACGCCACATCGCCTCTGACCACGCCACGTCGCCTCTGACCACGTTACGTCGCCTCTGACCACGTTACGTCGCCTCTGACCATCGTAGGTTGCCTCTGACCACCGCTCGTTGCATCTGACCACCCCAAATTGCCAATGACCCCCTCCAGATTGCGGTAACCATGCCAGATTACAGGTACCCACCCAAGATTACCTATAAGCACTTCAGTTTATCCGTAACCACCCCACATTGCCCGAAACACCCCACGTTGCCCGTAACCAACCCAGATTGTCTGTAAGCACTGCAGGTTGCCCGTAACCACCACACGTTGCCCATAACCACCACACGTTGCCCGTAACCACACCAGGTTGCCGTAACCACAGCAGGTTTCCCGTGACAACCCTATGTTGTCCGTAACCACCCCAGATTACCTCTAACCACCTCAGGTTGCCCATAACCACCCCAGACTGTCCGTAACCACACCACATTACCTGTAATCTCAATTTTTTTTATTTTATTTTAGTAACTGCGCTATTCTAATAACCATTACTAGCTGCGGTTTTGCTCCTTCCCTTCTGAGCCCTGCTGTGTGCCCATACAGTAGTTTATGCCCACATATGAGGTACCGTTTTACTCAGAAGAACCTGCGTTACAGAGTTAGCGGTATGTTTTCTCTCCTGTTCCTCGTCAAATTGAGAAATTTCAAACTAAACCAACATATTATTGGAAAAATTTGAGTTTTTAATTTTTACTGGCCAATTTTGAATACTTTACTCTAATACCTGTGGGGTAAAAATGGTCACCACACCCCAAGATGAATTCTTTGAGGGGTGCACTTTCCAAAATGGGGTGACTTTTGGGGGGAATCTATTCTGCTGACACTACAGGGGCACTGCAAACGCACCTGGCGCTCAGAAACTTCTTCAGAAAAATCTGCACTGAAAATGCTAATTGGCGCTCCTTCCTTTCTGAGCCCAGCTGTGTGCCCATTCAGTGGTTTACGCCCACATATGGGGTACCGTTCTACTCAGGAGAACCTGCGTTACATATATTGGCGTCACATTTCTCTCCTGTTCCTCGTGAAATTGAGAAATTTCAAACTAAAGGAACATATAATTGGAAAAATTCAAGTTTTTCATTTTTACTGTCTACTTTTGAATACTTTCCTCTAATACATGTGGGGTCAAAATGCTCACCACACCCCAAAATGAACTCTTTGAGGGGTGTACTTTCCAAATAGAGTGACTTATTGGGAGATTTTACTCTGCTGGCACTACAGGGGCTTTGCAAACGCACCTGGCGCTCGGAAACTTCTTCAACAAAATCTGCATTGAAAAAGCTAATTGGCGCTCCTTTCCTTCTGAGCCCTCCTGTGTGCCTATGCAGTGGTTTATGTCCACATATGAGGTACCTTTTCACTCAGGAGAACCTTCGTTACAAATTTTGGGGTACTTTTTTTCTCTTGTTCCTCATAAAATTGAGAAATTTCAAACTAAAAGAACATAATATTGGAAAAATTTTAGTTTTTCATTTTTACGCTCTAATTTTGAATACTTTCCTCTAATACCTGTGGGGTCAAAATGCTTACCACACCCCAAAATGAATTATTTGAGGGGTGCACTTTCCAAAATTTGGTGACTTATGGCGAGATTTTACTCTGATGGCACTACAGGTGCACTGCAAACGCACCTGACGCTTGGAAACTTCTGTAGCAAAATCTGCATGGAAAAAGCTAATTGGCGCTCCTTCCCTTCTGAGCCCTCCTGTGTGCCCATACAGTGGTTTACGCCCACATATGGGGTACCATTGTACTCAGGAGAACCTGCAATACAAATTTTTCGGTACTTTTTTCCTCTTGTTCCTCGAGAAATTTAGAAATTTCAAACTAAACAAACATATTATTGGAAGAATTTGAGTTTTTCATTTTTACTGTCTTCTTTTGAATACTTTCCTGTAATACCTGAGGGGTCAAAATGGTCACCACACACCAAGATGAATTCTTTGAGGGGTGCACTTTCCAAAATGGGGTGACTTATGGTTTTTTTTCTCTCTGCTTACATTACAGGGGCACTGCAAACGCACCTGGCGCTAGGAAACTTCTTCAGCAAAATCTGCATTGGAAAAGCTAATTGGCGCTCCTTACCTTCTGAGCCCTCCTGTGTGCCCATACAGTGGTTTACGCCCACATATGGGGTACCGTTGTACTCAAGAGAACCTTCGTTACAAATTTTGGCGTGCTTTTTCTCTCATGATCCTTTTGAAAATGAGAAACTTTAATCTAAACGTACATATTATTGGAAAATTTTAATTTTCCATTTTTTTACTGCCTAATTGTGAATACTTTCCTCCAGCCCCTGTAGGGTTACAATGCTCATTATACCACTAGAATAATTCTTTAAGGTGTGTAGTTTCCAAAATGGGGTCACTTATGGGGGTTTTCAGGATACCAGACTTCTAAATCCATTTAAAAAAAGAACTGGTCCCTAAAAAAATCAGTTTTGGAAACTTTCACGAAAATGTGATAATTTGCTGATAAATTTCTAAGCCCCATAACACCCTAAAAAAGTAAAATATGTTTACCAAATTATGCCAGAATAATTTGACATATTGGTAATGTGACTTAGTAACTAATTTATGTGATATGACTTTCTTTTTTTAGAAGCAGAGAATTTCAAAGTTCAGAAAATGCTAATTTTTTTAATTTTTCATGATATTTTGGTGTTTTTCACAAAAAACACACAAAGTAGTGACCAAATTTTGCCACTAACATAAAATGCCATATGTGACAAAAAAACAATCTCAGAATCGCTAGCATACGTTAAAGCATCACTGAGCTATAAGAGCATAAAGTGAGACAGGTCAGATTTTGAAAAATTAGCCTGGTCATAAAGGCTCAAACTAGCTGCAGCACGAAGGGGTTAAGGGGAGTTACGCTAGAGAGCCTACTACTTCTATTACTCATATTTGCTGGTTCTTGGTGCCAACCAAGTAGTGCACTCGCTGGACACCCCTCTTCCTGAATTCTTACACTAGAATATTTCAAATAAATAAACATGTTTGGTATCGCCGCGTGCGTAATCGCCCAAAATATTAATTTATCACATTCCTGATCGGTAAATGAAGTAAGCGCAAAAAATCCCAAAGTGCAAAATTGCGCATTTTTGGTTGCATCAAATCCAGAAAAATTGTAATAAAAAACGATCAAAAAGTCGCATATGCGCAATCATGGTACCAATAGAAAGAACACGTCATGGCACAAAAAATGACACCTCAAACAGCCCCATAGATCTAAGGATAAAAGCGCTATAAGCCTGAGAATGGAGCGATTTTAAGGAACATATATTTGTTAACAATGGTTTGAATTTTTTACAGGCCATAAGATACAATAAAAGTTATACATGTTATGTATCGTTGTAACCGTAGCGACTTGAGGAACATATATAACATGTCAGTTTTTCCATAGGACACACGTCGTAAAAACAAAGCCCCCCCAAAGAAAAAGAATTGTTTTTTTTTCGTAACATATTTTATGTAAAAAAATTCAGCCTTTCATTGGAAAGTACAATTAGTTGTGCAAAAAATAAGGGCTCATGTGGGTCTGTAGGTGTAAAAATACAACTGCTATGGCCTTTTAAGCACAAGGAGGAAAGAACGAAAACGCAAAAACGAAAATTAGCCTGGTCCTGAAGGGGTTAAAATACATCCTAAAAAAGGGCCATTTTTCATGGCCCAAATAAATAAATAAATAAATAAACATTCCAAAAGTCTGAAACGTAGGAAACTGCTGAAGCTGGAGAAAAATAAATCAGAAACCTATACTTATCTAGCCCTGGTCTCCTGCTGGAACCATTCATATCTTTCTAAATCCCCAACCATTGGGTTTCTTTCTGCTGCTGAGATGTGTGCCTGTTGAGACACTCACTGGCCGAGATGGAAAGAAGGAGAACTACGGGGGACCAGCAGGGCTCAGAGGCTAGGTGAGTATATATTTTTTTCTATTTTTTACAGTATAAGCAGTGAGGGAGTGGATTATATGGCCCCAAAGAGTCCAGATGTCAACATGGTCTGGCCTGTCTTGAATGACATAAAGAGACACAAGGATTTAGTAAGCCTACAGTTGATCCACAGAAGATCTCCAAGATATTTGCAACAACTATTTTGAGTATGTTCATTAAGGTGTGTAAGTGTACCTAGAAGAATCAATGCTGTTTTACAGGCAAAGGATGGTTACAAAAAAATTCTGATTTGATTATGGTTTCTCTTCTGTTCACTTATTTTGTAAATTGATAAAAAATAAACTAATAACACTTGTATTCTTGAAAGCATTCTTACCCTGCAGAAATGTTTCAAGATCTATTGAAAACCTTTGACTAGCACTGCAATTTTCTGCATTTATCTTCATTCATTTACATAGTTCCAAAATGCAGTGCTATACAGATATTGTCATAACTATTAACTAATCTATCATTTTTTTCTAGTATGAGTGGAAGCCCACAAAACCCAAGAAGGCCAGCACTGCAATTCAGTCTTGCCAAGCACTGCACCACTGTGCTGCCCAATAGAAATATGAGTACAACCTTTGCATAATAATGAATAAAATACAGTGAACACTGTCTCGAATCATATATTAAACAACGATTAACATAACGCCTTTGGAAACTTTACACGCTTGCTTTCAACTGAGAAAGGTAACCTTAAATAACTGTTTCCCAACAGAACATGAACAAACAATTATATTGTGTTATTTGGCAGTTACCCCTTTTCAGAAACAATTCTTAATTCAGAGTTGCACAAATAAAATATGGATAGCCTTTCCCGAGAGATCTGGCTGCAAATCCTATTTCTAAACACAGAAGAATGGAATTACACCGATGAAAGCCCTTGTAGTGCTTTACTGGTAAAATCACTTGAGGGAAATATAACTGGGGTACTCGTGCTGAGGGAGGTTTGTAAAACACTTACAATTCTTTATTAATTATTTCATAATGGTAGCGGTAGAAACCGTATAATTGTTATTATGTACATTATATCTAGGATCTTTATTTATTTATTTTTCTTAAATCACTCTGCTAACCTAACAAAACTCTCCTTCCAACCACAGGAATGACAGGCAAGGTCTGTCGTGAGTAGAGTACTGAAGGTTACTTTTTACTTTAATACAAATGTTGATGGCATTTTACATTATGTGATATCTTTTAAGATGTGATGATGTTACTGTTGACAGCCCAGTGGCTAAGAGCCTTAATAGCCCTTCAGAGACCTAGATTAAAGCTTACTCAGGATGCTTTATCTGATTAAGCAACCAAAGTTTTATAGTACTATTGAATTTATTGAGGCACAAGGTTTTATATGCAACTGGACACCCATTCCCTCCAATTATTCAGTTATCTTGAAACTAAATTTGTCCATACTGAATGTATAAAAGTCTTGTTTTTCCTTGAAAACATGTTTTTGTAGTTTTTTTTTTACACACTTTAATACTTATTAATACAATATACAAGGGCTGTTATAAGCAAGGGATAGATGAAATATTATCTTTTTCTTAGAAAAGCCACATGACTGTCAGCAGATCATATTTGTTAATATTTAAAAAAAATATATATATTTTTATTCATTTCTGCAATGCTGGCATTTTTTTCATCTTTTTTTTCAAAGAGTACAGTGCTCACCTTTCTTTGGAATATCCATAGACTATGAGTGTAGCAGTAATAGTAGAGATGGCACTTCCAAAGAATCCAAGTGAAGTTTATTGTACACCAGTGCTTGCACTGGTGTACAATGAACTTCACTTGGATTCTTTGTAAGTTCTGTCTCTACTATTGTATCGTGGATTTCCTGATGCCAACCTTGTCCGGTTTGGTGAGGTGTGCACCCAAACTTCTTTAAATTTACTTTTTGTGCTGCTGAAAGACTTTTTGCTGAATGTAGCAGTAATGTTAAAACTTAAAGGGATTATCCAGCGCTACGAAAACATGAGATTCATTTGGGCATTCTAAATTTAGGAGTGGTCAGGCGTCACCACTCACCAAGTGTAAGTGAAAGTCTGCCAAGCGTGTATTGCCATTACATGAACAGTACCGCTCCATTTTTTTTCTAAATGTTCTAGGCAAAACATAATCTTGGGCATGGATTGAAAAAAAGTTTACAACTTGTGTAGCTTCATAGTGCACAGAAACCATGACAACTGAAGGGTTGCAGTATATTATTTAGACCTTGTACAACACTGATATTGGCTTACTTATTATTTGAACACTATATAGTGGTATATAGTCTGGCACTGTATAGTGGCAAATAAAGCACTGTAATTACGAACTTTGTGAGCTGTCTTTGGAAGCAGTGTATGACATTCTGTCAGAAAAGTATTTTTTGGATTAGGAGAGAAAATTTGTGCATTTGGGTAAACTTCAATCCTAATTAAACCCAATTTTATTTTTCTAATTTGCTTCATGCAACACCTAATAATTTTGTTTTGATGTTGCAGAAAGAGAAAATATTGTTTATATCCAGGTGCACTGTGCCTGTACAGAGACATTTACAAGGAGTATGGGAGGAGAGTAGGTGTAAGCCGCTTAACACTTGAAGGGCAGCAGTATTATACAACAAACAAATGGTCTTTTTTATTAGTTTTAACCTAAAAAGCGCTACTCGAGTGAGCAATTTGTTCACAAAACAGCTATGAGAAGTAATTTGAAAGACAGTAAATTTTCAATGAAGAAACCATAACACTCAAGGCCTTTCCAAAAAGATATATTAAAACACAAATGTCAATATCTATTCTGTCGTAAATTTCTTTATATGTGTAGTTTGAACATTTATTCAATCGAAAGACTTGCATTCTTGCCGAAGTGCTCAGATATATTAAAAAAGTGAAATTATTCTGTTTCTCCATTCGTTTTTCAGTATATAAGACCAAACTGGATTGCAATATTTGACAGATATATGACTATTTGAGGAGATATATTTCAGAGATGGCAGAATAATAGGCATTTTAATCTTGAAACCACACGAACTCCACATAAAGTAAACAGTCTCTACCATGTTCACTACTTTAGAGTACTATTCCATTTTGTCAAAGTCTGTAGTATATATAGTGCATGTTTTTTATCCTATTTTCTCAAGGTTATGCCTTATTTATTTCTTCATCTCTTGCTTCAGCTGTTAAGAAAGTAACTTTCAAAACTCAGGTTACTTCCTCTGTAAGAGTCTCTAATACACAAAAATAGATTTATGACACAGTTGACCATTACAAAAAATATCAACCATATATTGGGGTTATTTAAACTCGTAACAGCAACCTTCTGTGTGTTATGCTATATGGTTCGGAATTTAGGGATTCTTATGCCATTCTTCTACAGTACAGAGAATTCACAGCTGCATGAAGAATTGTGGACACCAGTGGAGAACCCCAAGAGACAGAAACAGCAAGTATTAATAATTCTGTGGTTCAGCTCTCCTGATGTAATGTTTTTGATCCACACCGCCCCCAGTGAGCACATGGTTACAGTATATTGTTGTTAGGGTTGGATTCTTATTCAAAGAACCTTAATAAGTCACCTATTTTCATAGACAAAACTATGGAGAACAAGTACAGAAACATTTGGACAGATTTATAATCTGAAAATTTGTGACAAAATTGTGGTGTAGTTTGCACAAAAAACTGGTGCACACAATGTGCAACCTAATTATTATATTTTATATATAATTTCAGCTGCATCCTAAAAGGGTAGTGATTTTAGGGAAAAGGAGTGTGGATTTGAAGGGGCCTTAACTTAAGGCATAACAATGTGGGCCAAAAATGCTGATTGGGCACAATTGGGTTGATCTGGTTCCCTAGATCACAGTATAAAGATCCTATGCAACCTACGGTACGTACTGGCCGCGGCTGCAGCAGAAACTGAAGTTTTAATCTGCTGGCACCAGGCAGGCAGAGGTGGGCACATAGTCATCTGGATGGCTCCCCGTCCGTGTGTGCTCAGAGAGGACAGACGGAGAGGCCGGTTACTGGTGCATCTCCCTGTCACTCATCTTCTCCAAGCACACTGACAAGCAGAGCGCACTGACTAGACACATGTAGGGAGCCACCCAGATGATTGCCAGCGCGCTCTACCTGCCAGTTGCTGAAAGGTAACCTGCCTTTCAGCAACAGATAGCTGCTGGTAGTAGTTTTAGAAGTTTCTTCTATCACATTTAGAGGACATAATCCTTCTTGATATATACAATACCTCATCCAGAACCCTTCCTGTTGCTTTAAATCACGCAAGAAACCACCAAAGCCATTAAAACGTCACACAAGTACTCTGTCAGGAACCATTGTGTGAGCTCTAAGTATCCTTCTGATATCTTAAAAATCCCAAGAAGAGTTATTGTCCAGGGTTGAATCCCCAGGGATATGGTTAACAAGAAGAGAAATGTCCTCTTTATGAAGCATAGTCATAGGGATTTGAGTCCGGATAATCCTGTTTTTGGGGCATGGATTGCACATTTACGTTTGGTGAGGCATAAAGCTAGTATGGATAATATATGTGGATTTTAAATATTGAAATTTAACAACAAAAAAAGGGGTATGTTTATATTTTATTGTGGACTTTACTTGGATAGATACTGGCACGTAAACAGGCATGGGAGTCCGTTCCTTTCTATGCTTGATTCATTTTGAGGAATGAAGGCCTCTCAACACTAAGGCAAGACAGTCTGGTCTTCCTGGAGGTCACAATGGCCCCTGCCTGGCTTGCAACTATGAGATGCGTGGTGGTACCTGCATCCGTCTCTTGTTCCTGGCAAGAAGTTGGGAGGGGCTCCCAGTTCTTCCAGGGCTGGTGGTACTCCATATGCAGATGTATGGAAGTGGAGCCTGGTTTTGAATCCCTACTCATTTTTTGGTCACAAATGCTGCAGATGACTGCATGGTGTTTGCTGCAGCTGACATAGAAGAACTTCCAGACTGATGATTGCAGTGGGCAGTTCTTCAGAGCAAGCCCACTGCTAGGCTGTTGTGGAGTGCCGCCACTGCCTTTGGGTATCCTCTGAGTGCCTGGGCCTTGCCCACATTTGCTGGCTGACACTGAACACCTGTCCCTTTTTTTTCTCTGGACCCATGAACTGTAGTTGGGACCTAAAGCTGGGTCGGTGGAAGGAATAAAGTTTCAACCCCTGATGATGACACAGAGGATGACATCTGTGGACCAAGATTCCATGTGTGGCCTGCAACATTATCATGGTTGTCCAAGACAAACGTTTCCTCTCTTAAGCTGTCCTGCTCCATGGGCATGCAGTACAAGACTGGACTTTGGCCAGAAGCTCCCCTTTCTGGCTCTTCTGTCCTCTTTGCAGTCTTTTATCTCCTGCAGTCTCAATGCTGCCTTCCAATTCCTGACTGTCAACACATTCCTCCAAAAGACCCTTAGAGTAGAGAGACTAAGGGGGTCTTATGCTTGCCAGGAACTCTTTTCCTGGACATCCTGGCAAGCGGAATTGGGTCTGAGACACCACAGAAGAGAGATAACATCCTGCCTTGCCATATAATGGTGGTGGCACTACTCAGGGATGACCCTTCAGACGATTGGCTACTGTCTGCTCGGGAGCTGGGACTTTAAAGGTTCCAGTTTACAATTCCAGCCTGGCTTGTATTCACCTACCCACTAGGTGTAATAGGTTCTAAAATCTTCCTCCGATCCAGTTGGGCTTACCACTCCCACAAGCTACTAGGGTTACCTGTGTGCTACCTTGGCTGCTGACATTAGCAATACTCGAAAAGGGAAAGATTTTTAGCACATTTAAACATATTGGTGTTATGTTTTTATTTTAGATGCGGGATAATACCATTACTGGTGACTCACTAGATGGCACAGGCCAGGATGAAACCTAATTGGGGAGTCATAGGGAAAGAAATGGGTTGAATACTTTATTATACAGGGGTTGAAAGGGGTTTAATGGGCACTAATGATGCAAGGGAGTATGGAGCAGCTGAAAGTGCATTAATTTATTAAGATGGACATTCTCTTCACTGCTCCCAGTGACTTTGTATAATGCACACCCAGCACCAAGTGACTTGGTATAATGCAAAACAGTTACCCAGTTACTTGGTATACTGAAGAATGGCTTTACTGCTCCCATAAAAAACCACCAACAATTTACCCAAAATAAACACACTATTCAGCCAATCACCTATTCTCTCCTCTCTGTCCATATATATCGCTATTGCTTTCCCTGCTCTGCTCAAAATGGCTGCTGCGTTCCTGCTCTCCACTACACAAACAGCTGACTGCCCACCTACACAAAGCCAATCTGCCTATGTAAAGGGTGAAGTGGGGGTTGCTAACATCACAGTGGGGCTTCCAGGTGATTGGACGGGCGTAAGATATTATGGATTATCCCTTGCTCAAGTGACAGTACTGTAAGTCAACATGTGTGGCCGCCATCTTGGCCGCCATGTTTAGCTTTATTGTTTAGTAGATATTGGAATTTGCTTTACTGGATTCAATTTGCTCATCTCTAATCATGACAATTATAAGCAGACATCTTTTGTAAGCAATGGATGTTATTTTTTAGTTGTTTACACACAGTTTTTCATTTTTCATGGTCCTTTCACCGACTTTACTATTAAATTCAATGGACTTATCAAAAACACACCCAAAGGGCAATCAGTCCATCTGAACTTGAATAATGTATCAATCCTTCAGTAGTTTTATCCTGTAGTTCTGGACATTCTATTATTTACTCTCCATGGATATAAAATTTTCCTTGATCATGAATGTAATGCAGAGGCGTAGCTCTGGGTCCTTAACCGATTATGTTACCCATAGGCAACCTCAGCAGATGACAATGCTTTCTAAATAATAAAGAGTACATTCTGTTACATTACTCATATTAAATAGGATTGAGAAGTGTGTAAAAGACTTTTTATATGTCACATACATAACACCGTAATATGTCTGCCTATTTATAATAGCAATATAGGAAATATAGTCTATCTATCTATCTATCTATCTATCTATCTATCTATCTATCTATCTAATATCTTTCTATCAGCTCTATCTATCGGGCAGCATAAAGCCCCTATTACACGGGGCGACCGAGAGGAGCAAACGAGCGGTATCAGTGCTTGCTTGCTCCTCCTTCCCTGCTCGCTGCTGGCGCTATTACATGTGCAGTCAGTGAGTGGGGGAGCACAGGAGGGGCCGCTGGGAGCTGCACGGGGGGGGGGGGGGGGGGGAGTTGGGCTGCCCGAGTGATCGCTAGATCGTCTGAGCAGCCCATAGCGGATAACAGCGTTCTGCTGCCACCGCTTCTATTCCACAGATTCCACAAATTGCTGCTATATTAGTTGTTTGTCTTTCAACATGTTTAAAGACAAACGGCAGCAATGATTAGCTTACATTGTTCATGTCTCAGCTGATCGTTGTGTTCTATTACACTGGATGATTATCAGCGATATATGGGAGATAATCTTTCCGTGTAGTAGGGCCTTAAGTGTGTCATAGCTGATGGGCTCAGCAGAGGCATATATACAGGCCACAGGTTACATCAAATTTTAGGATATATAAAAAAAATAATAAGACACATATATAATGTTACCATAAGACACCAGTATACAAGTATTACCGACATATACGTTACTGCCATACTGTTACTAACCAAACCCAGTATACCAAGACCTATATTACCAATAATACCAGTACAAGTAACAAATAATACCTCAATAATTACTAATACATAATAACTAATACCACTACACCAGATGTGTCAAAATCACAGCCCTCTGGCTGTTGCAAACAAAGCTTTGGTTGTCCATGCATAATGGGAATTGTGGTTTTGCGGGCAGTAGTTTGACACCTGTACCCTATACGGTCACTGAAAAAGATCCACTACATTAACAAAATGTTATTAATAATGCCAGTACAAACAGAACAAATAATAATGTCCCACCATGACCACCATGACAACTATCATCACCATACAGGCACTGGATAATCCCACTGCACTGTTACTGCATAATTTCCACTATATATAGACCAATATTTTCACTATGCAGTGACCACATAGAGGTAGATCTAGCTGTATACATGTTCTGCAGACCTTGTAAATCATTATAGTGAAAAAAGTAGGAAATCCAGCACTTCAAGAGTCCTCTGCAATGTTTTTTTTTTGAAGTAAAACCGTTATAAATCCTGACAGTAGCCGTGTCAATTTGTGGTACACCCATTTCTTGGGTCACACCCACACAGGGGGAGGGTTCAACACTTTAAAAGAGCCCTCAATAGGGCACAAATATTAATAAAAAAACACACACAAAAAATACAAAAGACAAATATATAATGTACAGCAAGAACAGACATAACATAAAAGGGATAAACACGTCAATACTCATACATGAGATCATAGCGGTGGTTGAAACCATCTGGATGTCTAGTGCTAAGAGTAAATATCCCAAATGCCTCAAGGTTGAGAAGTATTTTTCTTCTGTCTCCAGCACGCAAGGAGTGGTCGACATGTTCAACCCCTGAGCAAGAGAAACTGTGAATTTTACCTTGATACACACTGAAATTTTTTTTTCGACATTGCAGACATGTTGACAGCATTCACATTGGAACAATGAGGGAAGTGTGAGATGAACTGCAAAATAGTGCCTGACAAGGTGAACCTTAAAAACTCCTATACCCTAGGAGAAGAGAAGTTAATAGACAAAATACAGGGGATCAGGTCCTCAAGAGAGACAGAAGTACAAAATAAGGAGTACAAAATATAATAAGGGTAATAATCCAGTATATGGAAGGGTCTCAAGATGGCTAAATAAATATGGGTGAAGACATGCAATAGAAAACCAGGGTTATTAGAAACCATATGGGAAATCACTGGTAGTAGTGTAACAAGATGATGAATAATAAATGTGATAAGGGTGAATATAGCAAATCATTCACACCAGCATTCACATTGGAGCTGTCCGACATATGTCTGCGGGTAAAGATTTTGAGGGGGCCAGTAGTGCATTCTACATACCGGATCTGATAGCAGATGCACATAATAACATATAAAACAAAGGAAGTATTGCAGTTTATAAAACCTTTTATAGGAAAACTGTGTTATGTTGTAATAGATGTAAATGTTCTGTTGGTTTGTATATGTCAACATGTCTTGAATATATTGCCTGTGGTATGAAGCCATGTATGATCCCTGTGTGTGTTACTCAAAGAAAATCTTTTTGATAGACGTTGTCCTTAAGACATTGTCTGGCAGCGTAGCCTTTGTGAGAACATTTGCATCACTTACAACCAATTGTGGTTTTCCTATAAAAAGTTTTATAAACTGCAATACTTCCTTTGTTGTATATCGTATTACGTGCACCTGCTGTCAGATCCAGTATGTAGGATGCACTACTAGCCCTCTCAAAATCCACATCCACAGACGTATGTCGGACAGCTCCAATGTGAATGCTTTCAACATGTCTGCGGTATCAAAACATTTTTCCACTGTGCATCATGGTAACCTTTTAACCAATTTCTCTTGCTCAGGGATTAAACGTGTTGGCCAATGGTTGCATGGTGGAGACAGAAGAAAAATGCTTCTCATCCTTGAGGCATTTTGGATATTTACTCTTGGCACTAGACATCCAGAACGCCTCAAACACCGCTATAGTCTCATGCAGGGCCACTTCTGCCATGAGGCAGAATAAGCATTCCCCCTCAGGCGGCAGATTCTGCAGTCCTGCAGGGGGCGGCATAATGTTCCCCCTGCTGTCGTTTTAGTTAAGTTTCACTAAACTGATCTCATGTATCTGCACCGACATGCTTATCCCCTGTTTTATGCTATGCCTGTTCTTGCTGTAATATATATATATATATATATATATATATATATATATATATGTACTGGAAAATGTACCCGGCGCTGCTCAGGTATAAAGTGTCAGTGTGTTAATTAGATTTGTTCTAAGGAGCCCAGGAGGCTAATCTATGTCTTTGTTTTGTTTTAGTTTTAGTGCTATTGCCAGGTGCATAGACATAAAGATTTTTACCTGATACAACTCTGAAGCAGCAACATACAATTGTCCATGTGTAAAACATGCAGAATCCAGATTTATGCCACCTGCAGTTATCGGCCTTGGGCCTTGTTTATTGTTATTGCAAATGGTGCTTAACAGGAAACTGCAATCTTCTAAAAGGTTTTGTTTCATCTTAGTTAACCAGTGGAATTAGTATATACCTGTAGTGCATAGTTGGAGGAGTTCTGTAAACCTTAAGTGAATAGTTTTTAGGGATCCCGTATATCTGTGGTGTACAGTTGGGGGGGTGGGGGCTGTATGCCTATAGTGTATAGTTGAGGGAGGTCCTGTATACCAGTAGTGTAGAGTTAAGAGGGGGCTATATACCGGTACTGTATAGTTTTGGAAGCCCTGTATACCTGCAGTGTATAGTTGGTGAAGGTCCTGTATACCTGTACTGTATAGTTTTGGGGTCCTGTATACCTGTAGTATATACAGTAGTTGGGGAAGGTGCTGTATACCTGTAATGTATAGTGGGAGGAGGTCTTGTATACCTGTAGTTTATAGTTTGAGGGTCCGGGATACCTGTAGTGTATAGTTGGTGGAGGTCTTGTATACCTGTAGTATATAGATCGGGGGTCCTGTATACCTGTAGTATATAATTGGTGGAGGTCTCGTGCACCTGTAGTGTATAGTTTTGGGTATCCTGTATACCTGCAGGGTTGTATTTACCATTAGGCACCCATGGTCTGGTGCCAAGGGCAGCACCTTGCAGAGGAGCAGTACCAGGGAGCAGGGGGAAGGAAACAACTTTTTTTTATTTTTCTAGTCCCCCACCTCCCGTTCAGAGTTGCCAGAAAATCTGGTGTCTTTTTGAGGGGGGTATGGCGGTATTGGTCAGGTCTGGTATAGCGGTGTTATCCAGTCACAGTATGGCGGTATTGGTCAGGTCTGGTGTGGCGTTGTTATCCAGTCACAGTATAGCGGTATTGGTCAGGTCTGGTATAGCGGTGTTATCAAGTCAAAGTATGGCGGTATTGGTCTGGTCTGGTATGGCAGTGTTATCCAGTCATAGTATGGCGGTATGACAGTGTTATCCAGTCACAGTATGGCGGTATTGGTCTGGTCTGGTATGGCAGTGTTATCCAGTCATAGTATGGTGATATGACAGTGTTATCCAGTCACAGTATGGCGGTATTGGTCAGGTGTGTTATGACAGTGTTATCCAGTCACAGTAGGGTGGTATTGTTCAGGTGTGTTATGACAGTGTTATCCAGTCACAGTAAAACGGTATTGGTCAGGTCTGGTGTGGCAGTGTTAAATGTGACGTCTGGAGCTATTATCTACCAATCTACCTATCCTGATGCTAATTGGTGAGTGAGAATGGGGCGTTCTCAGGTTTAGTGCTTAGGGCAGCTGCAGCTGGTAATACTACCCTGTATACCTGTACTGTATAGATTGAGTAGGGGGTCTACCAGTTATTTCTGTGGATCTGTTGTGAGGCAGCTGCCCTAGCAACCACAGTTCCCTGTGAAAATGAAAGTAGTAATCCTATTGGTTGCTAAGGCTACCAACTGCCATTTCCTCTGGGCATTTGCAGCTAATTATGTCACCTGTGTGTGCAGTGTGGAGATTTCCCCAATAATCTCTATGGGGCGGCGCTCTTCCCCCTTCCTCTCCCCTCCTCTACATCTGGTGGGGACGGGACCTTCACTCTAACCTTCCCGTGCACCCAATGTATCTGTGTGCCAAATTTGGGGTCAAACGGTTCAGGTGTTTGGAAGTCTTTACGGGACAGGCAGACAGACAGACTTTCATTTTTATTATATATATATATATATATATATATATATATATACACTTTTTATGCGTTTTTATTATGTATAATTATGTCCCATATTGTATCCTATTGTGGGCTTTGTGGGAGTGTTTAGCCCTCCCTCTGCATGGAAAGTTGTCTGAGGAATGGGTGTTACAAAATTTGTAAAAGATTGCACAGGGCTCTTGGAGTGCCCATTTTCCTATCTGCCCCACTTGGTGCAGTAGGGCAAATATTGTATGCTGATGCGGTCAGCTGGACAACTTTCTACATGTAGTTATAGTGAAGTGAAGTGAATCTAGTGACTCCCTGGGGCGTCTTCTCTGCATGAATTTTAGGGGATGTTTTTGCTAATCAAAGTTGTTTGCTTTCACTTTCCTTCCCCAATTTGCCATGCCATTACAAAGACTTCTCCTGGTACCTCATGCATGCAGAATCTGACAGACAAACATTTTAGGATCTTTGCTCCAGCATCATAACAAAAAAATATCACTGTGTACCAGTACAGCTTATCCCTTATGTGTATACACAGTACACACCAGCAAGCTTGCAAGGGTTTAATTGTGCAGAATTTTATCAAGCAACTAACACTGACCATAGAATACATTTTATATACACTTGTTAAGGATTTCTGACTGCACTCAATGATAGCCAAGTGCATCCCAGCCCCCACCCCCCAAATCCTCGAAAGGGGCGCTGCAAAAACATCCCTCTCCCCCCATACATAGTGGTCTGAATATAGTTTCATTAAAATCACTGCAGGGGTTATCAAACTCATTAGCCCTGGTGCAGTCCAGCCCCACCACCACCACCACCACACACACACACCAAATTCTTCCTAGGGCTGCTGCAATGAAATGTACCCCCTTCCCCCGAACTTGTGATCACATTACATAAGGGTGCTGCAGGAGTTAATAACCTTGCCGACTCTGCTCCACGATGCTGTCGATATGTCACACCCCATCACCACTAGTCACACCCCTTCATCACTAATAATCATAGAGGAAGGGGGAAGACCCAACAGAGGAGGAAAATGATGGGATGTGTCAGGTAACCAACACACAAGCACACTGGCCCACCACACTTACATAGTAGCCTTCTCCTGCTGCTTCTGGAACGGCATTGGGGCTGTGCAATGTCTGTTGTGAGAGCCAGGCAGTAGCCCCAAGAGCCCCCCCCCCCCCCATTAGATAATATGACCCAGTAGGCATCCCCCTCAAGCACCATCCCAATTGTAGGTTTCCCCCAAGCAACAGCACTAACTGCTGGAGTCTTCAGTGGGCCCCCTGTGTTTTTTTTTTTATTATTATTATTTTTTATTTGGCATGTCCACAGATAATTTCAGGAAATATTGTAAAAATGAGGATAACTATTCCTAAAGTAGTGGGTGCTTTTTAAAGAAAATAGCTTTTTTTACAGCCCTGAACAGGTTTACCGAACAATAATCAGCTCAACATTTAGCTTAGTGATGTGAGGAACAAATTAATTACCTCTTAATTAGAGAAATCCCGAAACTGAGGAACATTAGTGGCCCTTGAGGATTGAGCTCTACACTTCGGCTTTGTATCATTAAAGCAACCTTGTTGCAAAATCCTTTCAAGAATCAAGTGCAGCCATCTTTTATTTCAGAGCTTCACAAATTGCAGCACTTTCAATTTATCGAGCTCTGGTTGTAATCTATCTGTACCATTGTTCTTTTGAAAACCGCAAGCCTGTTTGGAGAGCTGTGGCCATAGTGTACAAGAGCTGCTCTTGCAAAACATATTGAACAGCGCTGCGTTATCAGCTCAGTGTAAATACAAGCTAACCATTCTACTGTAAGACATGCTCTTTTGTCCTTGGGGGCTGCACAAGTGTTTTCTATTAGATAATTACCCTCCTAGGGAGCACCCCACTAATAACTCACATCATCTCTCTCTAGAGGGCGATTATCTAATGTAACACAACTGAAGAAATGCTTTGATGCTGTACAAGGAGGAGGAAATTAGCTGAAAAGCTTGATGTTTACATATCCTCAACTGCAGTTTTAGCCTTCCCTGGCGCTAAAGCACTTACCTTGGGATAAGAAAACAAAAACATATAATCCTTCAGTCAATTATGACTTCCTTGTTAATTAAAATTATAAGGTAAGCATCTTCTTGATATTAAGTTGATTAGATAAGTAGTAAATGGCAGGCGGCTAATTTGGCTTTGTAATAATGACTGATAGAACTTTCATCCATCTTGAACATACAGTAAAATTCTTATAATCTGTTGTATGAAGGACTGACATAGTTCTGATAGCGATTTCATCTTATTTGTGAAATGCTACAGTGAATGCAAAGGGAAGAGATAATGTCACAGTAAAAAAAAAACAACAACTAATTATAGTAGCTAAGTGGGCGTTACTTCACCCTCCATAATGTGTGTGTGTCTACATATATATATATATTTTATATATATTAGTCTTGCCCCAAATGACAGGGATCAGAGATAAATCTGATCTACACCGAGATTTAACCTTTTAGATGCTGCCATCTACTTGCCATATTACAAGGCCCAAACACCACTGTAATCAAACACTAATTTGTTAGATTGTGCCTCACTTACCACGTTTATTACACAGCTTGATAACTCCATGGCCAGGGCTGCTCGAACATCGCTAGTGCACCCCTTTGCTTAATCATTCGTCAGACATGCATCCCCTAATACATGGAGACATGTGCAGCTGACAAAAGATCGTTCTTTCACTTTTTAAAAGCCATTAATGGGCTAATAACCCAGTGTTTGCCCACTCGTCGGCTGATCGCTAGCTCCATTACAAAGGGAGATATTTGGCTGATTTGCAAGATGGTCTTTCTTTGTAATAGGCCCTTAAGCGGTTAGACAGAGGAAAGAGGGTGCCATTACATAGTGCTTATTGTCTTTAATGGCAGCCAGGAATCCTAGGTCTACTATCTTTGTATACCTATTAACCAAGAGGCACAGCCTAATAGGATGCCTGTCAACATTACACTGACAATATAATTGTTAGGAACCGGACAGCAGGACAAGACAAGACAGTGAGCCCTAAGCTCAGCCCCGCCCACTGTCCTCTACCTACTTGCCACAATCCGCCCTAAAATGGCGGCGAGCAACTGGGCGGCAGTCCCTGCACTGGCTAGGTGGGACACAAAGACAAGACAGACAGACAAAACACAATGAAGAATGGTCAGCAATCCGGGTCACAACAGTCTGGCAGCAAAGGTACAAAATCAGGATCCAAAAGAGTAGTCGAATAACAGGCAATATGGTCAGGGGCAGGCAGCAAGCAAGGGTAGTCAGAAAACAAGGCAAGGGACAGAAAACCAGAAGTAACGCAGATAGATGCAGGCAGAGCTGGAATGCAGGACAGGGAAGCTATACTGAATAACCAGCAATGATCTGGGATACTGAGAACAACTTATAGTGAACCAGAGCCCGGTCCAGAATTCCATTGGAGCCGCCTCCTGACTGCAGAGCATACACATCTGATAACAAGGAAACTGACTGGCTATAAGATCCCTCAATCACAGAAACCAGAGCAAGAAAGCTTAACTCTGAACCTGCCAGAGAGCTACACAGGTGGACACGGGTGTGGTGGAAGCCTGCTAATCACCACCCAGCAAGGGCTGGAATAAGACAGTGTTCAGACCAGGTTCAGACATAAATGAAATACAAACATAAAAGTGCAGAATCATGGCCAAAAGCGCAGTCTCGGTCGTATCTTACGAACTGAGGACTGCGCCAAGGTTCCAACAGGAACATTCATGACAATAATGCAATAAACTGAGGAAAAAAAAGGAAAATAAATAAATCAAATAGTTTGTTTACTGAGATACACTTAAAAACAGTTTAAAATTAGAGCAATTCATGTGTATTAGTAATTATAAAATCTGTTCACATATAGAGAAAAGGGGGTGAGGCTCCCTATCCTTCCTGGTATAAAGTGCCATTACTGTCTAAACTGTCTCCAGGGATGAATGATCACAGAAATCCCATCACTGAGTGAAACATTTCTGGTTAGTTGAATTTAGATTGATAATAATTAGTGAACTAAAGAGGCATTAAGGAGTTAAGCGTCAATGCATACGTTAGCAATGCCACTTAAAGTGCCTCCTTTAACCAGACAAACAGACACGTGTCCTACATGCCCTTTGTTAGGGTGCCATAGAAGCTACATACGGACACCAAGCAGAGTGTAAGTAGCAATATTTACAGAAGTTCTGCCATTTAGATAAGCTGTTTACCCAATGGCAGAAAGAGACTTTTAAAAGGACAATGTGGCATACTGCAAGTGTCATATGGTTCTGTATTGGTGGAACATGAACGTTCCTTGATTCTCAGGCCTTCACAATATCCAGAGCTCAATCCTATAGAGAGTCTCTGGGATTAGGAAGAACAGCCTTTCCAGAGTCTGTCAGTATTTCCACCTAACATGCATCAACAGAGGGAAGCTATTTTCTCTGCATGGGCCAATATTCCTTTGTAATAACTATACCAACTAATAGAATCTGTTCATGTAACAGTAAATAAAAGATCATCTGAGACCATCAAAGCATCACAGTTTCACAAAACTCCTTGCGGTACATCGCCTCTATCTCTCATTTGTGAAGTAACCTTTTATCCCCAAGTACCATTAGCTACTGCAAATATGATAATTACTTGAGGTCACTAGGACATGATCTACATTGGCTTTTGTCCTTAAATGACCCATCAAATAGAATAGTATTGATCCAAAACCATTATTCATATAATCTTGTATCAATATACAACAATGGCAATTATTGAGCTTGCAATGCTCTTCAAAAGATACTTACACTTTATTTAAACTGAGCAACTATGTATCTTTTTACATTTCAGCATAGTTACCAGTTATATTAATATTTCATTTGAATGTAAAAAAAAATATTCTCATGCATTGGATCACAAACATACAATTGTTGCCATTTAGGTTATTTTTCCAAAAGAAGTCTGAATTTTACAATGAAAAAAGTAGCCCTGAAAAATATAGAAGTAAAAAGAAACCCAGCACAAAACAAACCATTTACCATTATAATTAAATTGTTCGTTCACCTGAAAAAAAATCTTTGTTTTCTATGTACGTCATTCCTCCAGACATCCACAAAGCAGAAAAACGTATCTAATGCAATCACAGCTACAAAGACCACCACAAAGCATTTTATTGTAATAGTTGCATTAATAAGAACAACATCAAATAAATCAAAGTGCATTCATTAGTGTTATTATTATTATTATTATTATTATTATTATTATTATTATTATTTGGGGGGGGGGGGTCCACATGGCAGACTGTAATGTTTTTCTCCTGTAGGTAGGTGTGGACTTTATCTCTGCACCCTGTGGTATCAAAAGAGGAATATTCTTATTATTAGACCACTCATTGGCCCCAAAAAAATGTTCTCTTCCTTTTAGGTTTTAGGTATAGATTTTTGTCTTTCTACCAAGAGGTCTGCATGTTGCAGTAATATAACTAGCCATGCAAAAATACATATAAATAATAATAAAAAGAACAAACTCAGATTCATTATTAGTCATCAAAAAAGGTTTTTGTATCCATTTTTAGAGTTATTTCTCCAAAGTGGCATGAATTTTGCAGTAAAATAAGTCTAATTAAAAAAATCAAATCTAATTTACATTACATAAGACACAATAGCAACATTTGATCCTCTACACAATACTCACTCACTGTTAAAAGCCCTGCTCTTTCAAATGTCAATTATATATATTCACAGATGGAGGAGAGAGGGGGTAAAAATGTGACATTAAATAATAGCAATCAGCTTTGTATTACAGTCTGTTTGTTTTGTTCAAACACATAATTATATTGGCTTCCACTGTTTTACATTGTTTGAAAATGAAAATGTCAGCAGCACATAAACATGACAATCACCTTAGTCGCTGAGTGGAACTACGTGGCTCTGCTTAGGTAACTAATGTTTTATAGAGTCCATTTATGAATCTGAAAGACTTTTTTTTCCTTTTGTTACACTAGGTGTAAATGACAATTCAATTAGAGCTCATTGACATGAGCAGCTTTCTCAGGAATTGGATGGTGGTATGAAACCTCCAATGCAATCTTTTGTATAAAGTTTTAAAACATTTTTGAAGGCAACACCATAGGGTAACTAAATTGTCTTCTCATCATTACACCTCTTGTACATGGCTGTAACACAGTTTCATATAAAACAACACCTACAGAAGTGAAAGGGAATCAATCAAAATAAAAAAAAAAAAAAAAAAACATTTTTAACATGTGATGGCCTTAGATAAAGAAGCTTCTCAGCAGTACATAATGCTAGGTATTAGAGATGAGCAAAGTTTTGAAAAAAAAAAAAAAAGGTTAACCAGGTTTGCTTATATTTGGCATAAAATTTGTGAACTTGCTAACCAAACCAATTGTTTAGATGTTTAGTGCAGTTTTGTTGCATAACTTACCTATCCCCACTTCCCCACTGTCCTCTTCTGTGTCCCTGTGCCTCCAGCCTGCTCAGTGACTGACAGATATGGGACAGCACTGAAGCCAGTGATTGGCTAAGCGGGCTGTCAGTCTTGTCTGTAGAGTGACAGGCCACTCAGCCAGAAGAACGTTAAGAGACAGCACTTCCAAAGCAGTAAGTGAAATTTTAATGACACACCAGTTGGCGACGCCACTCAGTGAATCGTTGGCTGCAGCACTGTCCTGTCTCAGTCAATAATTGGCTAAGTGGGCTGGAGGCAGCGGGACATGGAAGAGCACATCAGGGTAATGTGGACAGGTGCGCATATCATTTTTTTTTAAATATTTTTTTTAAAACAAAGCATGCAATCATTTTCTTTGATGCTGGATTTGCTTTGATCATCCCTACTAGGTATACTTTATAATGAAAATCAGTACTGTGGGATGTACAATTAATTTTCCTTTTCAAAAGTAATAATATATGTATGAAGGTGTGCCTTTAAATTATAGCCTTGCAATTGCAAAATAATACTATTACACAATAGCTTGCTTTAGACTATGTTCACACAACATCAAAAATGGAGAAAAAACGTCTGATTTCGTTATTTAAAAAAAGTCCGTTTTTGCAGCAATTTAACTGACTTCAATGCAATTGCATTGAAGTCAATGGGAAGACGGACGTCCTATGCACACAATGCATTGAAAAACTGACGTTTTTGCCGCGGACGTCAAAATAATGAACATTATTTTCGGACGTTTTTGCAAATAGCGGACTTTTTCTATTAGTTGTTCACACACAGTTCTTCTATTGTCACCGTTCTTTCTCCGTTTTTACTATTAAATTCAATAGATTTTTCAATTAAGCCACAACCAAAGGGCAATTAGTAACCCCAAACTAGAATAATGTCCAAACACCCGTCTTTGCACTAAGGGGATGCCAGGCTTCGAAAAACGTCCGTTATTTTAGACTCAAAATAACGGACCTCATTTTAAACTGAGTAAACAAAAACGTTGTGTGAACATAGCCTTACTTAGAGCCAGAATTCAATTTTTAAATTGTACTAATTGTACTTTGCAATGACAGGCTATGTTCACACAACGTCAAAAATATTAAAAGGGCGGACGATTTTCATATTTAAAATAACGTCAATTTTTGCCGAGATTTAACTGACTGCAATGCCATTGCATTGGAGTCAATGGGAAGATGGACGTCCACTGCACACTATGCATTGAAAAACGGACGTTTTTGTCACGGACGTCAAAATAATGAACATGAACATTCTTTTGCAAACAGCGGACGTTTTTTATTTGTAGTTCACACACAGTTTTCTTTTTGTCACTGTTCTGTCTCCGTTTTTGCTATTAAATTCAATGAACTTTTCAATTAAGCCCCATCCAACGGCCAGTTAGTAACCAAACTTGAATAATGTGCAAACATCCGTCAGTGCACTAAGGCGAGGTCAGGCAGCTAAATAAGGTCCGTTATTTTAGACTCAAAATGACAGACATCATTTTAAACGGAGATGAAAAGACATTGTGTGAACATAGCCACAGACTGATTTTTCTCATAAAGTACACTGCAATAGCAGAAAAAATTAAATGTGTGGTGAAAATGAAAAAAAAAAAAAAAAAAAGCATTATTTTTATTGAAAGGGGGGGGGGGGGTTGTTTTAACGCCATTCTCCCTGGGGTAAAACTCTCTTGTTATATATGTTTCTCAAGTTATTTAGAGTACAACAATATGTTACATGTATAACTTTTATACTATCTGATGGCTTTTAAAAAATTCTAACCATTGTTAACAAATATATGTTCCTTAAAATCGCTCTATTCCCAGGCTTATAGCGTTTTTATACTTTGGTCTATGGGGCTGTTTGAGGTGTCATTTTCTGCGCCATGACGTGTACTTTCTATAGGTACCTTGAATGCACATATGCGACTTTTTAATTGTTTTTTATTACAATTTTTCTAGGTTTGATGCAATAAAAAATGCACAATTTTGCACTTTGGGATTTTTAGCGCTTACACTGTTTACCATGTGAGATCAGGAAAGTGATAAATTAATATTTTGGGCTATTACACACGTGGCGATACCAAACATGTTTATTTATTTATTTTTATTTATAACATGGAAAAAGGGGGGTGATTCAAACTTTTATTAGGGAAGGGGGCTTTTTATTAATACCAACACTTTTTTTTTTTAACACTTATACTAGAAGTCCTCCAGGGGGGCTTCAAGTGTAAGTACACTGATCTTTCTTTGAGATCTATGCAGTATAGTAATACTACATAGATCAATAAGATCGGCTTTCTATTGCTTTCGGCTGCTCCAGCCGAAAAAAAATAGAGTGCCGAGACGGGATCAGCGTCATTGCGGCGCAGACCCTGGCCCAGGTCAGAAGCAAGGATCTCCCCTCCGTGATCGCGTAGCGGGGGGGGGGGGGGGATCCGCTCCACTAGACACCCAGGGATGGCTGCAGTAAGTTTTGAGATGCAGCTGTCAACTTTGATCGCCGATCGCCATGCCCGCTAATAGCCGCGGTCCCGGGCTACAAGTGGCACCCGGGACTGCGTCATCGCTCTGAAGTCCCCTAGGCGGCCCTGGATGTACAGCTACGCCCAAGGTTGTCTAGGGGTTAAGCCCCAGCTTAGTATTGGATGCTGTATATCAGATGGCTTCCACAACTAGGCCTAAATAATAAATACATTTTTCTAAAAAATAAAAATCCGCTGGTGGGGTGGAGAAGGCAGGAGCAGAACCCCTGTCATTTTGACAGGTGTTCTGCTCCTTACAGTATGCAGCATCTGTAAACATAGCTGCTTACAGTCTGTCTCCCAGGAAGTTGAGTAAAAATGCTATGCATCCCCTTCCAGCCCCCTGGGGACCAGACTGTTGTCAATCTGCTTTCTTGGGCGCTCTGCACCCATCCCAGCAAGGTAGGGGTTAAGTCACTTAACCCCTCTCTTACTGGGGCGGGTGCAGTATTCTCAGTGCAGCAGTTGTAGCACAGTCTTGCCTGCAGGGGTTTAAGCTGGGTTGCATAGTCTATTGGACATGCCAGTTAATTGGACATGCTATGCAACCCAACTTAACCTCTTTGGGACAGGACTGGGGACACATAGCATATCCACTTACCCTCTTGGGGGGCAGAATGTGCCGTCTGGCACACAGGGGGGTTAAATTTTGGGAGGGGGTAATACTTTCTGTCCTAGGACACTGGGGAAGCTGCTGATTGTATGAGCAGAAACTCTAATCATAGCTTCAGTGGTGTCCCATCTCAGCCATTGATTGTCTGGTTGCAGATAAAGGAGAAGACGATAGAAGCTGCTGCCAGGAACCCTTCCCCCCAAAAAAAAAAAAAAAAAAAAAAAAGAAAAAGAAAAAAGAAAAGAGCACAGTCTGGCCCCTGGTGTATACTCAATCCTCTGGGAGACTGACTGTAACTTTCTGAGGTTTCTAGTTGAACCAGACACCATCCCTTCTTCAGAGCAGGGCGAACCTGGTTAAATGCTTGAGTCTGCCATTGGTTTTAATTTTGGTTGGCTATTTGGGTTGAGCACTGGAGCATAAAAAAATGTGCAACTGAAGTGACGAGCACTCAAGCATTTTAGTGCTTACTCAATGCTGTTAATAAAGTCTATCACAATATTATATCAAATACAAATGACAGCACGTATAACAGGAGCAGAAACTATGTCCATGGTGCCCTGCATTAATTAACATACGGTGCCACAAAGTATGCAAAATGCAGGACTCCTGTCAAAGAAAGTTGTCCCTACTCCTTGTAGTGTTGGCTTTCTGGTATTCTTTCCAGCCAGGTGAGCAGGAAAGCTTATCTATGGGGATTTAATGTAGTCCTAATGCAGTTATAATACTCCCTTTGAACCATCACTTAGTAAGAATGTCTCCTATGTAACTACACAAAATAATAATGCCCCCCACATAGCACTGGGCCACAAAATACAAGGCATGAGCCCCAGATGGGACAGGCACTTCATTGCGTCCGTTATGTCTGCTTTTGTGGTAGTTATGCCACTGCCAGGTCCAGTGTTTCAAGTCGTATAATACACTGGCATCAGCTTTTGGGAAGCTAACCAGCCAGCAATAAAACATCACACAAAATTGCATTTTGTCACCTCCTTTGGGATAGTCACACTTACACAATATTTACGTTTTTCCCGCAGATTACATGGCCTAAATGACTATAAAATGTAATTTGTCTCAGGGAATATATCTGCCTATTGCATCACATAAAACAGATATGTGGCCTTTAAAAGCCTTGTAAATGAGGTTTGTTGGCAGAACAATTAGCATTTAAAAGCTGGGCTGACCTTTACTCTGTGCATCATTGTGATTAGTTTGGACTTTAATATCAGGTATAGGACCAAAATCTGCCTTACTTGCCAAGATAAAAAGCTTCCAGCTCTAGCGAAAGGACATTGAGTATTAGTGTGAAACATGTGCACTGAAACATAAAGGACAAACTTGTATGATTATGTTTGATTTGTGTTGACTTAGCAACCAAGCAGAAGGGCCTTCTATCTTAAGCAATAACCATGGGCAAATCAAGAGCAGTAACAAGCCATTTCTGGGAATCACCTACACTTGTTATACAATTTAACCTCAAAATACCACTTGAAAACATTGCACAAAACTGAAGGGAAATAGATATATGATGATTAATCTAAAGGGCAATTCACTTATTGTATAATTATGACATGTTGAGTTGAGAGTCATGAGTTTCTACTGTAGCAGGATATAATAATATAATAACTGCTGTGCATGCATGTGTAAGCAATAGTCAGATTTTTGCCAGCCCAGATATAATGCTCAGTTTATCGTATTAATGTTCAGTTTCTAATAACTTTCTATGGTTAAATGGGTTGATTACAAAAAAGATTGAAAGAGTGACACTTGTCTATAGGTTTTATCTGGTACTGCAGATCCATGATTTAGAAATTGCAGGATATGCTGTTTGCAGAGACACTTTATTGATCAGGTTTTCTACAGCTGGGTAAATTGGGTTCCCCAGAGGCACAGCTCAAAATATGAAGCCAAAGAACGTGTTTGCTCTTTGAACTTAGTGTGACCTGTGCTCTGTATGTGTGTAATGTGTGTCACCTTAAGACTCAACATATCTCAAAATGTGTGTAATGAAATCATGCTTAAAAAAAAAACAGGTATAAGATATTCTGTTAGGAGATGTATATGCTGTAAAAAAAAAAAAAAAAAAAAGTTTGTCATGAGAAATTAAAATTTCAAACAAAATTCAACAAAAGGTAAAGACAACCTTTCATTTTGACAAATTTACTATGACACATCATAGTGACAATGTCAGAAGTTTGTATTGGTGGGGTTCGGGTGCTGTCACCCCCACCAATTGCTAGAATAAGGCTGCATTCACACATTCCGGGAAGTTGTCCGTGCTCACGGATCCATGCGCACGGACGATTTTACAGCCCATTGCTTTCTATTGGGCTATTCAGATGTTCCGTGATTTCACGGATCCGTGATCCGTTCCATTAAAAAATAGGACATGTCATTACTCGGAACAGATGCACGGAAAGGATTCCCCATAGAAATCAATGAGATCCGTGTTTTTCACGGATGTACACGGATGTGACATCCGTGTTCATCCGTGAAAAACACGGATGTGATGTAATCAATGTAGTTTAAAATGCTTTAACACAGATCCATGAAAAAATTGACAAGGATACAAAACGGATGCAAAACGGATGAAAAACTGACTGTTTTGCACGGATCACGGAGCTTGCTGCCGGACCACAATCACGGACCGGGAAAAAAACTGAACGTGTGAATGCAGCCTAAGGGGGCAGGAATGCATGGCTGCGCTCACTGTGCCCCTTTTATCTCCACTCCACATAGTGAGTGGCATACAGTTACAATTGAAGTCTATAGGGCTTCTTGTATATGGAAATGCCAGAAGTCTCAAAGACTTCCATTAAAATTTATTTAATTAATTAATTCATTAATTAATAAATACAAAATGCTAAAATTCATTTTTTCATTCTCATAATGGAATATTGAGAACAGAATGATTGGGAAAACATTGGTGTTTTTGTTTTTGTTGTTTTTTTCGACTTTCCAAATGCATTGTAGGTAATCATTTAGCGTATGGGTTTATTTATCCATCCTTGTAACTACAAGTTGCATTTCTACTTTTTATTTATTAAAAAAGTTAGTTTCTTGAGGCCTTGTGTTGATTAAAGTGAAATTAACATCATAAACAATTGTTACCCTCTGCCATTGATTCTACTAAATAAGAACTTTGAGATGCACATAATTTATCTTTCATTAGACTAGTTGATGAATGGAAACAAGGTTTAGCTCATGCTATGGATATTGGTATCTGTTTTTTTTTTTTTTTTTTTTTTTTTTTTTCACTCTACAATGTTTCTGAAACTTACCATTATTGTATCAATGATGTTTTCAAAAACTAAATCAACAGTGATGAAAAGCATGTTTGCAATTGACATTGTATTATTATTATTATTATTATTATTATTATTTTATTTATTTTTAGTTATCATGCTCTAAACAAAGCTATACTTTTCTAAAATCTGGGTCCAGTCTCTTGAAGGCAGCTTTTTAGGTTTCTGCTGGCTGTAAAAAAAAAAAAAAAAAAACACAGGAGAAGGCATCTATGAAGACTGGCGTACTTGTACGCTGGTCTTACATAAGGCCCTGTGTGCCTCTTAGTGAATCGGGCCTGACCTAAGCAGGTTTAGATTTCCGCCATGATTTACACCTGCAAATAAATCATGACAAATCAGGTGTGGGAGGAGTCCACATCTCCTCCCCACCTTACCGCACCCCCTGCCCATCAATTTGGTGAATGGGGGATTTGACAGGTGTACAACAGGGAGAAGGGGCACAGGGGAGGCAAGACTGATAAATGTCTCCCCTGTACAGAGTGTAATGGCTCAATGACTCCAACAATCAAACTCACTGTTTTCCAGATGATCTGAAATACACAGAACTTCCTGTTTTTAGACAGTTTTTTTTTTTTTTTTTTTTGGGAGGGGGGATAGTCTAAACACAGGAAATGTGTTTTCCATGATAACTTAAAAAAATATGTGAATTGCTTTCTTTCACATCTTTTGTTGATTTAGATTTTGAAAGTTATAATGACAGATATACTTCAAGATTTAGATGCTTGTGGTCATATGTCTTGATGATATATTAATCTCCTATTCTTTACAAGAATATCAGAATCATAAGAAAACTGTGTTGGAGTGTTAAAAATCACATCAACACTATATTAAATTGGAGACATGTGAATTCTATCAAACAAAAATACATTACTTAAGGTCCATTTACACAGAAAGATTATCTGACGAAATATCTGCCAAAGATTTGATGCCAAAGCCAGGAGCAGACTATAAACAGAGATCAGGTTATAAAGGAAGACCTTAGATTTCTCCTCTTTTCAGATCCATTCCTGGCATTGGCTTTAAATCTTTGGCAGATAATCTGTCAGATAATCTTTCTGTGTAAATGGACCCTTAGGTTTTACTATTTCACTTCTGGGGTATAGACTCAAGCAACATTCAAGTGCTTAGAACTTGACCAACATTTAAGAATATTAAGAGTTTTTCAGGTACAGTAGCACCTTATAAACAATGAACAAAGAACCCTGTTTGCCATCTTGTGGCGCTGTCAGCAATTTTAGGTTTCCTATCAAAGAAATGTATCCATGTCAGATTTTAGCTATATCTAGCTATTAGGGATGGTCCGCACCCGCCCAGGTTCGGGTTCGGCTGAACCCAAACGCTCGGCATTGGATTCCCGCTGTCTGCACGCTCCGTGCAGCGGGTGGATACAGCGGGAGGACCGCCTGGAAAACTGGGATACAGCATATGGCTATGGCTGTATCCAAGTTTTCCAGGCGTTCCTCCCGCTGGATCCGCCCGCTGCACGGAGCGGGCAGACAGCGGTAATCTTTGCGGAGGGTTCCGATTCGTACGAACCCCGTCCGAACCAGGTTCGGACCATCCCTACTAGCTATTGGTGGAACTTCTGTTTAAGAAACCATTTACCTCTCTTTATTTCCGTTGACAGATTCCAGAACTTGTTATCCCCGGTTGGTCATTTTACAGCATAGCAGCCTTCAGTTCTTCAATAGTACCCCAATTACATAAGTGAGTAAAGTCAGATAAAAAGTGAGTCAATGTCTTCAGAGGTTTTATCCACACATCAATATTTTTTACCACAATTGTTTATGCCATGTGATCCCAGCAAAGTGGAATTACACTGAACGATTAGCGAACAGTTAATAATGATTTTGGTCTCAGTGCAAAATCAATGTTCCGCGATTTCTCATTGGTCGTTGGAGCATTGCCTGCATTTACACTAGCGGTTACCTTTAAATTCAAATGATTATTTGCACGATAATCGTCCTGTGTAATAGGGCCCTTACTCATAGCACAGGAAGACAACAGTGGAGTTAATGTAGTACATTTTTCAATACAGTATAGGAAGATTGAGTACAGTATTTGCAAAACAGGTGAATAGCAGTACAGAATATTTAGCACAGGATGGAGCAGTGCAGTACATGTACAGATACAGTGCATTACATTTAGTACAGGTACAGTACTGTGCAGTTCACATAGTACATATAGAGTGCAGTACAGCCAGGACCTGCCATGAGGCAAGATGACCAGGTGGTAGATTCTCAGGTCCCTGTGGGGGCAATAACTTCTGCTCATTTTAGTTAAATTCATACTGAGGTTAACTAATAACCCCACAAAACCCCAAGTACCATTCGTCTGTTCATCTGAAGATCTTCTCGGTCATCGGTTCCACAATGTGCCCATTGCCTTGATTTGGCTAAAAAATTATCTTTATTTATTCGTAGTTCATCATTAGCAGATTGCTTATGCCCTATAGTGTCCATAGCTATCTCCTTATGACAATGAGGCAACCTACTTGCTGGGGGCATGACAGAAAGGAGGAGGATGGAGAGAAGAATAGAGAGGTGTAGCAGGCCTAGGGCATGGATGCCCTAGGCCACACCTCATTGACTCGGTTGATGCGGAAGAAAGATCAGTTTTTAGCCGGACCTTGACAATGGGGCGCATTGTGGGAGAGACAACCACAGTTTGGGAGAGAAGGAAGTGATTAGCTGACTACAATATCGCTTTCAAGTGTGCGCCTGCATCCGAATTCTCTACTGCACACAACGGAGTATGTGGCCGGAGCCACACTCTCCATTTCATGCACTGACAGGTTCTCTGTGGCCACTATTCAATGGCCATGATTAATACTGAACTTATGTTGTGTGAACATAGCCTGAATAACATAAAGCTCCTTCAGCCTCCAAGCCCTCCAGACAACACCCATGACCCGACCATACACACAACTACCCCCAGCCATTCACACAACTACCCCCGCCAAACACACAACTACCTTACCCCTCAGCCATACACACAACTACCCTACTCCCCCGGCCATACATGCAACTACCCCTCCACCATTCACACATCTACAACAATCAACCCCCCTGGCCATACACACAACTACCCCCAGATCCATTCACCAAACTACCCCCCAGCCATACACACAACTACCATCCCCAGCCCTCCACACAACTACCACACCCAGCTCCCCAAACTCAGACACTCAGACAGACACACACACACACACACACACACACGACAGAGCTATGTACACACAAACACAGACACATGACAGACCTATGTACACACACACAGACACATGACAGAGCTATGTACACACACACACACACGACAGAGCTATGTACACACACATGACAGAGCTATGTACACACACACACATGACAGAGCTATGTACACACACACAGACAAATGACAGAGCTATGTACACACACAGACACATGACAGAGCTATGTACACACACACATACACACACACACACACACACACGCCAGAGCTATGTACACACACACACACACACACACACACACACACATGACAGAGCTATGTACACACACACACACACACACATGACAGAGCTATGTACACACACAGACACATGACAGACCTATGTACACACACACACGACAGAGCTATGTACACACACAGAGACACATGACAGAGCTATGTACACACACAAACACGGCAGAGCTATGTACACAAACACAGAGGCACATGACAGACCTATGTACACAAACACACACACACACACACGACAGAGCTATGTACACACACAGAGACACATGACATACCTATGTACACACACACACACACACACACATGACAGAGCTATGTACACACACACACACACACAGACACATGACAGAGCTATGTACACACACACACACACACACACAGACACATGACAGAGCTATGTACACACTAGGGCTCCTCATCACACACTATGGCAGCCTCCTCAGTGTATACAGGGCTCCTCATCACACACTATGGCAGCCTCCAGTGTATTCAGGGCTCCTCATCACACACTATGGCAGCCTCCTCAGTGTATACAGGGCTCCTCATCACACACTATGGCAGCCTTCTCAGTGTATAAAGGGCTCCTCATCACACACTATGGCAGCCTCCAGTGTATACAGGGCTCCTCATCACACACTATGGCAGCCCCCTCAGTGTATACAGGGCTCCTCATCACACACTATGGCAGCCTCCAGTGTATACAGGACTCCTCATCACACACTATGGCAGCCTCCAGTGTATACAGGGCTCCTCATCACACACTATAGCTGCCACCTCAGTGTATACAGTGCTCCTCTTCACACACTATGGCAGCCTTCTCAGTGTATAAAGGGCTCCTCATCACACACTATGGCAGCCTCCAGTGTATACAGGGCTCCTCATCACACACTATGACAGCCTCCAGTGTATACAGGGCTCCTCATCACACACTATGGCAGCCTCCAGTGTATACAGGGCTCCTCATCACACACTATGGCAGCCTCCTCAGTGTATACAGGGCTCCTCATCACACACACTATGGCAGCCTTCAGTGTATACAGGGCTCCTCATCACACACTATGGCAGCCTCCAGTGTATACAGGGCTCCTCATCACAGACACTATGGCAGCCTCCAGTGTATACAGGGCTCCTCATCACACACTATGGCAGCCTCCAGTGTATACAGGGCTCCTCATCACACACTATGGCAGCCTCCAGTGTATACAGGGCTCCTCATCACACACTATGGCAGCCTCCTCAGTGTATACAGGGCTCCTCATCACACACTATGGCAGCCTCCGTCCAGTGTATACAGGACTCCTCATCACACACTATGGCTGCCCCCTCAGTGTATACAGGGCTCCTCATCACACACTATGGCAGCCTTCTCAGTGTATACAGGGCTCCTCATCACACACTATGGCTGCCCCCTCAGTGTATACAGGGCTCCTCATCACACACTATAGCTGCCCCCTCAGTGTATACAGGGCTCCTCATCACACACTATGGCAGCCTCCAGTGTATACAGGGCTCCTCATCACACACTATGGCTGCCCCCTCAGTGTATACAGGGCTCCTCATCACACACTATGGCAGCCTCCAGTGTATACAGGGCTCCTCATCACACACTATGGCAGCCCCCTCAGTGTATACAGGGCTCCTCATCACACACTATGGCAGCCTCCAGTGTATACAGTTCTCCTCATCACATACACTATGGCAGCCCCCTCAGTGTATACAGGGCTCCTCATCACACACTATGGCAGCCTCCTCAGTGTATACAGGACTCCTCATCACACACTATGGCTGCCCCCTCAGTGTATACAGGTCTCCTCATCACACACTATGGCAGCCTCCAGTGTATACAGGGCTCCTCATCACACACTATGGCAGCCTCCTCAGTGTATACAGGGCTCCTCATCACACACACTATGGCAGCCCCCTCAGTGTATACAGGGCTCCTCATCACACACTATGGCAGCCTCCAGTGTATACAGGACTCCTCATCACACACTATGGCTGCCCCCTCAGTGTATACAGGGCTCCTCATCACACACTATGGCAGCCTTCTCAGTGTATACAGGGCTCCTCATCACACACTATGGCAGCCTGCAGTGTATACAGGGCTCCTCATCACACACTATGGCAGCCTCCTCAGTGTATACAGGGCTCCTCATCACACACTATGGCAGCCTCCAGTGTATACAGGGCTCCTCATCACACACTATGGCAGCCCCCTCAGTGTATACAGGGCTCCTCATCACACACTATGGCAGCCTCCAGTGTATACAGGGCTCCTCATCACACACTATGGCAGCCTCCTCAGTGTATACAGGGCTCCTCATCACACACACTATGGCAGCCCCCTCAGTGTATACAGGGCTCCTCATCACACACTATGGCAGCCTCCAGTGTATACAGGACTCCTCATCACACACTATGGCTGCCCCCTCAGTGTATACAGGGCTCCTCATCACACACTATGGCAGCCTCCAGTGTATACAGGGCTCCTCATCACACACTATGGCAGCCCCCTCAGTGTATACAGGGCTCCTCATCACACACTATGGCAGCCCCCTCAGTGTATACAGGGCTCCTCATCACACACTATGGCTGCCCCCTCAGTGTATACAGGGCTCCTCATCACACACTATAGTAGCCTCCTCAGTGTATGCAGGGCTCCTCATCACACACTATGGCAGCCTCCTCAGTGTATACAGGGCTCCTCATCACACACTATGGCAGCCTCCAGTGTATACAGGGCTCCTCATCATACACTATGGCAGCCTCCTCAGTGTATACAGGGCTCCTCATCACACACTATGGCAGCCCCCTCCAGTGTATACAGGGCTCCTCATCACACACTATTGCAGCCTCCTCAGTGTATACAGGGCTCCTCATCACACACAATGGCAGCCCTTCTCCTCTCCTCAGTGCTGGTGATTGTGTCCTGTACCAGCAGCATCACGGCTCTCACCTGCCTGTTCCCGGAAGGGGCCGTGTCTCCTGCAGCACTTCCCGTGTGTCTGCCCTCCCCCCTGTCTCTCTCACCTTCTGTCTGTGCCTCCTCCTCGGTCCCAGTTCTCCCTCTGTCCGTGCTTCTCTCTCAGCTTTCTTCACCCCTGCATTATGGAAGAGGCAGGTGGCCAGCTGGGGGGGGGGGGGGGGGGGGGGCGGCCCCGGCAGACAGGCAGCACATTTAACTTCCATTTCTAAGTTAGATGTGCAGTGCAGCTGTCTGCCAGAGCGCCCCCTAGCTGGCCGGGAGTGAGGCGCCCTGTGAAAGCGCACAGGTCGCACACCCCAAAGGCCGGCCCTGCTGCTATTGTCTTATATTGATTCTATCTATCTACTGGTGTCACTTGCTCTTCTAAGGTTCCTTTTACACATGGCAAAATGCGTCTCATGCATCATATATGGCAGCCAAGGATCCCCAATCAGCAATATCAGTGCCTGCTCACAGTGACTTTAGAAGGCACAATCAATTGGGATACATTGATTGTGCTTTCATTTAGGTACAGTTATCACCCCCATATCTCTTATTTACACAGCAGCTCTGTATGGTACTGTAGAGAAATGTTACAAGGCTACTGATTAGTGCAAGAACGTCTACAATAAAGGACGGACATTATACATGGTGGGTACCATATCCTAATAATAGCCTGTACCCAATCTTAAAAAGGGAGGTCGAAGATAGATAGATAGATAGATAGATAGATAGATAGATAGATAGATAGATAGATAGATATGGAAACCATTATCAGTGTTTAGCCATAGAGGCATAGTCTATCATCCAGAGCTGGATTGATCTTTGGGCACAGTAGGCCTTTGCCTGTAGGAGGAAAGTTTTGAGAGATGGTTCTTTTACAGCACAGTATGCATATCAAAGTCATTTTCTTTCACTGGCAAAGAAAAATGAACTTGTACTAGGTTTTACTGAGGTGTGATGAATTGTGTAAGGCAGAAACTCTATATTTTGATCTCTAAATCAACTTCAAAGTAACAGAATGTTCAATGTGAAAACTAAAAATGTGGATGGTGTAAGGCTTGGAGTGCCTGATAATATATCCCCATCAAAGCCAACACAGAACTAAATTTAAGGAATGGTGGAACCTTATTATGAGCTGAAAAGGTTGATATATGAGGGTTATATGAGTTGTGGGATTCATGTTGAGGACGTTTAGGGATTTAATATTTTTACCAGAAGTGCCAAAGTGCATATTACATGAATACTATGTAGTAATAATTGTATTTTGTACTAAGATTTTTTTTTTTTTTTTTTTTTTTTTTTACAAATTAATGGATTTAAATTCACTGTTGCCTTACAGCTTTTGGTTTATGGGGTCAAAACCAATAAAGGACAAGATCTGCAAAGAGTTTGTATGTGCTTCCAATGTTTACTATGCTCTATTTGCTCTGGATTCTTTGGCTTGCTCTCATACTTTATAAATCTTAGCTTCCCATTAAAATGGCTCAGTGTGTATCTGAGATATGGACATTGGATTGCGTGCTCCAATGGGGAAAGGAGCTAATGATGAGTGATGACAGTTCTGCACAGTGTACTAGATTTCAGTGTATTTTGACCCAGCAGTAAGTAAGGTAAATTTATTGGCTAAAAATACAGAAGTACATACCCAAGTCATGAGTGGAAAAGAAGTGCATGTACAGCTTAAAGACAAGATTGTGTGGAGGCATAGATTTGGAGAAAGGTAGAAAAAATGCTGCTGCACTTAAAGATCCCAAGAGTACAATGGCTTCCAAAATTCTTAAATGGACATGGCTTGGAGCACCCAGGACTATTGGTCGAGATGACCAAGAACCCAATGGTTTCTCTGGTTGAGCTTCAAAGATCCTATGTGCAGCAGGGGAAAACTTCTAGAAGATCAACCATCAGTGCAGCATACCAACAATGAAAATAATATTATAACACAGCACCAGCATGGGTTTATTAGATATCATCATTAGCATTTTATATTGTGACACATGAAAGGTTGGTCTATAAAATGAGGATGCTGGGACTAGGAGAAGCTATTTGTAAATGGATAAGTAACTGGTTTTGTGATAGAAAACAGAGCGTTGTCCTTAATTGAACATACTCAGATTGGGTCACAGTTACCAGTACTAGGGTATTAGGGTACCGCAAGGCTCAGTATTGGGAACCCTTCTTTTTAATATATTTATTAATGACCTTGTAGAGGGGCTACAGAGTAGAATCTACATATTTGCAGATGATCCTAAACTGGGTAAAGCAATTACCACAGAAGAGGATAATATAATATTACGGAGGGATTTGGAAAAACTGAAGGCTTGGACAGATAAATAGTAAATGAAGTTTATTGTGGATAAATGCAAGTTTAAGTACTTGGGCCATAGAAAAAAAGACATCTTAGGGGTAGTCTGATCAGATCAGGAAAGTAAAAAGATCTTTGTAGTGATGTTTTTACACTTAGGTCTATAACCATGACAAGGGTACATCCTCTATGTCTAGAGGAAAGGTTTCATCAACAACATAGATGCAGATTCTTTACTGTAAGAGCCGTGAAATATGCCACATGATGTTGGCATGGATGGTTCATTAAATAGGTTCAAGGGAGGCCTGGATGCTTTTCTTTAAAAAAAAAAAATAATAATAATATTACATATTATGGGCACTAGATTTCTGGTGATACGTTGTTCCGGGGTTTATTCTGATTGCCATTTTGAAATTGAGAAGGCATTTTTCTCCCTATGCTGGGGCAATTGCCATCTGCCTCATAATGTTTTTTTCCTTCATCTGGATCAACACAGAAGGGTTTCTGCAGGTTGTACTCTGTAGGATGGACTCTTGTCTTATTTCAACCTTATCAACCTCTGGTACTACTAGGCTATTGATGTTTGGTTTTTACTTGGCTAGTTATGGAATACAGGGGGATCCTGCAATATATTATATATATATATATATATATATATAATTTTTTTTTTTTTTTTTTTCCTCCCTCCTCACTATTTTTTATAACCAACCAGGTAAAAGCAGCAGTAGCCGAGTAATACCAGAGTGGGAGGTTGCCATTTTCTTTGGCCTTCCGCAGCCTAATAATATTTACCTGCCACCATCCAGTCCAGGAGTGTCATTCTTTGATGCTCTGAGACTATTGGTACCCGCATCTTCCCAGTACCCATGTGGTGGTGGGTACTGGGGTAATAATGTGAGCATTAGTGTTAGCCATTTTACCAGCTAACACTAGGCCCCTTACTTAGTAATGGATTACATCTGTAAATAAAAATACTTCCACACCCCTCATTTACCAATTTATTGAACATTAAAAGCCACTGATCATCGACATAGTCCAAACGAATCTGACATAATCCTTTGCATACAGGTATCTGAAAAATAAAAATGTGCCCACACAAGCAATTTAGGGGTTAACAGGGGTTAACAAGTGAACAGAGGGACAAGACACTAAACAAAGACACTATGGGGGAAATTTATCATACATGGTATAAGGTGAAACTGGCTCAGTTGCCCCTAGCAACCAATCAGCTTCCACCTTTCATTCCTTACAGACTTTTTGGAAAATGAAAGGTGCAATCTGATTGGTTGCTAGGGGCAACTGGGCCAGTTTCACTCTACACCATGTTTGATAAATCTCCCCCTATGTGATCATCTCTCTGTGATTATCTTACTCTCATCTGGGAGACACTTCCTTTCACCACTTACACCACTCAGGGCTCAACCCCCTGTTACTAGGATACCCGACGCTCACTTTTTCCAGCAGCTTGCAGGAAGCTGCTGCTGCTGCACAGGACTTGAATACTTGACTGTTAGTACTATAAACATTTACCTATTTATGTTTTAAAACACCTTTTCCTGCCTGTTTATGAATGAATGCATGTCTAATACCTTATGCTCTATAATGTAAACCACATTCTTTGAGACCTTTTTCCTTCTCTCCACTACTTTTAATGTAAGCTGAAGTAGGCCTGCTCAAGGTACGTCAGAGAAATGTCGCAAAATTTTGTGCAGCTATGCAGTTGCACAAAATGTAGCGACTTTTTCACGCAAAAAAACATTGTCTAAATGGTTGATAAATCTCTCCCTATGTGTCTATTTGATTGCTGCTCTAGAACTGTTCAGTAAAGTTTAAAGTGGTTTGATGGAATCCTAGGGTCAGAAGTAATTTGCAGCAATGAAACAGCTCATTGAAAAAGAATGAGTGTGGTACACAAGGAACCACTCTGCCACATGGCAGACACTATTAACCACTTAGACCCAAGGTGTGGAAAGCTTCCATGTCAACCTATACTTCCATTATCAGCTGCATCTGCAGGTATGCTTTATTAATTCTTTTTTTTTTTTTTTTTTTGTAAAAGGTGGTAACAATAAACTAACTTAGAGGCCGTAAAAAAGCTATTTAGATCACACAATAATTAAAAAGAAAAAATACAGTAAAGTAAAAATGTAAAAATAAATAAGATCATATGTTAGGTTAGAAAAAGTACATCCACTTTTTATGTAACTCTCAGAAAAGTCATTTTATTATCACCTTTTTCCTTGCCTAATCTACTGAGAAAGTAATAAATTCTGGAAATATACATTAGCTTTGAAAGAAACAGTTGAAAGTCCCACGACTGTTCTGTTTCTAAAATGGTGACCTTGTTTGTTAACATCTTAGAGGTGAATCTCTGGAGTACTTCAAAATGAAACATAATCCAACAATCCTCTTGCCCCCTGAGCTACTTGGACCTGTCACTCAAAGTGGATAGAAGATCATGTCAGTAAGGTGCAAGGAAAATGTAGACACTATTGCAACCTACTGAGCATATGTAATTAGCGCATGTTAGATCTTACTGCACAAATACATTTTCACCTCACCTTTATTGTAAGAAACTGTAAATTATCTATCATAAATCTACATCATATATGTATCATACATTTACAATATGACTTATACATGAATGACACATTGACGTATGATTCTTATTAACATTTAATGATTTTTAATAATGCATATTGTGTCCAGTGAATGAAATGAATTTGAATTAAAATAAAATACAGTAATGTTTGCCCTAAAGTTTATATATTCCTGTTACACAACACATTTGGGCAGCATTTAATAATCTTTAACTCAGTGGTAGAAATTATTAAAGTGATTTGGTACCAACATTCTGCCCCTCTCCCCCCCCCCCACCAAAAAAAAGCTGCTTTTAATCCAAGATCTGTCCAGGGGTCCATTTGGCAGGTAATGTAGTTATTGTCCTAAATAACAACTTTTAAACTTGCAGCACTGTGTCATACTGGTGTGGCCTGGAGTGTCTATGCCCTAGGCCTGCAATGCTTCTCCTTTCATTCTCCCCGCCCCCCTCATCATTAGGAATGCCCCTGGCAGGATTTACCCTATTTGTCACTTGTCTAAAGACTGCACATGGGCGTAAATGATCCAACACATGTGTACTGCTTAGATAAGTCACGAATAGAAGAAATCATCCTAGGGGCATTCCTAATGATGAAGAGGGTGGAGAGGAGAGACATAGAGGTGATGAAGGCCTAGGGCACAGGCACTCTAGGCCACACCAGTTTAACACAGGGCTCTTAGTTTAAAAGTTGTTATTTAGGACAATGACTGCATCAAATGCCGAATGGACCCCAGGACACAGCCTGGATTAAAAGCAGCTATCTGATGGTACAAGTGGTTTGTGGAGGCAGATGGTGGGTACCGAGACACTTTAAAGGAGAATTCTGGGCTGCGATAATTTTTGGCAGAGTGACGGGAAGGGAGAGGATGAAAGAAGTAACATGCGCTTACCTTTCCCGCTCCAGCACTGATGCTGTTATCCCACAGCTACTGTCCCTGCCACTTCCTGATAAGAGAGGGGACCTGGGACGTGATGTACCAGGCCCGCTCATTCAGTAAGCAGCAGTAGCAGGGTCCCGCCTCAGATGCTGATTGGCTGAGCACCAAGCTGGGCGCATGAGACCAGGGGTCTACAGTTACAGTATAGCGATTACAACTCTCTCCCATCACAAGCTAGGGACCAGTAGTGCACATAGAAGAGGATTGCCACCTACAATAAAAGGGTCTATTGTTTGCTTAGCATAGTGAAAAATCTTAATTACTCTTTGTGCTGCTCCTACTCTTACTGGATGGTTTTATTCCATAATATCATGCTTGTACCCCTGCTCACCCACTGTATAAATGGGAAGATCGCTCTTTCTTTGCATCTGTATGGAGCTGACTTTATGTGTCTCAAAGAGACACCTACTGAAAGTGACTTCAGATTCGTACAATAGATGCTGTGGGAATGAAACAATCCCAGTGTGTGTGACATGGGCAAGCAGCAAGATCAAGGCGCTGTATTCTGGAAATAAAGCCTCTAAGTAAGGGCAGAAGCAACATAGTGGGTTTTACAGTATCATGTTACTGATGGGGAGTAATAGTGTTTCCCCGTAGTGGCACTTTAGGTATATGCATATATATATATATATATATATATATATATATACACACATCTCAATATTTATTACCTTTACATATATATCAGAATTTGTTGTCATATGTATATCATGAATGACAAATCTGGAAATAACAATCCATAAAATCTAGTTGCTGTAAGGAATTAAACTGTCAATGTCAAGACAATTTGGAGTCATAATTTCAGAGAAATGAAATAAGGATTCTGTAGGGGACCTCTTGTTCATTTATTTTCTCTGTCAGTCTCAGGAGTAATTGTATTTCTAATTAATGGGAGGATTTCGGGTGTGAAATGTACTCACTTTCACTCTTTACAGGAAAATCATTTTGGATGGAGCATGAAGTCAATGCAATTGAGTATTATTTCTGAAAATAATGTGTTCTGAAACAGAGATTCCGGTAATGTTCTGTATCCAACCAGAAATATAGTGTGTTGTGTGGTGGAACAAAACTTTGATGCCCCCCTCCCCACCGCCATGTTGCTCCTGTACTTAATTAGCTCCAAATGAAAGCTGAAAGAAATCTGCTATGCCGTAATTGTTTAATTTATTTTGATTTTTCACAGATATTATTTAGTAATGACTCATTTCCATAGTATGCCTGCAGCAGAAAAAGAGAGAACTTTGAGATTAGACCTTTCTTAATCATGTCTTGTATCAGTTTAAAACATCAAAGCATGCGTCCAGGAATCTTGCAGCGACTTCCTGCTGAAATGCTCTAGGCCCTCATCAACGTGCTTCATAAGCAATTGACTGCTCCTCTGCTCAGCAGTTTAAAAGTACGGTGGCATGAAATAGTTAAAAATTGTCACGTAACCTGTAATTAAAATGAACCGATTACTTGTTATTACTAAAATACAGCTGCTTGAAAGAATAGAACAAATGAAAGGAGTTAAAGGGTACATATGCAACTGAAAAGAAGTTAGAAGTGACTTCAGTTTTTTTAATTAACATCATTTGGCACTCATTGGGCAATGTATGTTTTATTGATGTAATTGGGACTACACAACATAGACGACTGTGGCACATTTGTTTCAGAGTGGTTTCTTTTTATGTAAGGAAAACGTGTGACATGTAACATACATGTGTTTGCCATGTGGAAAACATGAAAGGCAGGGTGTGTCACAGTCCCATTGAATGGGACACCTTTTGTACCTCATACAGTAATAGTGCCACATACACTGTAAGACTATGTTCACACAAGGCATGACGCCATCTGTTGCATAGCAATGGACAGCGTAATACTGCAGGCCTCCAGGTGGTGTTTGGCATGTATTTGCAGCAAATACTGCAGGATAAGCAGGATAACCTTCCCTAAAACTTTCCACTGAGATGGTTTACCTGGTTTCCTATTATGGGATCTGTTTTGATATACAGAATATATAGTACAGCACTCAGTTATTTATCACATATACCTGTGAATACAGCCTAAGAAACATGCATTTAAAAGACATGGAAACAGCAGAGGGAGAAAACATGCCTGGATGCATATAAGACTCCCAGGCTGCTGTAATAAAAGTAGCAAAATAAAGAAAAAACTTGGTGGCCAAAGACCATACTCACTTTTTGAATATGCACCCAAAAGTTTGCATAATCAGGGATTAGCGCCCAATTTATCATTTGCGACTTTTAAAAATTCTCAAAAACAGGCGCAGGCTTACGTCTGGTCAGTACCAGGTGAATAAGACTGTGCAATTTTTTCATATTTGCTCCTTTTTTGCGCCATTTTAATTAAATACATTTACTATGGCAGTGCTACATTTTAATGAATCAGTCACAAGATATTGGAACAAAATACAAACCAATCCCCAGTAGAATAGTTGCACACATTAGACTCCCTAACCCTTTCAAGACAGAGCCCTTTGATGCACGAAAGTCCGGGTCAAATTAATGCAATGTTCCTTCCCGCTTTCTAAGAGCCATAGCGCTTTTACTTTTCCACCTACAGGGCTGGTTGGGGTGTCATTTTTTGCGCTATGATCTCTAGTTTTTATTAATATCATATTGTTGTAGCAGAAATTTTTTTATTGCTCTTTAAGAATTTTTTGATGAAATATAATTTAATAAAATCAGCAATCCTGGTGCGTTTTTGTTTGTTTCCGTTTACGCCGTTCACCGTGCAGGAAAAATAATGTTATATTTTAATAGATCAGACAATTCCGCACGCTAAGATATGTAACATGTTTATTTATTTATATTTATATTTTTATAATGGGCAACAGGGTATTTTAAACTTTTTTTTGGGAGGGGGTTTATAAGGTTTTTTTTAATACTTTAAAAAACTTTATTTATTACACTTTTTTCTAAAACACTTTTAACACTGTAATATATACAATCATTAGATTGCATGTTCTGATCTATGCTATGCCATAGCATAGCATAGATCAGTGTTATCTGTGATCTATGTATAGAGCCTGCCTGAGAGCGGACTCTACACATAGATTGCGGATCCAACTTATTGACAGATGCTTGATCTGCCACTGTGTACCTTAAACGCCGTGATCGCTGTAGATCACGGTGTTTAAGGAGTTAATGAGAGTCCGCTGCGGGATCTCAGCTGATTCTCATTACCTGCGACCCCGGAAACAGATGAGAGTGGGATCGCTATCCCTGCAGCGCTCCAGCTCTCATCAATAACCCCGTCAGTAACAGGAACGTATATATACATTCCTACTGCACGGGGTATGTGCAGTAGGAACGTATATATACATGTTACTGACTCGAAGGGGTTAATAAATGTCCCCCAACGTGTATAAACCAATGTCAAAGATATGTCAATTAAAGGCAGTGAATCCCCATAGCGCTGTTGCAGAGTACAAGCTGCTCAGTGCTATGTATTGTAGATTGGGAAGGCAGGGAGGCTGTCGAACAGAAACCGGCTAAGGCTATGTTCACACAACTTTTTTTTCAGCTCCGTTTAAAATGACATCTGTTATATTGAGGCTAAAATAACGGACGTTATTTAGCTGTCTGGCCTACCCTTAGTGCAATGACTGGTGTTTGTACATTATTTTAGTTTGGGGTTACTAATTGGTCTTTGGGTGCGGCTTAATTGAAAATTCTATTGAATTTAATAGTTAAAATTAAGAAAGAATAGTGGAATAAGAATGTCTGAAAATATTGATCATGTTCATTATTTTGACGTCCTCAGCAAAAATGCCCGTTATTCAATACACTGTGTGCATTGGACGTCCGTCTTCTCATTGACTTCAATGCATTGCCATTGCAGTCAGTTAAAACGCGGCAAAAACGGATGGTTTTTAAAATATGAAAATCGGCCGCCTTTTCAATATTTTTGACGTTGTGTGAACATAGCCTAACACAGGACATTCTATAGTGGTAAATAATTGGCTGCAAGTCAGCTTAAAATAGATTTCCCTTGTGCTAAAATGCTGGGCTTTTTATTATATAAGAGCATAGGCAAAAGTAAGAATTCTTTGATACCGATTGGCCTGTAGCCTAGAGTAGTGTATTAACATGAAGATGCTCACCTATCCATGGCTGTGAGCAACACTAATAGATTTTTTTTTTTATACTTGCTATCTTCATATTTGAAAGTGACTCCTCAGTAAAGATGAGCGAACCGGTCGGCTTCTAATTCCCGCTGTCTGCCTGCTCCGTGGAGAGGGTGGATACAGCCTGAGACCCCCTAGAAAACTGGGATACAGCCTATGGCTATGGCTGTATCCCAGTTTTCCAGGCGGTCCTCAAGGTTGTATCCACCCTTTCCACGGTGCCGGCAGACAGCGGGAATCAGAAACCGATAGTTCAGGTTCATGCAAACCCGAACCTCGGCCGGTTCGCTGATCCCTACTACTCAGCACTAAAACATGAAAGTTCTCTACTAATTTTTTCTCTACTTTTATTGACAAAAAGGTCACACTTAGGCGTTTAAAAATATATAATACTTTTATTTAGAATAGGTCAATAAAGTTTGATCAGTTTTTGTCCAATGTCTCCTTCATCTTTCTAATTGAGATTTAAGATTGTCTTTATTTATTTTTTTTTTTTGCTTATTCTTTGTTATCTTTTTACTTTTATATATTAATTCATACATTTTAAGTACGTTTTTGTAATGATGAAAACATTTGTTTAACATATGGAAAAAGCTGCAGCTTCTGAAATTCACATGCAAAATACATAAATCACAAGTTTAAAAAAAAATCATCAGATTTGCTCCTTAAATGTTACTTTATTCATTATGATATCTGGTTCATAGGTTGACCCATTCCTTGCCAGAGAGTTTGGGAACAAATTGCAATTAAAGTATCTGATGGTTTTACTGACCTCATTAAAATGCAAATACAGAACAAGCTCAATTTATTTTACTGCTGTAATAATCTCAGTTTTCCCATAGAAATGGTAAGATTCAGTCATAATTTAAGCTTCCATTTAGATGTGGTTAACAAATGTCTACATATAGAAATATAAGATTTGTGCAAAGAATAAGAAATGCAAACTTTTATTCCTTTTGAACACAGCCCTTAACACCTATCAAAAGAACACCAGTTTTACTCTGTCTGTTGAGGGTCTTTACAACATATTGCCATGTAAACATGGTGCTGTAGAACAGAGGTGGGGAACATCCAGCGGGCCAGATCTGGCCCCCAAGGTTCTCCAATCCGGCCCCTGGTCCACTAGCTACGACTTAAGTGTGCCTACTCACTTCTTTAGCATGCTCCTTAGCAGTCAGGGAGCGTGGTGTGGAGGTGGGCAGGCACACCGCTGTTGTCCCATACCGTCGGGCTGCGTTGCCCAGAAGTCCCTCCTGATTGGTGCATATGCACGCATCCGCCTTCACACACAGCCTCTGCTCCAACAGCAACAGAGCAAGTTATGTAGTTATAGGTCCACAGGGGAAGCATGGAGGAACTGTACTGGTTGGGGGGCTGTCAGGAGTGGGATTGCTGAGTATGTGGCAAGGTGTGGCAACATAAGTAAGGAGCCAAACGTGTGGCAGCATTAGTTAGGGGCCCAGCGTGTGGCAGCATTAGTCAGGGGCCCGGTGTGTGGCAGCATTAGGGGTATGGTGTGTGGCAGCATTACTCTGTGCCCCTGACTGTAATGTTCCCATATGCTGTGCTCCTTACTGTAAAGCTGCCAGATGTCATGTCCCTGACTGTACTGCTGCCACATGTCGTGCCCCTGACTGTAATGTTGCCATACGCCGTGCCCCTGACTGTAATGCTGCTGCACGCCATGCACTTGAATATAATGCCACATGTGAGCAGTTCTTTTCAAAGCTTACAACTGCAAAGAGTCGACTGCCTACTACACTGACTGACGCAAGAATAGAAAACCAGTTGCGAGTAGAAACATTATAACTAGCATTATAACTAGCAGCCCACGTAAAATGCATCTCCAAAGGAAAATAGTTCCAGCCATAACATTAATGGTAAGTCGATTTACATTTTTTATAAAGTTGGTAATTTTTTATGCCCTCGAACCATTTTGTAAATTTCCAAATGGCCCTCAACAGGAAAAATGTTCCCCACCCCCTGCTGGACAAACCAGGGGATTGTGCAGCAGTGGGTCATGTGCCCCCTCTATCAAAGATGAGCAGACACCCAGTTTAATCCCTTTAGGGCCAAACAAATTTTCCTTGCACTTTGGAAATCTATCTATCTATCTATCTATCTATCTATCTATCTATCTATCTATCTATCTATCTATCCATCCTGTTTGTACAATTACTGGACACTTTTCCAAATCTCTACAATACTTTTTTTGTTGTTGTTTTTTTCCCCCTTAATTTTTCTATATCATAAATCAGTTTTATAATGGGATTTCACCAGATTTATCTTATCATAAACCATGATGAATCGTGTACTAAAAATGCAAATTGATTTTTATTTTTTAATTAAATCACATATGGCATCTGACATTTTCTGAGATCACACATTTTAATTTGGAGCTTTGTTTTATTTAATCATCTGTGTGATTTTTTTTTCTTCAGCACATGTATTGATTGATTACTAAAATCCACTTCTTTCTTACATAAGTTCTACCATTTTTACAGTGTTTTTAAGAGTCACAAATGGAATATTTAAATGTATTTCTTAGTTTGTCTACTCATGTTTCTTAAACTCCCATACATTCTTATGAAGCAGATTGAGTCACAGTTTATTCTACTTAGAAATCATTTCTCATAATCAACAGTATATGTTATATAAGTTATGTAAAACTTTGTATTATATATTTTTTTTTTAACTGTCTTAAGCAGATTGTTTTAAAACTTATTTAATGTACACTGTCGGGAAAGGGTTATTTGGACATTTATCAAATATACACAGGATCTGCACCTATCTTGAAATCGAGGGTCTTCTGCTCCATTTAGCCTGGTTGGTCAGAAAAAGGAATTTCAGACAAGACAGCTGTTTAATGCAGTTTGAATAACTCATCCCATTCATACGTCCCAAAATGGGACAATTAGCATTGTTATAATATGTGCATGATTGCATGTTAAAGTGATATTATCACCCCCTTTCCCTTTAAAGAGATTTCAGAACCATTCTAAAAGGGGAACTCCGGGTAGAGGTAAAAAAAAAATATGCTGCAGAAGCATACAGCATTGCTTGCCTGTCTAACCCAGTTTTGAAACTACCAAAAATCCATTTGTTTTGGGGGTCATTGTTCTGTTTTGTGTGGCTGTACTTTCTGGTTGAGCAATTGTACACAGTACTACAAGTTCCAGAATGCAATGCTTTCCCTCAGCTGTTCATAACAGTCCCCCACCCTGCCCATTCCCCATTCAAATCTGTTGCAGAACATCTAGGCTGTGTTCACACATTGCAGTTTCATTGTGTTACTGAATTATTTGCAGTACTTTATCATTTCACACATTTCCACACGCACACACACACACACACGCACACATGTGCGCGCACACACACACAGCATACTGTAACTACCTGTAACGCTGATATTGGAATAAAGTAAAGAACTTTTTAATTTTTTTTTTCTTTTCATCTCCACGCACATATTATGATCAAGCATCTTTTATCTTTGAGGTTTTGCCCCACAATAGTTAATACGGTTGAAAAAAGACACATGTCCATCATAAGATGTGGTGGAACAGGAGATTCGCATCATGGATGTGCAGCCGACAAATCTGCGGCAACTGTGTGATGCCATCATGTCAATATGGACCAAAATCTCTGAGGAATGCTTCCAGCACCTGTTGTATCTATGCCATGAAGAATTGAGGCAGTTCTGAAGGCAAAAGGGGGTCCAACCCGTTACTAGCATGGTGTACCTAATAAAGTGGGCGGTGAGTGTACATTTATGTTATTTTGGTCTAAGAACTTATCTAGGCATTTTTTGAAGCCCTCTACTGTTTTTGCTGTGACCAGATCCTGGGGTAGACTTTTCCACATATCCATAGTTCTCATTGTAAAGAAGACTTGTTGCCTCTGGAGATTGAACCTTGTCCTTTAAGGGGGTTTTACCTGGAACATCTTTTCCCCATATTTCTTGTAGGGGCCATTTATATATTTAAATAAATTAATCATATCTCCCCTTAAACGTCTCTTCTCCAGACTAAACAAATTTAATTCTTTTAATCTCTCCTCATAACTAAGATGCTCCATTCCCCTTATTAGTTTAGTTGCCCGTCTTTGTACCCTCTTCAGCTCTAGAACATCCTTTCTATGAATCTGTGCCCAGAACTGAACAGCATACTCCAGATGAGGCCGCACCAAAGCTTTATAAAGCAGTAATATTATATTCCTATCCCGTGAGTCCATGCCTGTTTTAATGCATGACAATATACTGCTGGCCTTAAAAGCCGCTGACTGACATTGTGTGCTGTTCTATAGTCTAGTATCTACAAGTACACCCAGATCCTTCTCCATCAGCGACTCTCCCAGAGTAACTCCCCCCAGGACATATGATGCATGTGGGTTATTAGTACCCAGGTGCATAACTTTACATTCATCCACATTGAGCCTCATTTACCAAGTGGACGCCCAAACACTCAGTGAGTCTAAGTCATCCTGTAACATCTGCACATCTTCCGTAGACTGTACTGTACTACAAAGCTTGGTGTCATCTGCAAAGATAGAAACATTGCTGTTAATTCCATTCTCAATATCATTAATAAACAAGTTAAACAGAAGAGGGCCCAGTACTGACCCTTGGGGTACACCACTTATTAACGGGGACCATTCGGAGTAGGAATCATTAACTACCACTCTCTGGGTACAATTATTAAGCCAGCTTTCAATCTAGTTACAGACTAAACTTTCCAAACCAATAGACCTTAACTTACCCATCAGACGCCCATGAGGGACTGTGTCAAACGCTTTTGCACCCCCCCCCCCCTTCTAGGCTTCTACTCACCTCTTCATAAAAACATATTAGGTTGGTTTAACAGCTTCTATCCTTAGTAAAACCATGCTGGTTATCACTTATAATACTATTAGCCACCACATATTCCTGGATGTAGTCCCTTATAAGCCCCTCAAATAGTTTCCCCACAATGAACGTTAAGCTTACGGTCTATAGTCACCTGGGGAAGTCTTAGAGCCCTATTTGAAGATCGGCACTACATTTGCCTTACGCCAGTACCTTGGCACAATACCAGTCACCAAAGAATCACTGAAAATTTCATACAAGGGTAAATAAATTACAGAACTGAGTTCCCTAAGAACTCTGGGGTGTAATCCATCAGGCCCTGGAGCTTTGGTTACATTGAGTTTATTTAATTTAATTTATCTTATTTATCTATGGTAAGCCAGTTCAGTACATTACACGTGTCAGCAGCACTGGCCCCGCCCACCTGGCCACTGGCCCCACCCACCTCAGCTCCATCCTCTTGTTTTGTATATACAGAGCTGAAGAACCCATTAAGTAACTCTGCTTTCTCCTGATCCCCAGTTATTAACTTTGCATCACTATTTTTTAGAGGTCCTACATGCTCTGACCTTGGTATTTTTTGCATTTATATATTTGGAGAATTTTTGGGGTTTCTTTTGCTATTTATTGCCACCTGCCTTTCATTGTGAATTTTTGCTGCTTTTATTACCTTTTTACAGGTTTTGTTGACTTCTTTGTAATGATTAGAAGCTATAGCTGACCCTTCTGATTTGTATTTTTTGAATGCCCTTTGTCACTTATAGCCCTTCTAACCTTGGTTGTAAGCCATGTGGGATTTGATTTTAATCATTGATATTTGTTACCCATAGGAATATATTTGGTAGTACAGTTATTTAATGTGGATTTGAAGATTTCCCATTTATTAGCTGTATCAGTATGTGACAGCAGCCGCTCCCAGTCTATACCCTGAAGTTCAGCCCTTAACCCAGGAAAATTGTCCCTTTTAAAATTAAACATTTTTGCCCTCCCAACATGTCTTTGTTTTCTACACTTTAAAGTGACACTGTCACCCCTTATTTGCATTTTGACTGCTCTCCACAGGTGTAAAGGGTAAATGTTACAGCTTTCATTACTTATTTTATATTATGCCTCATCGTGCTTGTTCTGGTAAAAAGTCATTTTTATCACCTGTGGATTGGTATATGTGGGCGGGGCCTTGCACCCTATGTGCCACATCGCTCTGCCCCTAGCGCCACTTAGCCCCGTCCCATTTGGTATGTCATTGCCGCATAGGCCCCGTCCCCTCAGCTGAGGCTAAGTGGCACTAGGGGCGGAGCTATGTGGCACATAGGCCGCGTGGCCTCGCTCACATATACCAATCCACAGGTGATAAAAACAACTTTTTACCAGAACAAACACCATGAGATATATTATAAAATAAGTAATGAAAGCTGTAACATTTAGCCTTTATACATGCGGAAAGCAGTCAAAATGCAAATAGGGGGTGACAGTGTCACTTTAAGCTAAAAGTCACTATATTTTTGTCACTGTTCCCCAGGTGTTCTTTGACAGTGACATCCCCAACCAGCTCGGCATTGTTAGAAATCACCAGATCCAACAACGCATCACTTCTAGTGATGGCCCAGAAAATTATCCTGCAGTAGGTTAAGAAATTGTCTCTTCTTGTGGTTTTAGCTGAACCATGACCCCAATCTATATCTGGATAGTTAAAGTCACCCATTACCACTACCACTACCTCCCGGGCAGCCCACTCTATTTGTCTATGCAACTGACAATCTAACACCAAAGTAATGTTGGGGGGGTCTATAAATTATACCAAGAATATTTTTTTTTCACCGTTTACCTGCTTCTGTAGTTCTACCCACAATGATTCCACATCATCACAGTCATCACCCACTATTGCATCTTTTACACTCACTTTAATATAATTTCTGACAGACATACTCCTCCTAACATTCTGCCCACCCGGTCCCTTCTAAACAACGCAATTCCCTGAATATTGACAGCCCAGTCATGTGAGGACTCCAGCCATGTCTCAGTCACACCAACCACATCAATGGACTCCTCCAGAACCAAGGCCTCTAGCTCCTCCACCTTGCTGGCTAGACTTCTGGCATTAGTAACCATAGACTTTATATTCCCATCTAATTTAACCCCTTCATTATAAGAAATGGGTTTTATAGTAGTGCTGTGGCTACAACCATTCTCACTGATCACTGGCAACAAATGGATCTCCATACCCACTGCTCTTACCCTCCCCCCACAGGACCCTTCTCCTCCCACCTCAATGTTCTGTCCCCTCTCTAACCTATCCACCACTATATTACATACTACATTGTCCTCCCTCCACATCCCTAGTTCAAAAAACCCTCCACCCCTTTTAGGATTCCCTCCCCCAGCACAGCAGACCCCCTTCGATTCAGGTGCAATTTATCCGTGGAAAACAGATTGCACCCCAATGAAAAATCAGCCCAGTGCTTTAAAAACCCAAACCCTTCTTCTCTACACCATGACTTGAAGCATGCATTTAACTCCCTTAGCTCCTGCTGTCTTTCCTGCGATGCACATGGCACAAGCAGTATTCCAGAGAATACAACCTTGGAGGTCCTTTCCTTCAACTTAGCACCTAGTTCCCTAAAATTATTTTTAATACACCTCACCTACCGTGTATCCTGTCATTGGTTCCCACATGGACCACGACAGCTGGGTCATTCCCAACCCCTCCAAGTAATTTGTCCACCCTTTCCATCACATGCCGAACCCTGGCACCATGGAGACAGCAAACCATTCGGTTGAGGCGGTCTTGGCGACAAATTATTAAATAAATTCGAAAAGATAAAAAATACTATCTTACTGGTTATGCCTCTTTTTTGTCCAGGTGTGATTTGCAGTGCTGGCTCTGATCCTCTCTGCCATTAAGCATAATTTAATTGTGCTATTGCATCATTTTTGTGAAGACGCTGCAGTACTGCAATGACACTAGACTATGTGTCAACACAGCCCTAATTTCACTGCAGACTTTTGCAAAATCTGAGAAGTTGTAGCAGCTGCTTCTGGCTGGCTAGAGATGCTAAATCACTCAGGGAATTGGGGGATCCAGCCAGGCCTTCTGTGACATAAAGCCCTGCCTCCTGTCTGCATTATCAGCCTGTGCTCAGCAAACACACACAATGTGAGACAGAGGAATGGAATCTTTTGTCTCCTAAGGTGGGAGAGCAGTGGGAGCAGGAGACAATGTGAATTGGCACAGAGATCAGTTTTCTTCACTTCCTGGATGTTAATCAGCTACCAGTATGGCAGAACTGCACAGATATGGTAATACATTATATCGACACATCTATATAACTTTTAATGTTCTTTTAATAGAAAAACAGTTTTCCTTATGTGGAGTTCCCCCTTTAACCCCTTAAGGAGAGAGCCTAAAATGGCCTTAAGGACCGGGACAGTTTTCATTTTTGCGTATTTTCTGCTTGCCTTCTAAGAGCTATAACTGTTTTATTTTTCCATCTACAGGGCCATGTGAGTGCTCGTTTTTTTCAGGAGTAGGGGTACTTTGTAATAGCACCATTCAATCTTCCATAAAATTAATGACTAAACCCTCAAAATATAAATTTTTTTAGCTTTTATATATAGCTTTTATATATAGCTTTTATATATAGCTACATAGCTTTTCTAATGTTTTACTATTGTTTTTAACAGTAAAACTTTTTTTTTAAATAAGTGTGATTACAATGGTCCTATTGTGACTCTTATAGCGTTTTTATTTTATTACCTATAAGACTGTATAGGGTGTCATGTTTTCTATTATGATCTCTAGTTGTATTAGTATCACATTTTTGTAGGACGTATTGATCTATTTTTATAATTTTTTTTATATATAAAATGTCATTAAAAAAAATAAACAATCATTTACCACTTTTTGTTTACGCCTTTCACTGTGCGTGAGTAATATTGTTTTATTTTGATAGATTGGACAATTATGCATGCTACAACATACAGTATAATACATTAATTAATTTATTATTTATGTGTGTTTTATTTATAAAATGGGAAGGGGGGGGTGATTTTGACTTTTATTGGGGGAGAGGATATGGCACATTTATAAAAAACATTTATTTACTTTTTTAGTCCCTCTATGGGACTTTTACATATATAAATTGGATTCCATACACTGATCACTGCTATGCCATAGCATAGCAGGTATCATTGTTATCTGAGATCTTCTGATAGAGCCTGCTGTGACAGACTCTATAAAAAGACAGAAGATCAGTCTGCAAGGAGGTAAGCAGTAGACCTCCGGTAGTCAGGCAGTGTGATCAGGACCCCTGCAGACACGCTCCGGGGGTCCTGATTGGTAAGTAGCAGGAGCTGCACCTGTCACTTACACTTAAACAACTGCAGCGCTTAAGGGGTTAATTGCAGGCAGCCACGCTATCGCGGTGGACCGCCATTGAGGGTGATGGTCCTCATCCGCTATGGTAGCAGATGGTCCTCACCCTCTTTAAAGCGAGCTCAGCTCCTGAGCTCGTTTCTTAGCCCAGTACCCCATAGGGGCGTACATTTAGGTCCTCTTGCGTCAAGGCCCAGGCTGCAGAGGCATAAATGTACTCCCCATGTTGTTAATGGGTTAAGCTTACATTGTTGATAATTTATATCTTACTGTATAAAAGATTTCTTTGTGGTCTCTTCTCTCAAAAATTCAAGTTATTGTTGGTGGTGAAGCATAACGGCCATGGATCCTTGTATCTCCTCCCTCAACAGTGTTGTAGCCCCGCCCCTCCATGATGTCATCACAGTCTAGGCCCCATCCCCTCCATAGCCATTGAAATGGGTCAACCTAGAGGAATAGGTCATGCCCCCTCTCAGTCAGCCCATTCCAATGTGTGAGCGGTTGCAGTCGCAGAGGGGGAATCTGCATCTATTGGAATAAATAGGAATAAATGCTACTGTGGAATTGAAAACCTAGTGCCATGTTCCACCATAAATTGCACATTGCCAAGTAGTAAGTGGATAGCTTGCTATTAGCTTCTTGTCTGGAGGCTTTTCTAACCTTGTAGACAATTTCCTTAATGTAAAATTTACTATAATCCATAATCCTTTTCTAATCTCTCAAGCAATTAATAGAAAATGTGCAACTTTTTCTGTTTGAAAAATTTTAAAGGGGTTGTCCACTTGTGCAGTAAAAATTTTCATTGTATTCAGTGTACAGGATTAGTAAATGTATGTACTGCACTTATTGACAATAGCTCCCTGTGTGCCTTGCAACAATAATGTTAACCCCTTTGTGCTGCAGCTAGTTTGGGCCTTAATGACCAGGCTAATTTTTCAAAATCTGACCTGTCTCACTTTATGCTCTCATAGCTCAGTGATGCTTTAACGTATGCTAGCGATTCTGAGATTGTTTTTTCGTGACATATGGCACTTTATGTTAGTGGCAAAATTTGGTCACTACTTTGTGTGTTTTTTGTGAAAAACATCAAAATATCATGAAAAATTTAAAAAATTTGCATTTTATGAACTTTGAAATTCTCTGCTTCTAAAAAAAGAAAGTCGTAGCACATAAATTAGTTACTAAGTCACATTACCAATATGTCTTCTTTATTCTGGCATAATTTGGTAAACATATTTTACTTTTTTAGGGTGTTATGGGGCTTAGAAATTTATCAGCAAATTATCACATTTTCGTGAAACAGATTTTTTTAGGGACCAGTTCTTTTTTTAAATGGATTTAGAAGTCTGGTATCCTGAAAACCCCCATAAGTGACCCCATTTTGGAAACTACACACCTTAAAGAATTAATCTAGGGGTATAATGAGCATTTTAACCCTACAGGGGCTGGAGGAAAGTATTCACAATTAGGCAGTAAAAAAATTGAAAATTTAAATTTTCCAATAATATATACGTTTAGATTAAAGTTTCTCATTTTCAAAAGGAATATGAGACAAAAAGCACCCCAAAATTTGTAATGCAGGTTCTCTTGAGTACAACGGTACCCCATATGTGGGCGTAAACCACTGTATGGGCACACAGCAGGGCTCAGAAGGAAGGGAGCGCCAATTAGCTTTTCCAATGCAGATTTTGCTGAAGAAGTTTCTGAGCGCCAGGTGCATTTGTAGTGCCCCTGTAGTGTCAGCAGAGAGAAAACCCCCCATAAGTCACCCCATTTTGGAAAGTACACCCCTCAAAGAATTCATCTTGGTGTGTGGTGACCATTTTGACCCCACAGGTATTACAGGAAAGTATTCAAAAGAAGACAGTAAAAATGAAAAACTTGAATTCTTCCAATAATATGTTCGTTTAGTTTGAAATTTCTCAATTTCACGAGGAACAAGAGGAAAAAAGTACCCCAAAATTTGTAACACAGGTTCTCCTGAGTACAATGGTACCCCATATGTGGGCATAAACCACTGCATGGGCACACAGGAGGGCTCAGAAGGGAAGGAGCGCCAATTAGCTTTTTCAATGCAGATTTTGCTGCAGAAGTTTCCGAGCGCCAGGTGCGTTTGCAGAGCCCCTGTAGTGCTAGCGGAGTAAAATCTCGCCATAAGTCACTCCATTTTGGAAAGTGCACCCCTCATAGAATTTATTTTGGGGTGTGGTGAGCATTTTGACCCCACAGGTATTTGAGGAAAGTATTCAAAAGTAGACAGTAAAAATGAAAAACTCGAATTTTTCCAATATTATGTTCTTTTAGTTTGAAATTTCTCAATTTCACGAGGAACAAGAGGAAAAAAGTACCACAAAATTTGTAACGCAGGTTCTCCTGAGTACAATGGTACCCCATATGTGGGCGTAAACCACTGCATGGGCACACAGGAGGGCTCAAAAGGGAAGGAGCGCCAATTAGCTTTTTCAATGCAGATTTTGCTGAAGAAGTTTCTGAGCGCCAGGTGCGTTTGCAGCGCCCCTGTAGTGCTAGCGGAGTAAAATCTCGCCATAAGTCACTCCATTTTGGAAAGTGCACCCCTCATAGAATTTATTTTGGGGTGTGGTGAGCATTTTGACCCCACAGGTATTTGAGGAAAGTATTCAAAAGTAGACAGTAAAAATGAAAAACTCGAATTTTTCCAATAATATGTTCCTTTAGTTTGAAATTTCTCAATTTCACGAGGAACAGGAGAGAAATGTCACCCCAATATATGTAAAGCAGGTTCTCCTGAGTACAATGGTACCCCATATGTGGGCATAAACCACTGCATGGGCACACAGCCGGGCTCAGAAGGGAAGGAGCGCCAATTAGCATTTTCAGTGCAGATTTTTCTGAAGAAGTTTCTGAGCGCCAGGTGCGTTTGCTGAGCCCCTGTAGTGTCAGCAGAATAGATTCCCCCCAAAAGTCACCACATCTTGGAAAGAGCACCCCTCAAAGAATTCATCTTGGGGTGTGGTGACCATTTTTACCCCACAGGTATTAGAGGAAAGTATTCAAAATTGGCCAGTAAAAATGAAAAACTCGAATTTTTCCAATAATATGTTGGTTTAGTTTGAAATTTCTCAATTTGACGAGGAACAGGAGAGAAATGTCACCCCAATATATGTAAAGCAGGTTCTCCTGAGTACAATGGTACCCCATATGTGGGCATAAACCACTGCATGGGCACACAGCCGGGCTCAGAAGGGAAGGAGCGCCAATTAGCATTTTCAGTGCAGATTTTTCTGAAGAAGTTTCTGAGCGCCAGGTGCGTTTGCTGAGCCCCTGTAGTGTCAGCAGAATAGATTCCCCCCAAAAGTCACCACATCTTGGAAAGAGCACCCCTCAAAGAATTCATCTTGGGGTGTGGTGACCATTTTTACCCCACAGGTATTAGAGGAAAGTATTCAAAATTGGCCAGTAAAAATGAAAAACTCGAATTTTTCCAATAATATGTTGGTTTAGTTTGAAATTTCTCAATTTGACGAGGAACAGGAGAGAAAACGTACCCCAAAATCTGTAACGCAGGTTCTCCTGAGTACAACGGTACCCCATATGTGGGCATAAACCACTGTATGGGCACACAGCAGGGCTCAGAAGGGAAGGAGCGCCGATTTACAGGAGCAAAACCGCAGCTAGTAATGGTTATTAGAATAGCGCAGTTACTAAAATAAGATAAAAAAAATTAGATTACAGGTAATGTGGGGTGGTTACGGACAACCAGGGGTGGTTATGGGCAACCTGAGGTGGTTACAGGTAATCTAGGGTGGTTACGGACAACATGGGGTGGTCACGGGCAACCTGCTGTGGTTACAGGCAACGTGGGGTGGTTACAGGCAACGCGGGGTGGTTACGGGCAATGTGTGGTGGTTATGGGCAACGTGTGGTGGTCACGGGCAACCTGCTGTGGTTACGGCAACGTGGGGTGGTTACAGGCAACGTGGGGTGGTTACAGGCAACGTGGGGTGGTTACAGGCAACGTGGGCTGGTTACAGGCAACGTGGGCTGGTAACGGGCAACGTGGGCTGGTTACGGGCAACCTGCTGTGCTTACAGACAATCTGGGATGGTTACGGGAAACGTGGGGTGGTTACGGGCAACCTGCAGTGCTTACAGACAATCTGGGGTGGATACGGGCAACGTGGGGTGGTTACGGGCAACCTGCAATGCTTACAGACAATCTGGGGTGGTTACAGGCAACGTTGGCTGGTTACGGGCAACCTGCAGTGCTTACAGACAATCTGAGGTGGATACGGGCAACGTGGGGTGGTTACGCGCAACCTGCAGTGCTTACTGACAATCTGGGGTGGTTACGGGCAACGTGGGGTGGTTACGGGCAATGTGGGGTGGTTACGGATAAACTGAAGTTCTTATAGGCAATCTGGGGTGGGTACCTGTAATCTGACATGGGCACCGCAATCTGGAGGGGGTCATTGGCAATTTGGGGTGGTCAGAGGCAAGGTGCGGTGGTCAGAGGCGACGTGCGGTGGTCAGAGGCGACGTGCGGTGGTCAGAGGCGACGTGCGGTGGTCAGAGGCGACGTGCGGTGGTCAGAGGCGACGTGCGGTGGTCAGAGGCGACGTGCGGTGGTCAGAGGCATTGTGGCGTGGTCAGAGGCATCGTGGCGTGGTCAGAGGCATCGTGGCGTGGTCAGAGGCAACGCGCAGTGGTTACGTGCAATCTGGGGGGGTTATGTGCAACCTGGAAGGGTTACAGACAATCTGGGATTGTTACTGATAAACTGAAGTGCTTATAGGTAATCTGGGGTGGGTACATGTAATTTGGGGTGGTTACGGGCAATCTGGAGGGGGTCACTGGCAATTTGCGGTGGTTACGGGCAACGTGCGGTGGTTACGGGCAACGTGCGGTGGTTACGGGCAACGTGCGGTGGTTACGGGCAACGTGCGGTGGTTACGGACAACGTGCGGTGGTTACGGGCAACGTGCGGTGGTTACAGGTAATCTGGGGGGGGGTTAGGGGTAATTTGGGAGTAAACTGCAATTATTACTATAATAAAAAGTGTGTGTTTTATTTTTTTGTATGTTTGTCACTTTTTGTACTTTACATATTCATTTTCACTGTATTACTATGATTATTGTGATATTTTCTATCTCAGTAATCATAGTTCAGTGACAGAGACCAAATTGGTCTCTGTCACTTTAAATTTTCAGAGTTGGCTGGTTGTGAAGCGCATGCGCACTTCATAACCAGCCAGGACGTCGAGGAGGAAGGAGCTCCGTCGATCCGGTGAGTATATGGGGAAGGGAGGGTGACTGGGGGACGGGGGTGACAGGGGGGGTGGGGGGCGACTTGGGGGGTGGGGGGACATCACTTTTTATCCCCTGTCACCAATCATTCATGGTGACAGGGGATAAAAAGTGCCGGGAGCACATGGCACAAGCGATCAGCGGTATATAGTATATACCGCTGATCGCTTGTACCGGGACCCCACAGGGGGGTCCCCGATGACTGCCCCATGCTCTCCGCTACCTCCGGTGGCGGAGAGCATGGGGCTTTCATTCATTTTAACCTTTTAATCGCTGTGAACCGACGTTAGTCGGTTCACAGCGATAGCGGCGGCCATCTTGGAAAGGATGGCCGCCGGGGGAGGGGGGTTAGTTATCGGGGCACTAGGGGGGGCTGATCTGAGGTCTGGGGGATACTTATTTCATCTCCCCCCGCCGTAGATTCACGGCGGGGGGAGATGAAAGGTGGCGGCGGCACCGGTACTCTCATTTACCGACGGTCGCCGCTATAACGTTAATAGCGGCGATCGTCGGTAAGGGGGGGGGGCCGGGACGGACCCCACACACTGCCCCAACCCCTCAGCTACCTCCGGTAGCCGGGGGGATGGGGTGGGGGCCGTCCCGGCCCCGCAGCCTTATTCTCTGCCATCGCCGTAAAAAGCTGATGGCAGCAGAATAAGGCCCATTAGTGACCGCCGTAGAAAGCCGTATCGGCGGTCACTAAGGGGTTAAGTAGCAATGTACGCCCGACGATTTTGGGTCTGGATCTAAAGAAACGATCAGCTGATGATTATTTTATCATCTAAACGTTGTCTCTATTACGCAGGGCTATACTGTATTCGGCCTTATTCAGACGATTATCACTCCATGTAATAGGGCCCTTAGTAATACTGTACACTGAACAATTTTCCTGTAAAGTGGCCAATTCCTTTAAATGTGACAATGACTATCCCTGAGTAATTTCAGTGAAATCCCTTAACTCAACATAGTATACACTGGGTTATGGTCTTTGTAACCTAGTAAGGGTTGCTAGTCACCAGTGACTACTGTTTAGGCTGAAGAATAAAACTAATCGGTTAATAAGGTCTAAGGTATTTTTACTTTAAGACTTATAGAATATACTTAAGTGACTAATAGGTATTGTATTTTTATAATATCCATTATTCTAAATGTTTAGCTTGAAGGGTCTGGTGCTGTTTCTGCATCTGGCTATTGAAGACTTCTGGTGGGAGTTAGAGTTTTGTCCAGGAGCTAGATATGACCTTTATAAATGTCATATTTATGGAAAAGAGAAATGAAATGAAAGCCAATATGGACTGAAGTATGATTTACAGTTCCTTTTTTTACGGAAATATACCATTTGGGGAATAATT